>NC_054871.1:37598932-37910743 GCF_018320785.1 Cheilinus undulatus
CCATGATTTTTTGGGCTTCTATCATGGCTGAGTGTAAAAGTATTCACCCCTTTGGATGTTTTAACCTTTTATTGATTTTATAAATCAACCATAGTCAATGTAATTTGGCTTTTCTGACCTGAAATAATATAAATAAAATGTATTTAACTTCAAAGTGAAACCAGATTTCTACAAAGTAATGCCAATTAAATAACATTTGTAATGAAAAATAAGTGACTACATAAATATTCATCCATCAAGATATATTGAAGAAGTTGTATTCTTGATTTTTAGTATTTTCCATCATGATGCACTGTGGATGTAACAAGAAAGGGGTCCCAACCAGAGGCTAATGTTTTAGTGGGGCCCTTGGCATGGCTATGTTTGGAAAACCTAAGTTCATAACTATAAAAATGAACTAGGTTCATAATGTCAGAAGGTGGGGAAAGTGGGATGCAACTGCGGACCCGGGTGTCTTAAACTAGTTTCCCTAGAGGGATACCCATTAAAATCATGTAAAATAAATTGGGAAAGGGAAACCAAAGGAAAATGGTAACACGCCAAAACCAGTAACCTCCTGTTTTTAATTATTCTCAGAAAAAGGGAAACTAAACCACTGCTGCCATCCAACTTGTATGGAGACTGACAAAACTATCCCAAAATGAAACACTAAGAAACCCTAGACAAGTGTAAAAGAGGGACCAAAAAAAGGCTGGGTAGTGGCCTCTAGCACCAACAAACTCAGACCTTGGCCAGCTGGTAAATCTTAAAACATTTATTCAAGAAAATTTCAGAAATGCTTAAACTAAGTTTTACATTTAAACACAAGAGATAACTCAAGGAGATTCTCTTTCTCACTCATTCCCTACTCCCTATCCACTATACAGTAAGCATATTATATATATATTATATATATTTCATATCTATAAGATACCAGATACATTTAAAAAAAATCTCATTACTCTTTAGAATATCAGCAATTATGAAAATCTCTCTGGATTTTGTTTCGATCTGAAAAGAGATGAAGATATCATTAACCACTCCAGTCTAAAGTCAGCAGAAACATAGTTAAAGGTCGACCCCCCCCCCCAATTGACTGAGACTCTGTATTTAACATCTCTGCTATGCACAGCGCGTTACAGACTGACTCAGGGTCAGCAGCATCACTGAAGCACACACTTACAGCTTTCAGAATCAGATCGCTCTTTATCAAACATGTTCAGAATTCAAGGGGAAAATTTGAAAAAGAAGTGTTGTCAGTAACATGGGGGAGGCACATTAATTTTCTCAGCTAAAGCTCAGTCATCCAACTGATTCACCAGACAGACGTGTCTGTGTCTTTAGCTTTTTATCAGAGCAGTGAGTCCCTGACTGAAAACGACACAATAACAACACAACAATAGTAATTACCACAGCCTCGTCTTCTACCAAAGATTGCATATTGATGGCAAGAGCATTCACTTCCTCCCAGGCACGTGCACACATAGATGTCAAAGGTAGCTTAAGCACCTGACCTTTTTCTTCCTTGAGAGAAAGTGCCCTAGACTGAAAACATTTTGGTTTGACACAAAAAGATGAAGATGAGACTAGAGATCAACATTTTAGCTTTCATTTCCAGGTATGTACATCTGATACGCAACGTAGAAGATAGCATAATTTGTAACGGAACCACAAGTGGGCAAAAGTATTGGAACAGATAGACTTAAAATAGAATAAATTGTTTAAGTTTCACGTTCAAATGTAAGCCATTTTTCATTTCAAATCTAGAAAATGTTGCCAGCCAATCAAAATTGGACCACGCATTTGGCCCCTAAGCTGTAGATTGGACACCCCTGATTAAGGGTAAAATGTAGCTCTAAAGAGGAACATCAGTCTGTTTAGAGTAAGATACAGCTACACATAAAGCTGTGTAGTTGTTTTATAATGAGTAGGAAACTTTTCTATAAGGACTAAAAAGAATAGTACAGAAAACAGCTCTGAATGGGTTAAATACAATACTAGTGAGTAAAAACAGCTCTGTAGTAAGTCAACTTTGTCCTGTGTCACTCTGTATTGCAGGCCCGCCCCTGCTTATACGCAAACTACGCATAGCATGTAGGGCCTCATCACCCTGGGGGGGCCTCACTAAAGCCGTGTTTCCATCAGGGGGTCTGGTTTGATTCAGAATGGTTTGGTATGGTTTGGTACGCTAAACCCCAAAATAGTTTGTGTTTCCACAGACACCCGTGCGCTCACTTAGTGAGCTTTAAAAGCTATGCGTGTGACGTCACATGAGTCTGCTGGTCCAGCCGCAGAGTTATAGAAAGGATGAGTGACAGAAATCAGTAGGGAATACACAGTAAACAGCTTTATTTCAGCTGAAAGTGCCTTTTTAAAAAATAACTACATATTAATTATGTTAACCGCTGTCAGCACAGATCATCAGCTGATGGAATACGTGTACAGAAACGTTCAGAGTCGTAACAGTACGTTAATATGTTAATATATTTAGTCTAGAAAAGTTTTGAGCTGTACTGTGAGAATTCACCGCAATAAAAATAAAGTAAAAGTTCAGCTTGTGTTAAAATCAGACTAAAATAAGTCAGAAATCCTGGGTGCGCTGATCTGGTTTCAAAATAGGCTGCAGCCCGAAGTTTTACGAGCACGTTCAACAAGCACAGAGCGATGTTTTCACAGGTTATCTAAAGTAAGAAGTAGAT
This sequence comes from Cheilinus undulatus, assembly GCF_018320785.1. Taxonomy (NCBI): domain Eukaryota; kingdom Metazoa; phylum Chordata; class Actinopteri; order Labriformes; family Labridae; genus Cheilinus; species Cheilinus undulatus. The sequence goes on from NC_054871.1 coordinate 37,601,611, forward strand.
TAATAACTAGTTACAGTACAGAGAATGAACTGATCTAAGGCTTCGTATTCACAAAACTTCAGCATTAAATTAGTTCACATCCATCGCGGATAGACCAGGCTGTGCCTTTAGGCTCTGCTTTGTGTTCTTAAAATCAGGTCAAGATAAATGTCAGGAAACTTGATTCATGGCCGGATATCAATATCCACAGACTAGGAAACAGTTTGGATCTCTGTCGAGTTCAAATATCCCTGATTAATGCAGACATTAGTCCGTTTTCGCCGCTCCTCACAGCGTCTTCTGTGTTTTGCAGCCCAGAGCCAGGCAGCTGTTTCCCCCTGACCTGACATCAGTGCAAACCCCTATTGTTGTGTGTGTAGCTCCACCTTTTTGGGACAGATAGGTAAGATTTGTACCCCCTACGAAAGAGTGCCGCAAAGTGGGACGGTAGGGGTAGTTTTTTTGGGACTCTTTCCAACTATTGCTCTATGGAAACACAAAAAAATGCATGCCATTCTGCACCGAACTGAGCCAGACTGCTTGGTGAAAATGACTTCTCGGAGTGTTTGTTTATTCTCTCTCTCTTTCTCTCTCTCTCTCTCTCTCTCTCTCTGCACATCTGTCCAGCGTTTTCATGATAAATATGATCCAGGTAATGTATATACAGTACAACATTGGCCAAACATAAACATTACCTGGCAGTCACAAATTATAAAAAAAAACTAACCCTAAAGATCTCGATTTTTGGCTATCAGAGTCACCTGTGATCATGAAGTGCACGCAGTGTCCGTTCGCTTGCGCTCTCCATCTCTCTCTCCTCCTCTCTCTCTCTCTCCTGATATTTGCAGCACATGAACTCTCATCGTGTCCATCACCTGTTATTCTGCAACCTCTGTTGTCATACGTTAACTTCTGCCGTTGTTTAGATAATTTGCATGAGTATTGTTAAGTGAGTATGTTGGGCCAATGGTGGTGGTGGTGGGGGGGCATTTTGGGGGGGCCTTACATGAAGTCTGCTTAGGGCCTCACTTTGGCCAGGGGCAGCCCTGCTGTATTGAGTACAATTTCTATAGAGTTGTGTCTATTTCATTCATCGTGGAGTACATAATCATCATTTAGAGTTAAATAAAAACACTTTAAGAGTAAAAACATCTCTGAAAATATTACTCTGCCAGCAGGGTGAATCTTACTCCAAATAGACTGGGACCAAATGAATATTTTTCAGAGTACAATAATTCAGTCTTAGTAATTTTTTATTCAGGTAAAGTTACTGTGCAGGTGAACATGTGAGAATTACTTTACTCATTAAGGTAATATGAAACTCCTTTTAATAAGTATGTGGTGATATGAGGTGTTAAATCCTCGACTGGTTGTGTGGGTGAGAGAGAGAGAGAGAGAGAGAGAAGGTGGGGAAGGGGCCGGGGGTGGGATTGCAGGGAGCCTCAGTCCTGCAGATCCGCACTCTCTCAGACTGACAGAGATGAGAAGTAGCAGCAGTGTTTGGAGGATTTAATGCGCGTCACACCGCCTCCGGATGTGTCCCAGCTCCGCGTCTGATATGAGCTCGGACTGTGAAAGTTACTACAGTAAAGAAAACGTGCTGGTGGAGGGGTTCACATGTCCGAAAGCGGACAGTGACAGCACGGCACTCTTCTGCTGCGGCTTCAGTGACTTCAAGTACTGTTGTGATGACCCCAACAGCTTTTTTCCCTACGAGTATGGATACATGTGGTGGTTAAGGTAAGAGGAACCGCTGCTGAACAGATTATTATTGGTTTTTTATCAGGAGGCGGATTATTAGAGATTGACAGCGGTAGGTAAATGCACCTGTTCATATATTTACGCAGCTGAAGGGTAGTGCATCCTTACGGGCATGCTGTCGAGTCATTCCACTCAGACTGATTAAATTCAAGACATTTGCGCTAATGAATTCTTGGGAGTCAATAAAAATAAATGTTCTAACATTCTGTTGGTACGGGAGTTCCTTATTAGAGAGCCAACCTGTTGACATGTAGCAGCCTGAGCTCTAATTAACTTAATTAGCTGTCACAGATTACAGGCTGAGGGACAGGCTGTGTGATGGACATAGATGAATGGACTAATGAGAAGAACTGATTAAGATCATAGAAATGCATACAAGTTGAAGGGACACAGAAGTAAAAAATATGTTGTGACAGCTGAAGTGTCATGGTGAAAGAAATGCTAGAGATCTTCCACTCACACTAAAACACATTATAAAATTTGATAACTAATTTCTGCATCATTGGGCCATGTAGTTCTTTAAACAAAACCCCCAGGTCCAAAAAAGTTGGGACATTGTGTAAAATGTGAATAAAACAGAATACAGAGGTTTGTAAAACCCTCTAAATCTATATTTAAGTAGATACAGCACAAAGACAAGATATTTAATGTAAAAAAATCAACTTTTTGGTCATATACATACACTCTGAATTTGTTGCCTACAAAATATTCCAAAAAAGTTGGGATAGGAGCATGGTTACCATACCTTTTCTTCCATCTGTAAGCCTCTGGAGACTGAAGACATTGCTGAAGTACTGACAGTGGAATTCTCTCTAGATGTTGCTGGATGTACATCTTAAGCTGTTCGACAGTGCAAGGTCTCCTTTGTCTTTTTTTTGCTCCTCACAATTCACCATATTTTTACAATGGGAGACAGGTCTGGAATGCATGCAGCAAGTTCACCACAGACACTCTTTCACTGTAAAGCCATGGCTTTGTATCTCATGCAGAATGTGGCTTGGCATTTTCTTGTTGTAATAAACAGGAAAGTCATTGAAAAAGATGTCTGGATATCAAAGTCCTCTCATTCTTTATAAGGTTAATAGGTCAATAGAAGTTAAAGGGATATTTCTAGTCCATTTTCATTGTTGATAGTGAATGACTCAGTCTTTCAGGAGAATGGTTTTCCTACCCAATCGTGGTACTAATGAACCTTCTGACCTGTGGAGTGTTCCAGATGTTTTGTGAGCATTTAACAACAGTCCCAGTCTTTCCTTACCCCTGTCCAAATTATTTTGGAACATGTTGCAGGCAACATATTTATAATGTGTGATTGATTTAAAATGTGCATGTCATCAATGTGTTTCCAAAGATTTGCACATCACTGAATTCCTTCTTTATTCACATTTTACACAATGTCCCAATTATTTTGGAATTGAGGGCTGTACTCAAGCACCATAAACAGAAACGATATAAAATTGGTGTTAATGGAAAACCAGACTTTATCGGTACATTGAATCACTTGGGACTAATTACAGTTTACAGTGCTCACAGTGTGCCACCTTTTACTAGAAGATATTTGCACTTAATACACTGCGTTCCACATTATTATGCAAATTACATCTTTCTCTTATTTTCCTAAATATTAATGCAAATGACAGAAAATGTTTCAAGTCATCAGCCGTTAGAGCATAATTCAAATGTTTTTGAACAAACTTCATAATGATAACCTTTTTTTTTTTTTTATGAAAACCTCAAAATGCACTGTTCCACATTATTAAGCAGGCCATAGGTTTCAGCAATATGGGAAAGAAAAAGGACCTCTCTACTGCCGAAAAGTGTCAAATAGTGTAATGCCTTGGAGAAGGAATGAAAACATTCGATATTTCATGAAAAATTAAGCGTGATCATTGTACTGTGAAGAAATTTGTGGCTGATTCAGAGCACAGATGGGATAAAGGCATAATGAGGAAGGTTTCTGATGGACAATTTCATCGCATTAAGAGAGCAGCTGCTAAAATGCAATTACAAAGCAGCAAACAGGTATTTAAAGCTGCTGGTGCCTCTGGAGTCCCACCAACCTCAAGGTGTAGGACCCTCCAGAGGCTTGCAGTCATGTATAAACCTACTATTCGGCCGCCCTATCCAATGCTCATGAGCAGAAACGGTTGCAGAGGGCCCAGAAATACATGAAGACTCACAAGTTCAAAGTGACCTTCTAATGCTGCAAATTCAACAAATTACCATTTTCAGTTCTTTACAACCTATAAAATGTTTTAAAACTCTGTTTTGCATAATAATGTGGAACAGTGCATTTTCAGGGTTTTTTTGTTTGTTTGTTTTAATAATGGTTATCATTATGAAGTTTGTTCATTTGCATTAATATTTTGCATAATAATGTGGAACGCGGTGTACTAATGCACAAACACATAGGTTTACCATTAGTATGGGCCAGTATCAGCCTTTTTGACTTACATCGGCCACTGGCAAATAATATAGGTATGAATCCGTGTCAGTTGCAGATGTTCATCTGATGTGTCAAATGGACAGAATGATGAAGTTTAGCACACGTTGTGGCTGATCCAGAGAAAAGTTTTATTATTGGGCAGAGGTTGAGACTCATCCGAAAAAGTCTGGTTTTTGAGGTCAAACATGAGAGAAAATGTTAAGTTTTACACCACAGAAAAGTAATGGGGGGAAAAAATATCAGTATTGGTACCAAACAAAAATTGGTGCCTCCCTAGAACTTAACCTTGATCATGTGCCACTCAGTCTTTGTTTGTATGGCACCAATTCCTAACCAAACTCTCTGTTGTGGCCTATAATAATATACCAGTGTTAATCACCATGAGCACAGCACCAACAGTATTCATCCCTGTTGCAGCAGTAGCAAAAACCTTCTCTCTAAAGGGCATTAATGTTGAGCAGACCAGATTCATGTTGACAGCCCTCTGCCGAAGCCATGCTGGGGTTGAACTAGAAGGAGGGGTAGGGGTGGTGAAAAAGCAGGAAGGGGAGAGGGACAAAACAGATCAGAGCAAAAACAAGCCATGAGGTCCCAAGTAAGAGAGTGTGACCAAGATTCATTGGCCACTCTGGCTAAGATCCAGGATCCTGTGTGGATGTGGTGTTGTTGCAAAGGGTCTGAATACTGTCATTATGGGGTACTGCGTGTAGATTAATGAGGGAAAATGAGTCTAATCAACTGTAGCATCAGGTTGCAACATAACAGAATTGAAGAAATGAAAGGGGTCTGAATACTTTCTGAATGCACCGTTTTATCGGTCAGCTATAAAACTGTTAGAGCAACGCGGTTATACGTTATTGCATGGCATTTTGTGCGTCAGACTATTTAAAGAACACAATTCACATTTATTCTATTCTTGAATGGGAAAGGAGCATAAAAGAGAGACCTGTGAATCTGGGCTGAAACTACAGGAGTAAAGATGTGAAACACAGGACTGGTGTCATGCTCCTTTTGACATCGAGCCAGCAATCGCTCTGTGGATTGACAGTAGGAGCTAATCTACCAGCCTTGTAACAGGCAAAATTAGAGCTTTGTGAGGCGTGCAATTGTAATTGTTCAGTACCTCACAGACAGTTCTTCAGCTAAGCATGCTGAACAGAAAATCTATCGGAGGCATTTACTTGTGGATCTGTGAAGGTGTCTGTGTAAGAAGTAATGCTGGGTATTGATTAATTTTTTTAATCTAGATTAATCTCACTGCAATCCTGTAGTTAATCTAGATTAATCTAGATTAAAATGCTAGATTTGAATTTTGCTGAAGACATTCAAAAAATGCTTGACCTATCTAAATATTAAGGAAAATTCACCACAGACTGCTTGAGAACACCTCGCTTGCTCACCGCTGAACCCTCACTTTAAACACCAAAGTTTGCTCATTTATCATGTGGATTTCAACCATGGAAATATAACAGATAGATGGGTGAATGATGATTCAGATCAGCGCCTGTTCTCTCTTGCTAGCTCACCACTGCTTGACCCTCCTCTCTCTCTCTCTCTCTCTCTCTCTCTCTCTCTCTCTCTCTCTCTGAACCTCACTTTAACACCCTAGCCTACTCACAGGTCATAACAGAGACGGAATTAAAAAGTTGTTCTCAATCTCTCCAACTTGTCTTAGCTTGTAGCTTGTCTTAGTGAATTGCAGAGCGATGTGTTCCCTCAACGCAGAACTTCGAATGGTCAACGACGGCGTCGCATCCACGGCGTACCTACACCGTGGACGCAACGCAGAAGTATAAATCAGGCTTAAGCCTGCTCACAGCAGACCCAAACCTCTCCCCTCCTCCCATTGGAAATGACTGGAGACGTGTTGGTAGCCTACTACATGTGCTGTAAGTGTGTCTGTAAGCCCCTTTAGTGAATAGATTAACATGCAATAATTTTCTTATTGCACGATAAAAGTCTTGCGTTAATGTAGCAGGCTAACGCCGTTAACGGCCCAGCAATAGTAAGAAGCCTCTTAAAAACATTGATTCTCTGATTCACCCCTTAGTTTCAAGTGACACCGTTCTTTGTTTTTGTTACTTAGTGAGGTAGAAGAAAGACAAATCATCTTCAAATGGCAAAATAAATTATTCTTGCAAATGTCTAGGCTTTATTATTGTCCAGCAAAGGCACAAAGCAAACATACAGTTTAAGAAAGAATAAAAAAACTCTCTCATTTGCGTACAAGTAAGGAACATACCATTTTTCCCTTGGGGGGGTGGGGGCCTGCCATGGAGAAAAAGGCGTGGATTGTCCTGTGCAGTGTTTTCCACTGAATGCAGAAAAGTCTACAGAGTGTGTTTTCTACAGCTCTTTTTTATTACTGTCTTATCTCGTGCTGAGTTTGCCGTTATAGCTACAGGTTTTAGTTGGCCTCTTAGCCCAGGATACCATTTCTTACTTTACTTCACTTACTTTAAATGCAGGGTAATGACCCAAGGGAAGAGAAAAGTTGTTAAAAACTTGTGGTCATGGGCAGCATATGTGGCACCATTTTATACTTGAAATTGTTTGCACTGGCATAGATGATGGACCCAATGCTAGATAACCCTACTATCAAGCCACAAGTGCAATGTAACAGTGTGAAATGGTTGTTCTGCCCTCACCATTGGCAGTTGTAACAGAGGTTGAATGGGTGAAACGAGCTGGCAATGTGAGGCTTCCGCTGTGTGCTCATGTGCTTTGTGTTCTAGGATTCTGTAGCTCCATAATCCAATGATATTAACACACCTGACTTTGATATTACACAGATGTAAAATGTTAAGTACAAGAATGTAGTGACAGGATATGGTGTTATGTTTCTGTTGTGGAACAACACATTGTGTAATGGGACAAGAGGTGATTTATTCTACATAGAGAAATATCTCTCTTTATGTGATCAATAAACAAACAATAATTCAAGCTTTTGATCAAAAAGAGAATTTTCCTACAAAGGAGTAAAATAAAAGTCTTCTGATGATTGATTTATGAGTCTTATAGCAGAAAATGAACACAATTATATTTCTGGATTGGACAGTAAGAACTGTCTCTATCATGGGCTAAATATTTCAAAGATCTTTAGCATTTTATTTTCAAAAAGTCTAGAATCTATTTGTTTTTAAGAAGAGGAAATAGATATACTTTTTTTAGTAGGCATAGACAAAGTTGTAATCCTGGCGCTGTGCCTGGTCTGTATTGATTTCACTCATCAGTTTGAGAACTAAGGCTGTGTGCAACAATCAGACCACAGTATAGAGTGTTGGTCTTGTGTCATAAATAATGTTTCAGCCACACAGTGAATGCTGAGATGAGACCACCAGAGTTACAGACAGTCAGAGCAGAGACAGGGCACTATGGCCCTGCTCTAGAGCAGGACCATTCTCGGCACAGCTCTGCACACTTTGGCACAGCCAAAAGTCATAGTAGAAAATCCCCATTTGTCTGCCCCTGGGTCCCCTCCCGTCAAGGTGGCCTTACAACCTAACAACTTTTCCCCTGATTTCAAAGTCATACACAAAATTCCAAAGTTGGAGTAAAATCATGGGAGTCTTGCTGAAGTTGCAGCTTGCTACCGTTTTCTCAGTTGTTAGGTGTTAGGTGGTCATAAGACTCGATTTTAGCTGTTTTAAGGTGGTCTTTCTTCAGTCTTGGCATTACGATAATATAAAACATGTCTGATATTGTCTTAAATCTTAAGTCTGTTCGTATGCAAATTGTTTTTCTCAGTGACGCGATTGTGAGCATAGATCATTCCAGAGCTGCTGAATGTCCGTTTAGAACTCAAAAGATTGATAAACTTTTCTGTTCAGAGCTGCAGTCAGAGCTCTACAACTTTGGTGTTTGTGTGCCTTGTCAGTCAGTTCATTCCAGGCTGACATGACAGGTAGGGTAACCTGCCCCTGGGATTTTCAAAGTAAAAGCCTGATCAGTTTGTTCCTGTGGAGAGACGGCTCGCATTATCATACAGTACTTAAATTTTGAAGTGTTTCGGGGATAGTTCTTCAGTTGTTTCAGTTGCTTGGGTGTTTAACTTTCCTTCTGTTTCTACTCAATATAAATAATTTAAAAACATTATTATTAGAGATATTAACTCAGCTCAAATGGGATCTCCATCTCCTTCTACATCTTGTTCTCTGCTCAAAAGTTGTTGGTGTGAATTTTCACCAGATGCACAATGGGAAATAATCTCAAGAGGAATCGTACTCTAGTCTTGTAGTTAGTGACCACCAGTCTTTGCAAAATCTAAGTCTCGGACTAAAAACTCAACGGCTTGCCGACAAATTGTCTTAAGATGTGAGAGGGTCTCAGATGCCAGTCTTTTTAGAGTCTTTCGAAAGTTTTTGCAAAGTCTTCTGGTGTAAGGCCAGGGTTAGACACCGTAGTAAGACTTTCATGTTCCTCACCCTATCACTAAGAATAAGCCCAGACACCCACCAAAGGACGCTCATTTTGACCAGTTGAACCCATGTCCTCATTCTTTGTTATTACTCAAAGCCCATGACCATAGGTGAGGGTTGGAACGCAGATTGACCTGTTAATAGAAAGCTTTGCCTCCCGACTCACCTTTATGTGACTTCAGACTCATAAAAACACCTGAAGTAATGACTAAAAACTGAACATGTTTAACACAAGGTCTGAAGGTTTTAAAAAACATAACTTACTGTGATTAATTTTACTCATCTTGCAAATATGATATGAACTGTACTGTACTGTATTGTATTGAAGGGAATGATCATTTTTATGTCCTTCATTGTAAATAAGAAATAAGGAAATTATGATCCAACAGTGCAAAATGCAAATTCTTGCAATTTTTCAACTGATTTTAAAATTTTGATCAGGACTGTACTCCCAATATGAATGGGCGCTCATTATGCAGCACCGTCCTAATAATGGTAATTATAGCAATACCATGGCTATTTTTCATGACCTCAGGGTGTTACCGCCCATTACTGCTGGGGAGAGGGATGTCTGGGCTGACTTGCTCAGTCTGCTACCACCACAACCCAGTCAGGGTGAGCAGAAGAAAATGGATGGATATAGCCCAGTGTGGTGACTCACAAGGTTCATTCACTGGTACTAGGAGCTTATATGCTGTTAGTTTGTTTGGATTGAGGAGGGGGACTAATCACTCCTGGCTACCCTCAGCATCATCTTTTGTTACCGTTTGGATTGAGTCCCCTGGCAGCTGAATGTACTGTGCATAACATTTCTGTTTAAGTACAATAGACAAGTGAATGGACTGCTGGATGGAGTGCATTGTTTTAGCTTTTAAATCCTAGGAAAGTTGATCCTTGTTTGTAGTGAGGTTTTAATCTGTTTTTATCATGTATTAAAATGCAGCTCATGCCCAGCATCTGTTAGGAAGTTCAAATGCATTAAAATTAGCCAGCTCAGACTATTTTATGTAATTATGTGTCATTATCTGTAATAAGAAATTCAACCAAACTACTGAAGAGCTTTTATTAAAGGGCTTCACTGTGCTGCAGGCACAGAGCAGGTGTAAATATGATAAAACATAAAAACACAAAACACCATTTAGATATTCTGCCCAGAGCTGAGGCTTACTACAATCAATGGAATTTTTTAAAAAGGACATTTTCACACAAATTGGCTCTTAAACTCCCTTTTTGTGTCAGCTGGAAGAGAAAGCCAATCTTCCTTGCAGTGGTTTTACTTCGGATTCATCCTATCCTTCATTGTTTTTCCAGCTGATGAGAAATGAAATAATCAGCCAATAGGCATGCAAAGAATTAATTTAGCAGCATTGCTGTTTCTCTTCTATTCAGAATGTGTTTTCTGGTTGTAGTCCTTCCAAAGAGCCCAGCAGCGAAAGAAATAAATCAGGAGCAGAAGAGGAAAAACATCTGATAGCCCAGATAATTCAGAGTAATGACATGTTCCTTTGGAAAACATTTCTGTTCTTTATTTTTTTGTAAAAAAGCTCATCTTACTATCCATATGAGGGGTCTTTTTTTTTTCATTTTTTCTGTTTTGCTTCAGTGGAGGAGAGTAGACAAGCAGATGATGCCATCCTCAAGACTTAGTTAAACATAAGGAATATCTAACTAGGTCTTTTTTTGATAAGTAGACCTGCATGCAATTAAAACCAACCAATATGCAGGGATGAATACTTTACTGCATTATTGGGGGGCAACAAACAGGAGGTTTTCTCAAGATACCAAAGTTCCCATTAAATTAACAAAAAGGCTGGAATCAAACATATACAGATAAAACCCTGACTTTTATTTTTGCTGAAAAAGTGAAGGTGAAAAAAGACTTGTTCTAGCATGATAAAAGGTAACCCCCATACTAGTGAATACTAAAAACATGCAGACAACAGCAAGCCTTGGATAGGTCTCAATCAGGCTTGCACATCTGGACGCTGCAATTTTACTCCATGTTTCTGTGCAAAGTTGCCCTGGGCTTTGACTCTGGCTACTCCTGACAATTCCCCTTGTTGTCTTTAAACCATTTCTGTGTAGCTTTCACTGTATGCTTTGGGTCATTGTCATGCTGCAGTAGTTCTCTTACAGACAAAATAAGATTGCCCTCCAGAATTTCCCGTATTTTGCTGCACTTATTTTATCCTCTGCCTTTACAAGCTCTCCAGGGTTGGCTGCTGACAAGCATCCCCCCATGAAAGAGGGTTTTTTTTATTATTGTGTTGGTCAAGAAAAGCCAAATTACATTAAACACAACTGATCTGTAAAATCAGTCAAACGGATAAAATACACAAGGGGGTGAATACTTTTTTATAGGCACTGTACCTGAGACTCTCCATGCTTCTGTCTAAGTGGCTCACTGCATCACTGTGCCAGCACAGCTCTGCCTTTTTTGTTGCATTAATGACAACATTATAACACATCTCGAAATAAACTTCCCTTCTTTCTTGGAAAGATTTTATTTTAAATGCCATTAAAACTTGTTACTAAGGTCTTCCTTTCTTTGTTTCACAGAACTACAAAATGAAAGGATGGTACTTTTTTCTTTTCTCTATTTTTCTGCCTCGGGGAATTCTTTGTACTGTGAAAGCATACATTTTGCTTTAACTTGAATATCCATACAGTTTGGAAGACAGCACCAAAACAGTATGTACCATTCTTGTGTGAATTAAATGTGTGAGTCATTTTTTCCGCTACTGAAAGAAAACTACTGTGAGGTAAGACAGACTGTTATTACTTCAACAAGAACTTCCTGCATTATCAATTTCTGCAGCTTTTGAGCTTTTTTCTTTTTCTGTGACGGATTCTGACAGAAACCTGAAGAGTTTCCTTTTTAAAAAGTCTCACACTGACAGTGAAGCGTCATATTCTCTCTCTCTCTCCCCCCTCTATCTCTCCCGCTTTTTTCTCTCTCCCTCGATCTCACACACACAAACAGCATCACCATCCGTGTTAGCTCCGCAGATAGGAATATTTCCTGCTCATTTATTTCCTTTATCAAAGCGGGGTTGCATCAGAAAGTCACTCTAACTGTCGTCATGGTAATTTAGGGCATTTTCTGACAGTTTACAAAGGAAAAAAAATCCCCCAAGTTGTTTATTCTGCTTGCGTTTCTGCTCTCACGGTAAAGTGTCTGGAGTTGAACAACCAAAATATTAAACATGCCAGAAATCCTTCCGACCAGTCAGGAGCAGGTGGTCTGGTCGGTGTCGGGCCGTGGTCGGCCGTCATACCCCCCTGTACACAGCCCGACAAACAATGCCCAATCCGACTGAAAGTTGGCCTGACTTCAAAGTGAGTCGTGCGAGTCAAAATTCGTGGCTGAGTCTGAGGAAAATCGCACAGTAACAGTGTACACCCGGCTTTAGAGGTCACAAAAATTCACTATCACAGAATATTAGAATACCTCAAAACATCAGTCCAAAAAAGGGTTCATAATACAAAAATTATGCTCCATTTTGCACGCAGCACTTAGAGCTCCTTTTGCATAAAACACTGCATCAATCCAAAATGGTATGAAGCCAGTCAGTCTGTGGCACTGTTGGGGTGTTCTGAAGCCCAGGTTGCTCTGATAGCAGGCTTCAGCTCATCTGTAATGTTTGATCTAGTGTCTCTCTTCTTCACACTGCAGGCTTTAATGCTTGATTCAGTTTTTGTTTTTTTGTTTTTTTTGTTTTGTTTTTTTTCAGATGTGATTTTTTTTTTTTTTTTTTTTGGCTGTTGACACGTATTAGATGTGAACATCGCAAGTCGCATTGAATCTGGTCTTTCTGAATCAGAATCAGACCCATTTCAAATGGGGTTCTAAATCAGATACGTACCTGATCTTTTGGAAGTTGACTGCAGTGTGAACAGGCAAACAAAAAAATCAGATCTGAGTAAAGATCAGAATTGAGCATTAAGGCCTGCAGTGTGAACGTAACCAATGTGGCCTAAATCTGATTCCAAAAGGTCAGATTCAATGTGACTTGCACTGTTCACACTGTCAGAAAAATATCAGATACGGGTCATATGAGTGCAAAAAGATCAGATTCAGGTCACTTTTAACTGCAGTATGAATGCAGCCAAAGTGGCCCGAATCTGATTTGAAAAGGTCAGATTTAGTATGACTTGTGCTGTTCACTCCATCAGAAAAATATCAAATATGAGTCACATATGAGCAAAACATTCAGATTCAGGTCACTTTTAACTGTATGAACAAAGGCTATGGGGTTCAGGTACGGTAAGCAAGGTAATAACATGGTCAGAAAACCAGTTTCTGGTAGATTGGCTTCACTGTGGGCAGGTGCCAATTGCTGGTAGAAGAGGAAACCAATATTTACATAAATCTTCTCAGCAGATGGAAGCATGAAGTCCTCTAATATCTGGTAGATGTCTGACAACGTTAACTCTGGACTTGATAAAGCACAGTGGACCAACAGCAGCAGATGGCACTGCACCCCAACATACATTTTAAGCAGACATTTGTATTTGATTTTATACAATTTCTCATTGTGTAAACACCCTACTTTATAATCATATTCTTTTCAGGAACTGTGTTTGTGTGAACTCCTCTGCCCCTTTAAAAATACAATTTTTTACACCAATTGCAAATGACTCAGAATTGTGTATCAGGGTTGCTTAATTCATGTTGCATAGCTCAAATTTGCATCACACCATTAACTTTGTATTAAAACTCAGAACATGATAAAGTTGCTTGACACTGGGGTGAGCACCTTTTTGCACATATTTTATATCTTCCTGCTGTTTGGGCAATTAAAGAATAGTCCTGCTGTGTCTTTGTGTTTGCTCTTTTGTAGTCTCGGAGCTCTCGTGGGTCTGTCTGTTGCAGCTCTGGTTCTTCTGGCTTTTATCATCACTCTCTGCGTCCTCTGCTATCTGTTCATCACCACAAAACCCAGAGGCCTGGACAACGGGCTGCCACTGCGAGCACCAGGTATTTTTTGTTCATCTCTGCTCTTGCTTATTTTTCAAAATGCACACAGTAAGGGACAAAGATAGGGGCCAGTTGGATCGAAAAAAGCCATGTCCATATTTATCTAATTTATCCAAGTACCAAGTATCAGTAAACTACAGACCAACGGGTAATAATCTGACTGAGGGGGATTAGGCCAGAACTGTGGGGGCATCTCCTATGTATACACACCGGATGATGTTCACTGGCTCTTAATGTCTTGTTGATGTTGAATAGCTCCAAGCATTCCAGGATCAATGAGTGCAATGTAGGCTTTCTTGTCAATCCAGGCAGCGCACAGGTTGGTGTTTCTGGACTCACAGTCTTGAGTGACTGCCCTGTCAACCAGGAGCTGGTACATGGCTCCTCTGGTGTTACTGCCAAATCATCCTATTCAGTATATTACAAGTAGTCATCCTAATAGACAATTCTTCATATTGCAGCTTTAACTGTCATGACCCAGGTTTTGGTTTATTATGTTTCTGAGTTTTCCTGTGGTTTTCCTTTGTGAATTCTTTGATTTCTAGGTTGACTTTGTATTAGGTTTAGTTCTTAGATGTTATCTGTAGCCCTTGTGTTTCCTTTGTTCAGCTTTTAGTGTTTAGTTCAGTTCATTTCGTGTTTTATATAGTCTTTGTGTTTCTGTGTATTTTGGGCTTTTGTTATTTTCCATGTGTCTAGATTTTTATTGTATTAAGTAATTCCCTGTGTTCCATGTTTAGGTTTTCCCCTGTGTTTCATGTGTAGTACTCCATGTATTTCATGTCTAGTTTATTTCCCTTGGTTCTTTGTATCCTCCCGTTTTTTCAGTGTTTCTGTAGTTTAGCTTCTTGTGTTCAGTTTTCAGTCCTTGTGTGCTTCTTGTGTTAGGTTCCATGTTTCCTGTTTTATTTTGTAGTTGCCTTCCCTTTATCTCCATTGTAGGTCGGTTCATTCTGTCACAGGATTCAAGAAAAACTCAAAACGGAGGACCCAAATGCAGATAAAACAAAAGGATTTAATGAAACAAAAGAACTTACTTGAACAAAAAACCAGGAATCAAAATCAACTAAACAAATCCAAAGGAGCACGAGGGAAGCACGAGGAGTAACTGACACGAGGAAGACATCAACAATGAACCGACACAGACACAGGGAGACACAGAGCTTATATACACAGGGAGTGATTAACAATGGCAGACAGGTGTGGACAATCAGACACAGGTGAAACTGGTGAAGGATAATCAAAGTGGAGGGAAACTCAGGCAGGAAGCAAAACTGGAATCACACACAAGGGAAGGCAACTACAAAATAAAACAGGAAACATGGAACCTAACACAAGAAGCACACAAGGACTGAAAACTGGACACAAGAAGCTAAACTACAGAAACACTGAAAACACAGGAGGATACAAAGAACCAAGGAGGGAAACTCAAACACAGGGAGTAAAACTAAAACATGAAACAAAACAAGAAGCACAGGGAAACTAAACATGAAACAGGGAATTAACTAAACATAAAACACAAGGAGCAAAAACTGAACATGAAACAGGGAAATAAACTAGACATGAAATACATGGAGTACCACACATGAAACACAGGGGAAAACCTAAACATGGAACACAGGGAATTACTTAATACAATAAAAATCTAGACACATGGAAAATAACAAAAGCCCAAAATACACAGAAACACAAAGACTATATAAAACACGAAATGAACTGAACTAAACACCAAAAGCTGAACAAAGGAAACACAAGGGCTACAGATAACATCTAAGAACTAAACCTAATACAAAGTCAACCTAGAAATCAAAGAATTCACAAAGGAAAACCACAGGAAAACTCAGAAACATAATAAACCAAGACCTGGGTCATGACATTAACATTGTTTAATGGATCCTTTCAAAAAAATACAAACTGCAAGTGTCCTTTAAAAACAATCCAAGGCACACTGTAGGATTTGTATAAACTTCAACTGTCATCCTTTTATCTGGTTATTCCTTTCGGGGCCCCATCTGCCATTGGATCACGGCAAAACATGTTTTATAGAAATAACCAATAGAATGGGACTAGCTCAGGTCTTCATCAGCCCGTTGTCAGCAATGGCTTGCACACCTTACATGTATAGCATACATGTAAGCACAAAAACTGTGCGGCAGGAGCTTCATGGAATGGGTTTTCATAGCCGTGCAGGTACATACAAGCCTCACATCTCAGAGTCCAGTGCAAAGTGTCAAATAAAAACCCAAAATTCAGTGTCTCAGAAAATTAGAATATTGTGAAAAAAGTTCAATATTGGAAAGTTATGGTGTCAAACCTAATCAGCCAATTAACTCAAAACACCTGCAAAGTTTTCCTGAGCCTTTAAATGGTCTCTCAGTCTGGGTCAGTAGGCGACACAATCATGGGGAAGACTGCAGACTTTACAGATGTCCAGAAGACAGTCATTGACACCCTCCACAAGGAGGGTAAGCCACAAAGGGTCATTGCTAAAGAAGCTGGTTGTTCACAGAGTGCTGTATCCAAGCATATTCAGAGAGAGTTGAGTGGAAGGAGAAAGTGTGGTAGGAAAAGGTGCGCAAGCATAAGGGATGACAGAGTTGAGAGGATTGGCAAGCAAAATCCATTCAAGCATTTGGGGGAGCTTCACAGGGAGTGGACTGAGGCTGGAGTCAGCGCATCAAGAGCCGCTATGCACAGACCAACCCTAGACATTGGCTACAAATATGGCATTCCTCGTGTCAAGCCACTCCTGAACCAGAGATAACGTCAGAAGCATCTTACCTGGGATGGAGAAAAAGAACTGGACTGTTGCTCAGTGGTCCAAAGTCCTCTTTTCAGATAAAAGTACATTGTGCATGTCACTTGGAAATCAAGGTCCCAGAGTCTGGAGGAAGAGTGGAGAGGCACAGAATCCACGTTGCTTGAAGCCCAGGGTGAAGTTTCCACAGTCAGTGATGATTTGGGCTGCCATGGCATCTGCTGGTGTTGGTCCACTGTGTTTTCTGAAGTCCACAATCAACACAGCCATCTACCAGAGATTTTAGGGCACTTTATGCTTCCTTCTGCTGACAAGCTTTATGGAGATGATGATTTCATTTTCCAGCAGGACTTGGCACCTGCCCACACTGCTAAAGGTACAAAAAGCTGGTTCAGTGACCATGGTGTTAGTGTGCTTGACTGGACAGTAGACTCGCCTGACCTGAACCCCACAGAGAATCTATGGGATATTGTCAAGAGGAAGATGAGAGACACCAGACCCAACAATACAGATGGCCTGAAGGCCGCTATCAAAGCAACCTGGGCTTCTGTTACACCTGAGCAGTGCCACAGGCTGATCGACCCATGCCAAGCTGCATTGATGCAGTAATTCATGCAAAAGGAGGCCCAACCAAGTATTGAGAGCATAGAAATAAACATACTTTTCAGAAGCCTGACATTTCTGTTTAAAACATCCTTTTTTAATTGATCTTATGTAATATTCTAACTTTCTGAGACACTGAATTTTGGGTTTTCATTTCTGTAAGCCATAATCATCAACATTTCAAGAAATAAAAGCTTGAAATATTTCATTCTAATTGTAATGAGTCACAAAAAATATTGAACTTTTTCATCATATTCTAATTTTTTGAGATGTACCTGTATATGGATTTATACAGAATTGCTCTTTGAAATTGATCCTTTGGTAGTTTCCATGGTATTTTATGGTCAATCACAACCCCAAGGAATTTGATATTTTAATATCAACTTTAAAGTTTTCATGTAATTTCTTAATCATTTTTCCTTTGATTTCCAAAAACCGTAAATGTAGTTTTCTTAGTATTAATCATATACTTAACTATTTTTAAAGTTGGTTGTATGAGGTACTTGGTCATGGCTGTTACATTAGTTATGAGACTTCGGTCTGCAATGCTCCTCAAAGGAGAGTGCACTGAAGGTACCAACAACGAAGCTAGACCAGACAGATGCAGCCGTTTTGTGTAACTTAGTGTGTTATACAAGTGACCTTCAACAACCTAACTTCAAAAAATACTGAATATTCTTTTAAGAGGCAGTTAATGGACATTAAACCTAGCGTTGAGACTTTCCAGCTTATTTTCAACATCACAAGAAGGTTCTTTAAATATTACATAGTTTGAAAATCAGTAACATTGCAGATGCCATTGAAATAAAATTTTAAACCAGCAGCATTCCAAGAGGTACTTCACAGGTAGCCTTCAGCATCTTTGATTTGTACACTGCTGATCTAAAGCTGACTCTAAATTGGTTGTAGGTGTGAGTGTGAATGTGCCTGGTTGTCTGTCTGTACATGTCAGTCCTGCGATTGGCTGGCAACCAGTCCAGGATGTACCCTGGCTCTCATCCAATGACAGCTGAGATAGGCATGATGGCTAAGGCCTAATTTATTTATAGAGTATTGCAGGGTGTATTCAATCAGATAGCGATTCCACATGTTGTATGCAACAAGAAGATTAGAAGATTAATGATCCTGCCCCTAATAGTAGGACAACTGGTACTTCTTGGGAATAGTTAGGCCCAGTGAAGTCATCACGTCACAAAAGAAGACTGAAGCACATCTCCATGACTGTAGATGAGCAAACAGTCTGTCCCTGAGTGGGTGAGAAAAAGTACAGATGAGCTGATGGACTGTAGGAAGGCAGGTTCAGTAGGTGTGCATAATGAGCAGGGACAGCGGAGCAGGGAGAAAAAATTCAATTCCTACACTGTTGAAATACAGATACAGAGAAACAGACAGGAGCCAGGGAGGCAGAGCAGAGTTTCTTTCCCTTTTAAGGTGAGGAAAAGCACAGAAATATGACTATGACTGAGCTTCTGAGCTTCAGAGAGCAGCAAGATGTTGGCCCATGCAATCAGTGCATTCATGTTTGTAGTCAGGCCCTCCCCTGCCTATATGCAAACTACTCATAGCGCGTAGGGCCGCAACACCGTGGGAGGTGTCACTTTGAACATTTTTTTCTTCTTTCTCTCTTTTCTCTGAGCATCAGCCCAGTGTTTGCATGATAAGTATGATCCAGGTAATGTACATACAGCATTGACCAAACAGAAACTTTACCTGGCCGTCACACATTAGTAAATTAACCCTAAAGATATCTGTTTTTGGAGATTGGTGCCATCTGTGATCGATTAAGTGCGTGCAGTGTCCTCTCGCTCTCGCTCTCCTTCTTTCTCTCTCGCTCCTATTTGCAGCACAGAAACTCTCACCGCATCTGTCACCCACTATTCTGCAACCTCTCTTGTCAAACATTAACTTCTACCATCTTTTAGTTTGTGGATTTATGATAAAACTTCATAAAGTTCCCGCGCTGCTTCTGATCAGGAATTAATTGACGTTATTGAACTTCGTGACACAGAGCAGCTTTTTTAAAATGAGATTGTGGGTATAAATAAATAAAGACAACATATATTTTATGGTGATTTAATAAAAACAGGCTACTGATTATAACACTGAAGAAGAAAACCAGTGAGGAGGAGAAGGAAGCAAAACGGATGAACTGCTGTGTGTGAGTGAAGGGGAGGGGGTGCAGGGGTGTGTATGTGGGTGTGTGGGTGTGTGTGTGTGTGTGTGTGTGTGGGTGGGGGGGGGCAAGGTCCTCTGGTTTATGCTAGTCTATTTTGAGGAGAAGACCCAAGTAAAACAGATAGCTAATAAAATGGGATTAATGTTATGATGAAAATAATTAACCAACAGTTATTACCTTAAAAAAGGGACAGATGGAAATCAACAACATTATTTTTATTATTGCAATAAGGTATGTGGTCATTAAAAGCAAGATAATTTTTGAGATTTTTTTTAGATAAAAGTTAGTGTTGCTGGAAGACACAGGTCTGTGGTAGTTTTTGGTATGTTATCTTTGATGATGACTCAGTTACAACTAGGAACGGTTTGTCTTATATGTATCTAACTCAGGCTAAATTGCAAAGACTTTGTATTATTGTATTGAGATAATTTTGCATAAATATAGTTAAATGAGTATGTTGGGGCGATGGTGGGGGTGGGGGGGCTCATTTTGGCCAGGGGCGGCCCTGTTTGTAGTTAAGGCAAACTACGGTCAATGCTTGATTAGGCCGGTTGATCAGACTCCTGTGCTTGTCCAAATTTGATAAAAACACAAGATACTTGTGCCTCAATGAAAGGATAAGCACTCAGTGAAAAGGTCCCTAATCTCAATTATGCCGCTTTGCACTACGGATAAGTTAAATAACCAATCACATGGCCTTTTGTCGCCCTTAATTACAACCTTCAGTAGACCCAGGCTCAGTACAAGATCCAGGTAATGACAAAGCCATACCCTCCCATGGGCAGCAAGAGCCAGGACACCTCAGGGGTTATCAGTTGGGAACTTCCCTTTAGAGGAGTACTATTAGTCCCATTGCAACTCCAGGATGTTGGACATAGAACTCTAGAGCCAAACCCCCCTCCATTCAATTTTCCACATCCACCATATCAAAATGAAGTCCTGTCTTACGTTATGTCCGCTACCATATGGCCGTCACTGCCCACACAGCACTGCCAACTTCATCAGACCCAGGCTCCATGCTTGTATGTTGTTCTTAATATTGTGTTATTTTAAGTGCATTAAGACCACCTTCACTTTTTCCAATTTGTGTTGCAGCCTGTTACTGCACTCACTGAAGTTCATTTTTTCACTCATTAATCTACACTCACTACCCTATAATGATAAAGTGAAAAGAAATTGGTTGTTTTTCTTTGCAAATTTACTAAAAATAAAAAAAAATGAAATGTCACAGTGACACAAGAATTCACACCTTTTGCAGTTACATTTAGCATTTAATCTAGGTCCCTCACATTTCTCTTGATCTTTTCTGAGATGTTTCTATACCTTGACTGGAGTCCACCTGTGTTAAATTAAAATGATTAAAATGCGCACAGATCTAGGGAAGGCTACAAAAAATTCTGCTGCACTGGAGACCAAGATCACAGTGGCCTCCATAATTCTCAAATGGAAGAAGTTTGCCACAACCTGGACTTCTCCATGAGCTGGTCGCCAATGCAAACTGTGGGATAATCTGGGGAAAAAGGCCTTAGTAAGAGAGGTGACCAAGAACCTCATGATCACTCTGACTGAGCTCCAGAGATCGTGAGTGGAGATGGGGTTTTGCTCTGATATGAATTGTGAGCTTTGAGGCCTTCCATAGAACGGTGAGTGCCTTTTCAAATCATATCCAATCATTTTAATTTACCATAGCTGGACTCCAATTAAGGTGTAGAAACATCTCAGCAACAATCAAGGGAGGGAAGAACCTGCACCAAAGGTTTTTTTGCAAAATGTCTGACTACTTACAACATCGCTCAAAAGTTTGGGATCACTGGTGCATTTCTTTGTTCTCAAAAGAAAAACATTTTCATGCAGTTCATAAACAGTTGTCAGCAACTGTCAGTCCTCTGCATCAATCTCCTAGTATGGCTTCTAATCCAAGTTAATCATGCTGCACAGCTAAAAACCACTTTACTAATAAGGGAGCAAAATGACAAGGTGTTGTGCACGGATGAGTCCAAGTTTGAGGTCTTTAAATCAAACGGAAGAACATTTTTTTAGATGCAGAACAAATGAAAAAAATGCAGGAACAGTGCTTAAAACCATCAGTCAAGTGAGGTGAAGGCAGCGTGATAGTCTGGGGGGCTTGGGAGGTGGTAGAATAGAAGATTTGTACAGAGTGGAAGGGACCTTGGGGAAGGAACGCTATCTCAAGATTTTGCAATGCCATGCCATACCCTTGTAGACAGCACTTGCGTGGGGCCAATTTCATCCTACAACAGGATAATGATCCAAAACACACCTCCAAGGAAGCATGGGGTAAAATCTCATCAGATTACCATGATAGACAGCTAGAATGCCTAAGGCCTGCACGGCTGTAATGGCTGCAAAGGGTGTTTTTTTTATGAAGGTGAAGTTTAAAGAACATTTCTCATTAAAAACATTATTTCTAACTCTGACAATGTCAACGAGTCCAGTTCATGTTCCAGCTGTATTTCCTACTTAGACAAATTTTATGAGTTTTTCCATGGAAAACAAGAAAATTCCAAATGATCCCAAACATTTGAGCGGTAGTGTATGTCAATGTGATATTTCAGTTTTTCCTTTCAAGTAAATCTGCAAAATTTCTAAACTTTGTTTTCAAATTCAATCAGGCTACAACATAACAAAAGTAAAAAAGAGAAGGGGTCTGAATGCAAAGTAAACCTTGAAACTTCCTCATGGAGTCAGCAATGGTAAAAGCAAAAAAAAAAAAAGTGTGCGAGGGTTGGCCGTAGGTAAGGACACCAACACAGGAAGAGTATATGGAATTTGTGGGTGATTTCAGTCGGACTTACATGTTGACATGCATTTTACAAATCCAGTTTTGGCTTGACTAACACGATAATTATTAGACTTTTTCTAACAGCATGTAAAAATATTTAAGTTATCAAAGCTCTACAGTCTGTGGCAATGAAAGATCATCCCCTCGCTCATTAGTTTCCAAGTTTATCCACAGAATGAAAGTCTTGTGGAGATAATTACCAGGAGTTGTCTGCCTCTGCATCTAGCTGTGTAAAGTTCTCTGTAGAGTGAAGTTATGACTCATACTAAAACAAAAGACTTGGCAAAGACGAGATGAGGGCAAAGTGGGGGAGGGGAAATAATCCTGTCACTATTGCACAGATTGACACATATTAATCATTAGACACAAAAAGAAAGCTTACAAGCCATGTATTTGGAGAAAACACAAATATATTCAGCAGCTGAATTAGTTGAAGTGACACCTAGCAGACAGATAGTAGAATCCCTTGTCAGTTACATCAGAGCAGCCCTTAATTAGGCAGCACTAATTATACAGCATGCTTTATTTTAACAGCTTTGGATGGTATTTTAAACCCCCTACTATTTTGAGTTGTCATGAAAAGAGAAATTAGCAGACAGTCATGTATCTATGGAATGATTGTTTTTCAAAAATTGGCTTTTAATGCAGGCTGCTTAACTTTGCAAACCCTGTCATGTCAAAACATCTACCTGCCCTACAACAGACTGATCTTACACCATAATAATTTCACTTCTCTGACAAAACAAAAAAAAATCTTTCATGTCATAGTGAAAACAGATTTTTACAAATATCAAAAATATGTTATTTGAGATAAGTGACTGCATAAAGATTTAAACTGACTGACCCAATTCAAGACAGCTCCAGCCAACCAGTGTAAGCAGTCTCACAATTAGTGAAATGAGGATCACCTGAGTGTAGTGACTGTTTGTCACGTTATTATAGCATAAAGACACCTGTGTCTGGAAGGTCCAGTCACTGATTAATTGGTATTCCTGGCAACCATAGCACCAAACACCAAAGTCTGCACTTCAACAACAAACCATCTACACTGTGAAGCACAGTGGTGGCAGCATCATGCTGTGGGGATGCTTGTCAGCAGCTGGCTCTGGAAGGCTTGCTAAGATAGAGGGTAAAATGAATACGGCAAACTATAGGAACACCTTGGCGGAAAATCTTACTCAATCTGCAGAAAACTACAGCTTGGGAGAAGATTTTTTACTAGCAAGACAATGACCTGAGGCATACGGCGAAAGCTACACAGAAATGGTTTAAAGACAACAGGGTGAATGTTCTGGAGTGGCTGAGTCAAACCCCAGACCTCAATCCAATAGAGAATTTGTGGCTGGACCTGAAAAGGGCTGTTCACGCCTGATCCCCTTGCAACCTGACAGAGCTTGAGCAGTTTTGCAAAGAAGAATGTAGTAAAATTGCAGTGTCCAGATGTGCAAGCCTCACTGGGACCTATCCACACAGACTCAGAGCTGTGACTGCAGCCAAAGATGCATCTACTAAATACTGACTTGAAGGGGGTTGATATTTATGCAGTCATTTACTTTACAATAAATATTTTTATTTAATTGAAACTATGTTGTAGAAATTGTTGTTTTACTTTGTAAAAAAAAACCTTAATATATTGACCATGATTGATTTTTTTAAAGGGTAAAAATCCAAGGGGGTGAGTACTTTTTATATGCACTGTATGCTTCCTCTTCTCTGCACTTTACCAGTTCAGCCACTCTCCCTGAATAGTACTTGTATGTGCTTTAACCCCTAACCTGACTCACATGCCAGTTATTGAAATGTATTTCCTGTTTTTCAGGCTCTACCTCGAGTCCACATTTACCAGGGCCGAGTCACATCAGCACACCTGCTCAACCTCAACGTCCCAGGAAACACTTCTTCAGGGCAAAGCTGGACTGTGACAACCAGCCCCCTGACCCTGACCGCCTTTTCCAGCGTTGTTTCATGGCCACTGTGACGTCTGTCAACGTTGAGGGTCCTGCATAGGCTGCAGGAATATTTGACCTTTTGAGCAGTTGTTTACAATGATAACTATTGGGGATAACCTCCTTACTGCTTCTGTACAGTATTGTTTCTCACTGACTGAGCACAGGTAGGGCTTAGTATTTCTATCGACAAACACTTTTGGTTATGGCTTAAAGCTTTTTCAAATGTCTTTGCAGTTTAAATCGTTATCTATTTTTTGAAGACTGTTACAGATGAACTGATGGATATGACACCAGTTTGATGTCGGTGCTTTGAATTTTAATGTCTTATTTGAGTTGTACCAGTTACTGGGGGTGGGTAATGCGACTGTCTGTTGCACCAAAGCAAAGCTGCACAGCGATGAGTATTAACAGGCAGAAAATATGAAACTGTGATCTCTTTGTGGATTGAAATTAAGTGTTTATGCAGATTAAAGGAAAACAAACCTAAAGTGTTCCAATAATTTCGGGCTGTTTCAATTAAATATTTTTGAAGTGGTGAAAAGCAGAAGCAAGTTCACAGGTGGTAATGTTGCCTGACTGCAGAATCCCAAGAACTGAATACAGATGATCTGTTGGTTAGCACATGTTGCTCATGCATTTAATGCTCTTCTGCTTTCTTCATGCATTTAAAAATATGCAGAATTCATTGCTTGTTTTCCAGAATAAGATCCACTGAGATATCGCATCAAACGCTCTCCGTATTATCATTTCCTAACACAGACTCATCACAGACTCTGTAATGTATTTGTTGAACCTGAGGCGCAGAGCTGTGAAGAGTGAACTGTCTGGCTTTGTCTAAATATCTGGGGCTGCTGGGTTCACACATGCTCTGTTTATCTGATTTATTTGTTCCAGTTCTTTTTTCTCCTGACTCAAAGGCCTGTTTCTGCAGACTGAGTGAGAAGTGGGTGAAACAGAGTTTAAAAACAGATATCATTTTTGAGGGATATTTATTGGAATGTTGATAGGGGAGGAAACAGTTTGAGTTACACAAATAATACCTCATAATCTGAGAGGCCAGATAGACTCTTATATGTATTCATAATGTGGGATATATTTCACATTCATCTGGAAAACAGCCCAGAGTTTTTGTTTGAGATGGGCAAAACCTTTAAAAATTCTCTCAAGGTGTCTGGATGACGGTTCTGTCAGTCACCTTCATTAAAAGCTAATCAGAGCATCAAGATATGTGGCATAGTGGGCATTCACTTCCCCACAGGCAGCTATTGTTGTTCACTTTCAGTGGACCAGCTCGCAACACAACTATGCCAATAGCTACCAAAAAGCTGGTCAGGAGAAGAGCAAAAACATATTTTCTGCCAAGAAAAGCTGTCTGTGAATGTTTTTTCTCTTCTTTTAATGAAGAAATGTAGCCCAGTTCTGATGGAACTGTTGCTAAAGCCAAATCTGAGCAGCATCCGTTGTTTGCTAACGTGACACACCATTTCATATATGCATTGCATGGATATTTCACATTCAGCTGGGAAAGCTAGCTATCAAGGCATTTGGGAAGGGCAGGGCTTTGAGGGTGATTGGACGAACGTTCTGTCACATTCATCACAGGCCAATCAGAGCGACAAAACATGTAATGTAGGAGTACGCTACCATAGTGTTGGAACTGTGGATTATGATGTGGATTAAACTCTGCAGTCTGTGGGGAGAAGAGTGAAAAAATCTTCTTCACCAAGAGGAGCTTATGGTGTGACTCTCTGCACTTGTTTTAGTAAAGAAATGTGGTCCAGTTCTGATGAAAGTGCCGCTTTACCCATTCTCCAGTTGAGCTAACTGCTCCACCAGCTCCCATAGTATATGTTTGGGGGGGCCCTAGTTTGCTAAACATCCGCAAAACAACACCCTCAATTTATCATGGCAGCTTATTTTATTCTGACACTCATTTTTAAGCATATAAGCCATAAAGACAGGCAATTTTAATTCTCCTCAGATGAGAATGAACACTCAGCTCTGGAGCCCCCTAGTGGCTTGTGTGGCCCTATGCATTTGCATAGTCCACTAACAGCAAGAAACAGCCCTGCCACAGAGCTAACCACAAGTAACACACAAGTTGCTGTCACCTCACAGTACAACTAAACCTTGCCCATAGCTACCGCCTCGTTCTCCTCAACTGACGCTGATTGCAAGATGGATTTGCCTGATGATAGACATGGAGTCTGGCCGATCCAACAGCTTTTTAAGGTTAAATGTTTCCTGGCTTGCAGAACAACTAAACCCTGCCCATAGTTACCGCCTTGTTCTACTCACATGACGTTGATGAGTTGGTACAATGCATCTCAGACTAGGGGCCAACATTCCAGATTGAAGCTTCGCAAGATGGATTTGTCTGATGACAAACATCGAATATGGCCAGTCCATCAGCTTTGCAAGGGTAGACCTCCGTCCACACGGAGACAACTTTAGGAGTATCCACAAAAGTTTTTTCTTTCTTAACAGTGTTTCATCCCCATGGATTGGGAGCCCAAAAACACTGCTTTTTGAAAGCGGGTCACAGAGTGAACAAATCTGTATACGCCATCCCTTGCATCTCCATGTATGAAACAACGAACATCCATTCTGAAACGATCACGTCATTGACCCCTTAACCCACATGCGCTACACCTGCCAACAACAACAATGGCAAATTATATAATAGTGCTTGTGCTGCAGAAATTACTGATCTTATTGTGGCTATTACAGAAAAATCCTCTGCTCCCCTGAGCAACAAGTGGTCATAGAGAGCAGCGTACGCCACATGTACATAGCTCCACTGTGGAGTGCAACCAGAAGGACAGCCAGGAGAAAGTTTTGGGTAAGAGAAAAATTTTGGATGCACTTGCTTCACAATCTGCTTCTCTGTTTTTGGTGTATTTCTGTGGCAGCTTTACAGGGCCACATACATGCCTGGCATATATACTACAACATTTTTAGTGGTTTTGTCTCCATGTTGGCAAGGCCTAAAAGTGCATCAGACAAGACATCACAATCATTGTGACAAATGACTGTAACATACAATGGCTCTTATTTACCAAACTTGCATTGAAACCAGTTCAGAGTTGGGTGTAGAAATCATGTTCAACAATTTCTACGTGTGATCTATGAAACGTGCATATCTGGCCAACTAGAGCAAACGAATTATTAAGATAGATAGATAGATAGATAGATAGATAGATAGATAGATAGATAGATAGATACTATATAAACCTCGGGGGAAAATCAAGAAAGGCTGTCAAGGCTTATTATAAGTGCCGGAGGGCATACAGTGATTTATCGTCTTTTGACGGAGATAATCTGATCTCTTCTGACTGTTCATGACACTTGTACAGAGATCTAAGGAGGTCCAAAATGTACGGTAGCCTATTAAACAAATAAAGTACTGTTAGAATTCTAATTCTAGTCTTAATTGCTTTCCAGCAATCATGCACAAGGCAGAGTAGTGGATAAGACTGATTATTTTTGTCACCAGATATGCCGATTGATTATGATCCAATGTAAATTAATGTTTATGTTCTTTAATCATCAGCTCTTTCAGGCACACTTCAAGTTTATACAGTTAAATATTTATGAGTACAACACTCCTCTTACCACCGAACCCTTGACTCAGTCACAGCAGTCCAAATATATCTATTTAAAAAGCTCAACATTTAATTTGTTTTTTCCTCTTTCTTCTGAATAACTGTATTTTTTTCTGCAAAGCATTTCCACACTGAGTTGAAAATGTGGGTACATAGCATATAGCCTGGCATCACGGCTGCCACGTGCCTGTGTTGCTTTGATGCTTCAACTGCGCTTGCCTCAAAAATGAACGTGATGCAGTGTACACACGTGTAGTAGAGAGGGTGTGGAAGTGGAGGAGGGGTCACTGCACAGACACATGCCTGTCAAACCACCTCCGATGGATAAATTTGATGTTTAACCCAGTTAAAAAAGGAAAAAAAGGAAAAAAAAGAATAAGTGTTACAGTTCAATTGAGATCTTTGGCATCCTCCCTATGGGTGCACACACCCCAGGCTGGAAACCATTGGTTTAAGGTGTATCAGAAAATGCTACATGTACAGTATTTTGGCCCTAAACCTTTTAACAACTTGTAACCCAAGAATTTTATTAAGAATTTTAAAGTCAACAAAAAAGGTGTAAAGTGATCTACTGTCTCTGTCTTTAAAATGACTCTGGTAGCAGTGTTTTGAACTGACTGCTGGTGTTTGAGTGATTTTCCTGATTCTGCTGAGACAAGCCCTTTAATCCTTGACATAGCATGCTAATTTTGTGTCATAGTGGCTTTCAGACACCTAGATTTCTGCCTCAGAAAAAATATGTAGCTTCAAAGTGAAAACAGCCATTGAGAACTGTAGGACCCTCAGTCCTGATGCTTTTTCAAACTATTGATCTTTGCACCTCATTACATGCAGCTGATTACATACATTTATATATCACCAGTGGTTGACAGGAGAGTAAAAGCTGTGTGATATGGAGGAGAGGGGCGTAGCTGATGTTCAAGGAAGATCAGAGCCTACCTTTCAGGAGCAGCTGAAGTGAATGCATGGTTGTTATTCTGAACGTAGAGACCTGTGTGGTGGAAGTAGCCCAGCTTCATTCTGCTCCTCATCATCTTGAAAGCGTTGACAAACACAGCTCCTGCCAAACTTTGAACAAATACCCGGTGCAGGAAAATAAGTAGCATCCAGACAGACATAAATGGTTATGAGTAAATCATTTAGAAATAAAACCTGAAATATTTTAACTATCACCATGGGGAAATTTGCTCACACATAGTTGCAACTGAGTTTAAGTATAGGAAAATAAATAGAAATCAAATGAGAAATATGAATAAGAATCAAAACAGTAAGTACAAAGAAAGCTATGTACGAAAGAGCAAAAAGAGAAGATTTGTACAAAATGTGCAAAGAGAACAAACAGTAAGTATGTAAAGATAAAACCGCACTGTAAAAACAGCATTGGATTGTAGAGCTACTGCTTTAGGTATTGCATAGTAGCCCCAATAAAAACCATCTTTATCCAAGGTTAGTATTACATAGTTCAATTTTAAAAGCATTAGTGGAAATCAAACTGACTTGATCATGTATGTCTTTAACAGGCAGTTTTGGTCCCTAGCAATCAAACACATGCAATGATGCAGCTTGTTTGTAGTCATGTGATTACAATGACGCTTAAAAGTCAGATGGGGGACAGGAAGTGAAGACCACCAGTTAGGAATCAGTAGGTGTAGAGAAAAGTTAGTACTAAGGCTCTAGATCAGGGCGATTCAATCACAAATTCAACTGGGACAAATGTAAAAAAAAAAAAAAGAAAAAAAAAATGCTGCTGGGCCAGACATGTTCGGCGCCCAGTAAGCAGCTGGTAATGTCAAATTTCAAACCAATACAGATCAATTTGATGAAAAATATGCCCTTTTTTCTCAAAGCCTCCCTTTTAAATTTGGCAACATGATAGAAGCACATTAAAAAGTGCATAAAAACACAACAACAGAGCTTTATCTGAACATAACCTGAGGTAGTAGAAATGTTTTTTTTTTCACTTGAATTAAAACAAAATAAATGGAATGAAAAAATATAAGCTAAATATTCATTTTGGTCACATCTTACCCAGGCATATCTTAAAGTGCATAAAAACAAAATTTGCACAGTTGTAGCTACAGTTGAAGAGGACATGTTTTATACTCGGTATCTTGGGGATACTTCTGTCAACATCGCTAGCCACGCTTCAAAACAACGCAGTGCATTGTAGGTGGACTTTAGGCTAGGTTATGCAAACTGTTGCATTCACGGTCAGAAATACTGTGGGAACTTGCGAAACAGCTTGCCCTCTAAATCTTTAGTATGACCACACTCTTGGCCACTTGGGGGTTGGTTCTGGGCCGCATGTGACCCCCAGGCCAGTAATTGAATAGGCCTGCTCTAGATAGACCACACATCAGTAAGTTTTATCATACTCCTGGTATGGTCCCTCCATTTTATGTAAAAGTGACTTTTTCCTCTATTGGGTGTGACTCTTTCATAGATCCATTGCGTGGACTCAAAAGAAACCACAATGGATGGATTTACTGTTTTAATGGAGGTTACAGCAGAGATCACCAGGACAGTAAGACTCCACATGGTGTCTAGTTAACAGAGTACTGATTATTTGTTTTGTCGATTAGTTGGTCTTCTCAGCGGCGGATGGTATTTGGCTGTTGTAAGCTGCTCAGTAATGGTAGCAGCTAATGTGCTGACAGGCTAACTTGGAGCTTATGTAAAGCTAAGTGCTTTCAGTCATTTCCCAGGTGTAGTCATGAGTAATGTGTGTCTCACAAGTAGGCTGCAATAACAAGGTAAAAATTATTCTGATTAACTGTCAGGCTCTGTTTCTACTCTCTCAGCCTTGTGGCAGGTTTTAAATAAAGATGTGTCTTCAGTCCCTTTTAAGCGCAGACTTGAAGCTATATCATAGTGTTTCTGTTTTTAGATGTTTTTGCTGTTAAATTCAGGTTATTGGTCACATATGGCTACCTAAAGCAAATTTCCAGTAGTTGTTCTAGAGGCCCGAATTCTTGAAAACTGCTGGCACTTTTGGCTTGAAACAAAAAAGTTTAGCTGTAACTCTGGTCTGTCACACAATCAGAGCGGCAAGACAAAAAGAGGTAGTAGCATGAGTCACAACGTGAGCTCAGGAGCCAGGTGCTGCTGTAGTTTCTGAACAGTGGAGCTTGTTGGTGAATAAAACTCATGCCAAGGCCAGTAGGGAGAAGTGAAAAAACATTTTCTCTGCCAAGAAATGCTTTCAGTGTGGATCTTTGCTTTTACTTTTGTTTCAATAAAGAAATGCAGCCTTGTTCTTATAAAACTGCCACTATACTATAGCTACATCTAAGCTAAACATTACAACAGTGGCATCTTCCAGTACATCACCCCCACCCCATTATCCTCAAATAATGCTGATTAGTAAGTTCTGTTTTTTAAACTGGTCACAAACATTTCAGATTGGAGCGTTACTGGATGGATTTGCCTGATGAGAGACATGAAATTTGGCCACTGCAACTGCTTTGCAAGGTTATGTAACCAGAAAAAGAGAGAGACAACAGTCTAAGGAACTAGCTGTGCCCCCTGAATAATTTTTGCCCGCTTTTGTAATGAACATGCTCTGAATGGAAATGTGAGGGCACTGAGTAATATCTATTCACAAATGAGTCAGTTCAACATACCACCAGGCTTTTCCATTAGAAAAACAAGAGTTGGCTCCCATTTGAGAGCCAATTTCCATTATTCCATTTTTGTTATTTAGTACACATTTAAATTTGGTACAAATGAAGAACCTTTATGGAGCCTAGAAGTCGGCCCTTGTAACTGATCTGAGCCAGTTAATTCAAATCTCTGTAAGAGACAACTGTGCCAGGCATTGATGTTGAAAAACAGACAACAATTTACAGAGACACACTGTACTGGACCAAACTAGACTGCTTGGTGGAAACAGATCACATGTGAGCTTTGTCTGACCTTACACCTCCAGACTCTGGCATATTACTCTATGTTTGCCCCTGAAGCCAAAAAAGTTATTCTCTCAGAGGCAGAAGGCCTAGTGGTTAGGTGATGCCTCATGAAAATGGATGGCCTGGGTTCCAGTCCTGCTTGTGGCTCCTTTCCAAGCTGTCACTCCCTACTCTCTCATCCCTGTTTTTCATCCACTTTTCTCTACAAATAATGGTATTCTCAGAGGAATCTTTTTGTCTTGGAGCTCTTTTGAAAATGTGACTTCCTTTTAGGCATGAAAGCCAATCTACCTGACGTTACACAACAGGTCTATTATTATGATTTTTAAAAGATTAGTTTAAAAGATTTTGAAAGATAGCAGAAATATACGGAACAACTCAAGGTGGATTTGTGATGCTTTTCTGTCAGTTAAAACAGCAGCAGCCTTTGAAACAAGATTGACTGTCATAAACACAGACAAATAGTGCTGCCATAACATGAGACTAAATATATTTACAATCAAATTTTTATTTGACTTTATTTCTTAAAAAATACTATTTTATCAAGTATTTATTTTTGTTAATTTTACAGAATAATTTATATGCTTTTTAGTTATTGTAAATGACCCGTTGTGGCCCACCTGTAGTAATACTAGGGCCCACAAGGGAGCCCTGGCCCACACTTTGGGAAGCACTGGCCTGGTGGTTAGGATAGGCTCCTTTCCTGCATGTTTCTCCCCCACTCTTTAATCCTTGTGTCTTATTCTATTTACTGTTCTTCTCTTTAAGTAATGGCAGAAAAGTCTCTCAAAAATATTTCTTAAAAAATAAAGTGTCACATCTTTGGACATGGAGTTTGAAAATTGGATGTCTCAGTCAAAACAGGATGCATGGTCGTCCTTGTTAATATATCCTTAAAACAGCCTCACATGGGTTAGCATGACTGCTGTGTTAATGGTTTTTTGTGAAACTGCACATTACTTACTTCATAGTCCACAATGGAGTAAGTTCCCCACACTGTTTTACTACCCTGAGAATTAATGGGGTGCCAGCTGTGAGCTAGTTCAGGCAGACAAGTCAAGCTGTGCTAATTTCACATCTGACATGCACCATTATCCAATCACCTGCCTAACACACTCCCTATTGATGGTGTTTGTGAGCTGCAAAATTTCCAGTCCCTCTTCTCTGCCATTGCCAGCTTTGGCATGAATCATAACTGAATCTAATCATAAAGGAATCTAAGATAAGACTAGATGTCAAACAAAAACAGTTTTTCTACTGCAATAAATCTTTTAACCATCACAAGCATCAGTTCTCTTACTGAACTTTAGTGTGTTTAACACATATAGTAGCATACAGTTTGATCAAAACAAGTCTCTCTAACAAAGCAATCTTCACCATCATGCATTGCTCTGGAAAAAAAAAACATTGATTGCATTCATTGAATCAGAAAAGACTGTAGTAGTGTTCAAATTGTATTTCATTTTCAAGAGAACTTGATATAACTCTTCACCATTTCTTAATGATTTTATGTAAAGACCCATTTCAGAAAGTGGTTACACAAACGATGGCTCGCTTCAGCTTTTTTTAGCCTTATCTAAAGCTAACATAGCTACATAAGTAGCTAAATTACATAAGCCCATGTAGCTAAGTTAGCTTAAGCAACTTTAGCTTTAGTAAACGTCACTAAAAGTAATGTAGCCACACTTATAACATATCCACATAGCTTACATAGCTGCTTTGTGGGCTAAGTTTTACCTCAATAGCTATGTAGCTACATCATTTATGTAGTTCCAGTATCCATAACTAAATAACCTTAAGCAATGCGAAAAAAGTGGCTAAAGTGAACACTGATGCTATAGGCGAATAATTTTTAAAAAACTGCTTTGTTAGCTTAGCTTTACCTACATTAGCTATGTAGCTACATGAGCTTTAGCAAATGTAGCTAAAGATAACTTAGCTACATAGATAACGTAGATACATAGCTTATGTAACTTACATAGCTGCTTTGTGAGCTTGATTTTACCTATGTTAGCTATGTAGCTACCTTATCCATGTAGTTTCATTATCTATGTAGCTTACGTAGCTGCTTTGGGAGCTTAACTTTGGCCATGTAAGCTATGAACTCTTTGATATGTAGCTCAGTTAGCTACGTAGCTCTGTTAGCTATGTAGCTCATGCAGCTAACATAGCTATGTAAGCTATGCTTGCTGCACTAGTTTATTAGAGGACAAGCTTTTTCCTGTTAGCAGACTTTTACTCACCTTCTTTTTCAATCAGTTTTTACAGGTCAGGTTCTTAAATGTCATCTTATCACTTACCTTAACCTTTACCCTAACCCTAGATGGATATTTAAACCAATTTTATTTGTAAAGTCTTATTTCTGTACTAAGATATACGGTGTCTCAGATGAGTGGTCTGTGAGAGTGGCTGTTAGAGATGAATGGTCTGCAGTCAGACTGTTGCTGAAGCTGCTGGGAGAAAAACGATACGTCAGTAACCAACACAGATGGTTTCATTGGGGCCATATCAGGTGCATAGCCTCTGTACACAGAGCATGTGACCTAAGTGGAAAGCCAACCAGCAGCCCTCAGTTTGTGTACTGTGATCAGGGGCATTGAAAAAAAACAGAGGTGAATTATAATTTAAAAAGCTTTATTGTCTGTTTGTTTTAGGCAGAAATGTTCATTGCAGGTACTTGAACCAAAATGATCAACCCCTGCATTACACTGTTACATGTCAATGTAATGTAGAGCTCATACTATGGATGTGACCTGTACCCATCTGTAAATCCGTTTTATTTTGATGTACAGAAGAAGATGCCAGTTTGTATGTCACTGTAAGTTTGCCTTTTGATTAACAGAGCCTATGTGATTATCATACATCAAGCAAGTGCCTCTTAATAAGTGTATTTTCCAAAGTAATTAAAGTTATGTTCTACATGTGCTTGTATGCTGTTTCTTACTTTAACTAGCTGTACCCACTATCTTAAAATTAGATTTCCATGTTACATATTGAAGAGATATTTCTGTTTTTTTGAAGTTGGGTTGTAGTTGGCAATAGTGCCATTAGTCTCCAGAGTTTTAAGTGAGCATTGTCCATTCAAACGAAGCAAGGCTATACAGCGTAGCAGATGGGTATAGTTTCTCTGTGTATATTAGTGAGTTTCAGGTAAAAATGGGAGAAAAGACAATACTGGCTCAATCATACGCTATAGCGAAAGTTGTTGAGGCATTTTATTTTTACCTAGAAAGCCTCTGTGTTTGGCACTGTTGCAACACAAGCTTCCCCACTTGTAACATGTTCTTCCGACTGAGCGTATCTGAACAGCTGCTGAGGTCTGTGGGCTTGATCAGAGAAAACAAGTACCTAATCTAGAGCTAATTATTTCAGCTCAACTTAAACAGCTGACACGTTTCCATAATGCAAATGTATTGTACTGACTGTTCTATTCATCAGTCTTTAGAAGAATAAAGCAAGAGCCAAACCCTTACCTGGATGTCAAATTACCATTCAGCTCTTCTGGTCAGGGTCGGTTTCTCCAATTTATCTTCAAAGAAAGTCCATAAAACACTGGCATCCAGTAAGGCAGGCGACTCTGGATGGAGAGTGATGTGGGCTGGAAGTGTCTGTAAGCTGCTATCCTCAATCAGAAATGTCCTGACAAAGTATTATGAAGTATCACTCATGTCAACAGCAGCGCTTTGGTGCATGGGTGTTGCAGTTTGCACACATGCCAGCAGGTAAGTTATGTTATGTTATGCCTTTATTGATAGAGGAGGACAGTAACCTTGCAAAGTAGATGGAATCGCCCGTTTCCTTGATTTTCACTGGCGAATCCATCTTGCAAAGCTCCCATTTGAACCGTTTGGCCCGGTTAGAAAGCGACAGGACCAATCAGCGACGAGGGGCAGTACTTGGTGCAGCGGAGTGGTGACGTATGCAAGTAGCAGCAAGACGCCTGTGTAACTATGGCGGAAGAGATTAGCGTGGATGCTGCTAAAGCACCAGTTTTATCAGAACTTGACATTTCTTCGTTAAAAGAACAAAGAACAGCAGTGAGTCAAAAGGTGAGTACTTATAGTTACCATATTTTGTGTTATTCCTCACTAGCTGAGCGCGCAGCTCGATAGCTGCTACGTCACATGTTTTGTTGCTCTGATTGGCCCGTAAAGATGTGACTGACAGAGCGTTCATCCAATCACACTCCGAGTTTTTTTCAAATCCTCTGCCTTTTCTCAAGCATTTCCTGTTGAAGCTTTCCCAGATGGATCTGTGAAACAAATCCATATGGCGTGTCAGGTTAAGGTTAGGAGGACAGTGGATAGAATCGTAAATAGGGAGGACAGAGTGGGGGAGGGGTATGTGGGAAATGGTGCCACAGGCCAGACTTGAACCCGGGCTGGATTGAATGTGGCGCGCCTTAAACCACTAGGCCTTCTGCACCCTAGGCCTATACTTTCTTACTAGGTTCTTGCCAAAAGGTTTTGCATAAACAATCCATTATTATGTTGGCATAAAAGAGCAACACAAAAAAAAGAATAAGGGGGACCTTTTTTATTTTCGAGGGAAAAGTAGAAATTTGCAAGTTTAAAAGATTGCAAATTTAACAGAAAAAAAATCTTACTTTGTAACTTGAAAGTCGTAAAATTGTGAACCGAAAGTCCGAATTTTTTAAATTATAAAATTGAAAAAAGCCAATTGTGTGGGAGTATATTATTAGCCTGATATCAGTTTTGGCAGATACTGGCTTTAAAAGGCAATTATAGGTATCAGCAGATATCAAAATTTCTACCGATATTTAAAACTGATGTTTTGGCTGTGCATATCAGCATATATTGGCTGTAAGTTTATGTCATTTGTACTAATTAGTTTGTGATGTTTAAGGGTGGATCAACAGACCAAGGGCTTTTTCTTTGTTCAATCTCTATCTTTTAACTATAAAGTGTGTTTTAAGTACTCAAGTTTTTTTTTGTTCATCCTTATACATTAAATTGTGTTCAACAAACTGAAGGTTTAAGCCTGAAATACATATTTCAATTTCAGTATCTATATCAGTATTGTCTTAAATTAATCTGTAAATATCAGCATATTAGATATCGGCAAATAATGCAATATTGTGCAGAGAAAAACATACTAGATGAAGCAGTTTTCCTTGCACATGTTGCCATTGAGAGCCTCATCCAATGATGTCTTTTACTGGGGCTGAGCAATAAGGGAGTACATGGTTTTAGCACAAAATCATCACATTATCATCTGGACTTAGAAGAGTCATTTCTGGAAACAGGGGCTTTCCAACCAGCTGTTTTCAGTTTGGTTTCTCAAAACTTTTTGTTTACAATGTTGTGAATTTATTACTTTAAAAACAGGAAATTTTCAAGTGTCATTATATGTAAACACAAGTGGGCAAAATTGTTGGTATCCTTCCACTAAGGGAAGAAAACCCAGCGATAATCTGTAGGGTAACTAAAAACCTGACAAAAGTATTAATAAATTAAAAAGTACTGAACATTTGCTAATGAAAATCAGACATTGATTTTAAATTGTGTTTCAAAAGATCATTATAAAAAACAAACTAATGAAACTGACCTGGACAAAAATGATGGTAACCCTAGAAAAGATTGAAAAAATAGGGACATATTCAACTAAGATGTGTCCTGTTATTAGCATCACATATGTCTTTAAACATGTAATCAGTCAGTCTGCCTATTTAAAAGCTGAAAGGTAGTCACTGTGCTGTTTGGTTTCATGGTGTGTACCACACTGAACAGGATCTGACCTGTACCTCCTAACACGGACAAATATTTGAATACACAGTGAGTCATCAAATGTTCACAATAATCATATGAGGGCACAGAGGTGAGCTGAAATCAGATGAAGCTGTGAGCAGAGGGAATGCTGGCAAAGTTGCTGATGCTCTGCTATGACTGGCTGATCTGCTGATGAACACTCTAATCAGGCCTTGTCTGCTGGCTGAGCAGGGGAATGGTATTCAGCCTTGAGGATACCACATACACCAACACACAGAATATTCCAGAGAGCGGATAATCACCAGGAGAGGGGGGCAGTCAGGCTGTAATGAGCTGGTGGTAGTTAATCTTCACTAATCAGCACCTTTCACCATCTCTATTAAATAAATATAGTGAAGAAAAAGTGTCAGACACTTCTAGTGGAGTAAAAGTACAGGCACAAAATGGGAACTATTCAATGAATGTCATATTCCACAAAGTGAATTGTAACTTTAAATATGACTATAACCCTCAGAGGATTGGATCTTGTATGCAGAGAGGAAACAGAAGTTGATCTCCTGACACCATTCACCAAAGTGCCTTTATTTTCAAATCCCCGAAAAGGTGGCTGCCAGCAAGAAGCATTCAAAACAAAAATTATGATCACAACTCCAGAAATGATGGTAATTGCTTTAAACTGTGCTCTGTCAGACGGGGAAAATGAACTGGAATTATCATTTCTCAAATTTATGATAAACTAATTCACCTTGTTTGTGGGAAGCTGTGAGTTGCTTTGCAAATTTGCTATGACAGACAAATTATACAGTCTGTGTGACTGCTGGTCAGAAAACTAAAGAGATAAAGATTCAGAAATATGATCTGGCATAAAGTCCAGGGGATCCATATTTCAGAGATCAGAGCCTTTTATGTAGGCTCCAGGGTAACAGTAACTAACGATTAGATTTCCAACACAAAAATTCATAGATGCAAGGCTACTAGAGTCCAAATGGGTACTGCTAGTTAACCTTCACAAAAAATAGTTAAACCAGAAAACAAATGATTAACTAACTGCTTGTTGATAGGGATTAATAGGGATAGGTTCAAAATGTCATGGTTAATTAAGCCTAATGTGTTTACACCAGATGCAAACAATCCCATGGTCTTGTGTATGTGAATGTACAAAGACAGGTAGTTCATTTGCTTAATTTCTTAGAATTCACCTGATTAACTCGCTCTACTCTAGCCTCAAATTGTGTGTTCACAAGTGTCCAAAAGACACAAGAGGGAAGGGGCTTCCTTTTCCTGACATTTCAGTCAGTTGTCAACAAACATGGCTTAGGTTACCTACACTGAGAGGATTGCTGCTTTGCATCTGCTGTGCATCTGACTTACAGACATCAAAACCACACAATCATTTACATATTGCACTGCATATCTTAGGGTGGCCATATGTCTAGCTTTTTGCCAGACAGTCCTGAATTCAAGCACCTCGTCCGGCGTGCTGTGCAACCTCAAGCCGGATGCTTATTTGTCCTCCTTTTGGAGTCACACCTGAATGCAACGCAGCATATTGTCCATTGCTCTCTTTCTCTGCACATCAGTCCGGTGGTTGTATGTTAAATATGATCCAGTTAATGTTTATAGAACCTTGACCAAACATCAACTTTACCTGGCCGTCCCACATTAGTAAATTAACCATAGAGATATCTAGGCTACATTTGGAGATCAGTGCCATCCATAATCAGTGAAGTGTGCGCAGTGTCCGCTGGCTCTCCCTCTCTCCTTATACTTGCTGCACAGAAACTTTCATCACGTCTGTCCTGTAAATTCAACTGTTGTTCTGCAACCTCTCTTGTAAAATGTCAGCTTCTATCATTGTTTAGTTTGTGAATTTATGATAAGACTCTGTGAAGTTCCCGCGCTGGCTCTGATCAGATATTATTTGACATTGTCAAACTTCCTCGCGTGTAAAACTGCATTTTGTGAGTTTTGGAGAAAACAGGAAGTTAAGACGCTCTGAGTTGTTGCTGATTGGTCAGATACTGTGATGTCACTTTCTGCAATGTTGACTAATCTTCCATGATTGGCTGAGAAAAATCATTTTTCTATTGTATCACATAGAGTTGGAGGAAGGCTATGAAGGAAGAGGACTGAAACGAATATATAGCATTCCTTTTTTAAAACTAGCAGTCTAATGAGCCCAAAATTGTGCTTTTTTGCTATGCTTGGCAGACATCAAACACTTCAAATCACCACAAACGCACCATCCCTACTGTAAAGCACTGCGGTGGCAGCAACATGCAGTGGGAGTGCTTTTTTCAGGGGGGGTCGCAAGATGAATATGGCAAAATAAAGGAAAATCCTGGAGGATAATCTCATTCAGTCTGCAAGAGAACTACAGCTTGGGAGCGTTATTTACCAGCAAAACAAAAGCTACACAGAAATGGCTTAAAGACAACAAGATGAATGTTCTGGGGTGGTTGAGTCAGAGCCTAGACCTCAATTTCAATAGAAATTTTTTGACTGAACTTGAAAAGTGCTTTTCTCGCCCGATCCCTGTGCAAACTGACAGAGCTTGAGCAGTTCTGCAAAGAAGAATTGGGTAAAATTACAGTGATCCTTTCGCTGACCCCTTTATTTTCCTTTACTGCCTTCACCAGGTCAAAAAGTCAAGCACTAATTTGGTTTATAAACTTATATTTGAAAACATAATCACATTCCCATTATCCTCTGAAATAACTATTTTTTTTCTGTAAGATTGACATACAGTAAACTCTGGAGGTAGTATGTACTCACTGAGGATGATTGCAACCTTGATGCACCTCCCTGCCTGATCACATGTCCTCCACAGCTGCTGGCATATAGAAAAATGTTACAGCACTCTGAAGGGGCTAGATTTCCTTAAAAAACATTGTGACCTTGCTGACAGAAAAATGTTTACTCTGTTCAATAAAGAGGTCTGACACAGGGACAGATGGGGGCGGTGCACGGTTGACACATCAAACACAGTGTCCTGTGGACATGGTGTTTCTAGGTAAGAACAGGCTGTAACAACATATGCTGGATAATTTAGGGAATGAGTCCTGGATGATAAAACCCTGTTGAGGGAATTGCCTGATGCCTTAAGCCTGAGAGCCACAGACGGCAGACTTGATGGCATTGACGGCATTGTTGATGGCACAGTAGAGCTAAAACAAGGTCATTGATTTTCCACAGAGGAGCACACTAGGAGCACCCAGACACTTGCCCACTTAATAACATAAGACTGGGGATGTATGACTTTAATGCCCTGAAACATTCAAAGTTGATGGGTTGAGCTGGGACAGGAAGAAATGTTTGGTGTCTCATGGAACTAAACAATAAGAAACCAAAAATATGACAATTTGGGTGATTTTATAGCTGTGATTTCAATTAAATGAAGGCTGCTGGGGTTTTTCAGTTTATGTGCATTTACATTATTATAAAATTCAGGATCTGTATTTGTGATCTTTATCCCAAATAGCCAAGTCATTCTAAAATTTCATATGCCTGCTGAGATGTTACAATATTAAGCAGAAGTTTTTATCCAAAGCCACTTAGATCTGAGTGATCGACTGCATTAAAGGTCCATGCTGGGTACTGACTGTACCCAGGATTTGAACACCCAAATTTTCTGCTGCACAGCCAGCAATGTAAACCACTGATCCATCCAGCTACCAAGATGCAACAATGCATAGAATTAACAGGACTATTGGCCCTGCTGACAAACATCAGCCATAATGTGGCATAAATGGGTATCAGTAGCCAATACTTAACTGTTGTGCTGGCCCGTTTTAGGAGCCCATCATGGGAGGGGCCCCGTATCAGGTAAGTGACTATATATGGTAACTTCAGCAGACTTCCAAAATAGCGTCACTACGGCCCAGTGAGGTCGACAAATCACGTGACTTCTCTCAGCCATTCAGCATGAATTTACACTATGTCACAGACAGTGACTTCACGCCTTTGGACCAATCAGCAGTGCCCCAGAGCTTCTCGAATTGTCAAAATGTCTATTTTTAGACATACGCCTGATGCTGGTAGTAAGTCACACTTGGTATTTTTTTACAAATCATGCATGATTACTTAGGACAATAGTATTCAGTAGTGACATAGATGTTGCCACAAGTTTATATAACATTATACAGTGATGAAGTGAGACATTTATACCCGTTTTAGCTATAAATAGTGAAATATGTGTGATTTTGGTACGACTTTAATGTGAAGAAAAATATGGTTTCTGTAAAATGCTTTGAGTTTCATGAAAGGTTCTATATAAAATTCATTATTATTAATATCATCAACAGCAAATCAGCAGCCTGCAGGAAAACCACCTGGAAGAAGGCTGACCTGAACAACATGCACCTGCCTAAATACACAGCACCCTCCCCTGAACTCTTAGACTGTCCCATTCTTAGAGTTTTTATACATATTAAATACATATTTGTTATTTAAGTTTTTTAATGTGTATTTGCTATTTATTTTAAGTGTATATATATTTATTTGTTGTGTTATATTGTTACATATTTGTTATTTATGTTATAGTGTTATATAATATATATGTGTGTGTGTAGGGGTGTGTGCATGTGTGTGTATAGGTTTGTGTAGGTGTGTGTGAAAGTGAGATTTATATGTTTGATGAAAAAAAGTTAAAATTCAATGTTCCTTCAAGGTTTTTTGTGTGTTTTTCTTATATTTTTTATCCATATATCCTAAGAAAAAGTTTTACCCTAAACGGGCAAGGAACCATATTTGGTCACTTCATTGATCTTGATTTTCTACATGACAATGTGAAATTTTCAAAAATGTAACTAAAGTAGATCAGTATTGTTCTGCCCTGCAATGACACTCTGAGGCTGAAATTTTCATTTTCCAGGTATTTCAATGAGTGCCTGATAAAGGGTTAAGGCCAGGAGAATAACAAGAATCATGCTTGTCTGGTTTGACTGTTGTGTGTATGTGTGTAATGGCTTGAATAAACTCAAGTCATTGTGATTGGTTAATGGGAAGTAGGTCTACTATGTAGTCACTTTTTAATGAGTAAGGGCCATTCCCATTTGTACCCCTTAATCCATCCCTTTAATGCATGTCCCTTTGTCTACCCCTTCCCCTTGCCCCTAAAAACAGA
The DNA here is from genome assembly GCF_018320785.1 of Cheilinus undulatus. NCBI lineage: Eukaryota > Metazoa > Chordata > Actinopteri > Labriformes > Labridae > Cheilinus > Cheilinus undulatus. The sequence continues at coordinate 37,643,852 of NC_054871.1, forward strand.
GTGGTAAGGTGTAGGGGTGAAAGTCTTACCTTAAGAGTTGCCATTGATTGCTGTCCATCATCACACATTGCTGAAAAATAGCTGAGTCATCGGAGGTGACAATAAAGCTTCGACCATCTCTTTCATACTATGGATCTCTATGTTGATCTCCATTAATGTTTACAGTTAAAAGCCCTCATTTACATGTGCAGTACATACCAAAAATACAATAAACTCCAATCCCCAGTGGCTTAAAATTGAATATGAGAAAACACAACTGCTGTGTTTTCTATAATCATTATGCCAAATTTTTGTTTACATTAATGCGCCTCCTTCGTAGTCCGTGTCCATGCCATTTCACAATTGAAAGCAGTGCATGGAGGGAAATTCAGCATAACCCCTTGATTTCAAGTGTGGTCCTGGAAAATCTTCGTTTCAAGGGCTATGTAGCCCTTGGCTCTTAGTCCTAGCCCTTGATTAAAAAGAGAATTGGGACAACCCTTCACCTGATGTGAACGCAAAAAAAGGGGGTGGGTGGGGTAGGGCTAAGATAAGGGCAAAGGGGTAGAAGAATCTTCCTCAAACTGGACTGAAATTTTTTCGAGTTTTTGTCAACTAAAACTAGAATTAACACTGTTCCACAGATTAGCAAAATACTGTCTGGATATTTTTAACCAAAAAAAAGTGTTGAGTCGAGACACACCAGTTTTCATGCTGATAAAGTGATGAATTTTAACTATAATACTGGATGAGCTCTTTGGCACTGAACAGGATAAGCGGTGTTAAAAAAAATGGATGGATGGAGTTAGTGACATTAGCTGAGTCAAGGTTTGCTCACAGAATGTGCTAGGCCCCTGAAAAACCCAGAGAACAGGCCCTCCCCAGTTTTTAATTATTGATGATATCAATGCAGGGCTGTACGTTAACTTTTTTGCCCATAGCGCTGGTGCTACAGAGGTTGACATTCTTGTAGCACGGAACAAAAAACCTGTAGCGCAATATATAAAATGCTTGTTACAGCTCTAAAGCCAACCAGTAACCAAAATATATGCTTAGTAAGTGAATGCACTTGAAAAACAAAACCAAAAGAATGTAAATTACAGCTCTCAGTTAATGTCTAACAAAGCAAACAGCCAGTCACAGAGAAGAGATGCTAATGGCTCGTTTCCACATTCGGACAAAAAACAGGAGCAAACTGCTGGAAGCTGAGTAACTTTATAAAAATGTTCATGCTTGAGGATGATTAGAGCAATATGATTTGGAAATCAGACCTTGAGATAGATCACACAGAGGTAAAAATGAGTTCCATTCATGCAGCTATTTGCTTTCATCCATTTTTTTAACTTTTGGCAGGACCAGCAGACAGCTGAAGTCTTTTTCTGTGTTCATCCTTAATACTTAAACTTTAATGTGTTTTAAAGACTGGAGTTTGTTTCTTTGTTCATCCATAAACTGTGTTTCAAGGACTGAAGTGTTAGGTCTGTGCATTTTTATATTGGTATTGATCTGCTAAATTTAATTTTTAAGTATCCCCATGTTGTATAAACCTCAATACTCTGCATTCCATGTCAAACTAGGAAATAGAGTAAAGTTTTATGTTCTTATGTGGGCCTTTTTAATGGATTTTTTGCGGGCCAATTTAAAAGGACCAAGGGCCACAGTTGGCCCATGGGCCATAGTTTGGACACCCCTTATATATTTACTGATACTCAGAGTAATAAGAAAACATGTCTAACATTATTAGAAATTCATTAAAGACTGTTAGAGTTTGGTCCATATTGTAGTATCACACTAGGGTCTGATGTTTGTAGAGCTAATGTAAATGAACATATCCCTCGTGGCTCTCTAACGCAATGTAATCACAACATCAGAACTATTGGAGTTAAATGGTAAATAAAACAAAAAAATATGAGCAAAATGTGGTTGTCATGTTTAAGAGAGCGCTGCTTAAATTCAAGTTATTAATTAAGGGAGGTAGGCTAGATGATGTTAAAAACAAGTATCTCCTCGACCTCTCCAATTACGCATGAATGGTCACAGTGAGTTGGCTGTAAGTTAGAGGACAGTCTACACTAACTTCTGATTAAAGGTTAATGTATAAAATGATGCTTTTCCCCTTCAACAATATCGTAGCTGCTGCTGTTTGGTTAACAAGACAACACACGTCTGAATTTAGCATACATGTCCGATATGAGACAGACAGACAGACAGCAGTGTATGAGGGAGAGAGAGTGACAGGAGCATGGAGGAGTGGATCAATACATCCAACACTACATAAACTTTATGTTTATTGTTAGGGTAAAGACACGGCCCTGAGCCTGCCCCTTCTGTAAGAGCTGCTGCGGGTCACTTTCTCACCATCGCATCAGCTGCGGAGCGTGGCCATTCACACTCCAGACGTGCAGGATTACGGATGACGAAATGGCACTCCGTTTGATTTTAAAATCTGCCAGAAACATAAATTAATGGACTGGGCATGAATTTCAAATCTCAAATCAAATTGGAATGAAGTTTTTGTGGCAACAAGTAAAACCTAAAGTCTTATCTGCATGCCTGGCGTGCACGCACCTCTCTCACTTTGTCATAGCACCTATGCGATGAGGGGCAACAACCTCTTAGCACAGACAAATTTTCTTGTAGCATTTCCAACATAAATGTCACACTGTACAGCCCTTCAGTACATCTGTGCTGGATCAGTACATTGGTGCTAGTGTCCTGGCTAACAGCTACCTCATGCTGGAGCCGAAAAGTGGTGGGAGTATCGATACTACAGTACTGATATATTGATATTTACCAAGTACTCTTTTGGTATCAATCCCTCCAGCAAAGTATCAATACCAAAACATTACTATAAAATACGTCTCACCACCGCTTCTCCGCTGAGTGCCTCCCTGCCTCTCTCTCTTCCAGACTGTTTCTGCTTTACCACCCGTCTGTGTCGTGAACTTGGAGACCAGCCAAACATGTCTTACCTGCTTGTCTGTGTCACATGGCTTTAAGGATCAATCTGACATTTCGATCCTGCCAGCAACTCCACTCGCTCGCTTATGAAGTCATTTTATAGTCTGTGATGTGAACCTGGCTGTCTTTCTCACTCTGTGTGGTCTCTAAGCAAATTTCAAAATTGTAAGAAAACATTAAAAAAATACTGTGACCACATGCCAGTAACAACAATGAAGACCTAGTTGTAGAAACAAAGCAAGATAAATATTTCTATGAAAATCTTTGATACCTTGTATTTCTTACATTTTTGTTCCAAATTAATGGGTGCAGGAAGCCAATATAGCCCTTCTATCTGAATTTTGTGGCAAAATGTGTCCAAAGTAGGCAAAAGATGTTGCAGAATTGGGCAAAAAGTGGCAAATAAAATTACAAATATTGGCAGAAAGTGGTTTGAAAAGTGGCAGGAAAGGTGAAAAAAAGAAAAAAAGGATAAATGTGCCATTAAACGGGCAAAAAAACAGCAAAAACTGGTTTAAAGCGGAAAAATGATGTGGCAATAATATATGGAAAAAAGTGGTGAAAGTGGTAAAAAGTATGTCAAATTATTACAACATCAGAAAGCAATAACAATAATAAAATTGACAAAAAGTAGCAAGTGGCAAGAAGTTGCAAAAACATGTTGCAGAAATGGGCCAAAAGTGCTTGAAAATATAGGACAAAAATGAATGAAAGGGCCAGCAAGGTCAAAAGTTCAAAAAATGTTTGAAAAAACAGCAAAAACTTAACCTGACACGTCAGATGGATGTGTTTCACACATCCATCTGGAAAAGCTTCAATAGGAAATGTTTGAGTAAAGGCAGAGGCTTTGAAAAAAACACGGAGTGTGATTGGGTGAATGTTCTGTCTGTCACATCTCTACGGGCCAGTCAGAGCAACAAAACAAGTAATGTAGCAGCTATCGAGCTGCGCGTGCACAGCTACTGAGGACTAACACGAAACATGGCGACAATAGACATGTAAGTAAACGATTTTGTCGTTTTTGAATAGAAACAACTCACCGCTGTTCTTTGTTCTTCTTTTAACCAAGAAATGTTGTCAAGTTCTGATAAAACTGGCGCTTTAGCAGCATCCACGCCAATCTCTTCTTCCATAACTGCACCAGCTTTTGCTGCTGCTTGTTTACGTCACGACTCTGCTGCGCCTGAAAATAATGCCCCTTGTCGCTGATTGGTCCTGTCACTTTCTAACCAGGCCCAAATGGTTCAGATGGGAACTTTGCAAGATGGATTCGCCAGTGAAAACCAAGGAAACAGGCATATCCATCTGCTTTGCAAGGTTAGCAAAAAGTGGCAAAAATGGCAATAAAACTGCCAGCGAAATAATTAGCAAATATGGACAAAAAGTGGTTAAAAGTGTTAAAATTGGGAGGAAAAGGGCAAAAATAGGATAAAAGTGGTAAAAATGTGCAAATTGGTTAAAAGCCGCAAAAAGATTTGACAATGAAGGATGGAATAAAGTGAAGAAAGCAGTTAAAAAGTACCACAAATAAACCATTGCAACATCAGAACCCAAAAATAACTTGATATATTTTTTAGTTCCAAAATGAGGCAACTGTTAGCCAGGATGCACCAATGCTACTGATCCAACACACCTGCATTGATATCATCATAAATCACAAGTAGAGAGGGCTTGTTCTCTGGGTTTTTCAGAGGCCCAGCCTATTCTGTGGGAAGACCTGACCTTATGGACTTGGAATATATCCTATTCCATAGAGATGTGAAACAGTCTGACGTGTCAGGTTACAAACAACATGCTCTCTCAAAATAGTGAGAAGTGCAGAGCCCTTTAAATGTATGTTTTCAAGCTGTTCTCATGCCCATGGCTGCTCAAAAGCCTGGTGTGTTTAAGAAATTTGATGATGGCCAGTGCTTCAGGCATCAGACTGATGTTTTGGTGTTTTGAATGGGATCTAAAAGGCTGTTCATGAGTAACAGTCTCCTCACTCCTCAGTAATTTGCAAAGCAGCAGAAGAAAATGATAATGATGATTAAAAAAAATGTATATTCGTTTAAAATCCCAAGAGGGGAAATTGCATTTCTTTTCTGTGTTTTTAAACATACTGCATACACAGGCAGGTGTTCAGAGTTCAGAGCTTGCTCAGGAGACAAGCTACGGCAATATTTCCCTATATGTACTTTGTCCATCCTGGGATTTAAACTCTCTCTTGTCTCCATACAGTTCCTGCTGCTCGGTCTTCTGCATTCCCTTATATACTGTAACAGTTACAATTGTGAACACCCAGACTGCACTGAACATCTCCGTTCACAATTTGGCAGCCTCTGGTGCCACCTTCAGGCAGACCTGTACTCTTATCTTGTTGGATTCAAATTCATCTCAATTTTCTCCGTACAATATTTCCATCATCTTTATCAGCCTTTCAAAAGCCAAAGTAAATGCTTCATTTATTAGCTCTATAGAAGACTGGGTGGATGGCATTTTATTCTAGACTTCAAAATTCAAGAACAAAATATTCCTGGAGCAGACGTGGTATTTGAACTTATTTATTGGGTTTAACCCTGAGACATCAACACTCCAGTTTATGGATGGTGATTTGTGGATGTGATGTGGAATCATTTTCTCTATGTACTGCTGTGTAGTCAACAGAAGATGAAAAAGTACAACACTATTGTCCTCGATAGAAGTACAGTTACTCTTGTTCAAACTTACTTAAGCAGAAGTAAAAGTACCGATTTCAGAATGTACTTTAAAAAGCACAAGTACATGCGAAAACTAATCAACCACAGTTACTTCAGTGAATGTACTTAGTTACTTTCCACCCCTGTACTCAGATTTAGATCTCCAGTGCTAATCTGATAGATTTCTAATGCTTTCGTAAGTAAGAGTGGACATCCATCAATCCATTTTCTATACCACTTCTCCTGTTGGGAATAGCGGGGGGTGGGGGGGGCAGATAAAACACACCTGAGGCTGACTGGGCTGCAGGCTTACTCCTTGTGAACCTAGGTTTCAGGGCTAGAAGTAGGTTTTCATCAGGCCAATGGAACATAGGTTTGATATGACATGACTAATAATAATACATGAAACTGGGTAGGGCTAGACCTACAAGCTTTCGAACCTGACACGCCAGATGGATGTGTTTCACACATCCATCTGGGAAAGCTTCTATAGGAAACGTTTGAGTAAAGGCAAAGGCTTTGAAAAAATCTCGGAGTGTGATTGGGTGAAAGTTCTGTCTGTCACATCTCTACGGGCCAATCAGAGCAACAAAACATGTGACGTAGCCGCTATCGCAGCTACTGAGGAATAACGCGAAACATGGCGACAATAGACATGTAAGTACACAACTTTTGTCGTTTTTGAAAAGAAACAACTCACTGCTGTTCTTTGTTCTTTTTTTAATGAAAAAATGTCAAGTTCTGATAAAACTGGTGCTTTAGCAGCATCCACGCCAATCTCTTCTTCCATAACTGCACCAGCTCTTGCTGCTGCTTGTTTACATCACGACTCTGCTGCACCTGAAAATAATGCCCCTTGTCGCTGATTGGTCCTGTCACTTTCTTACCTGGCCCAAACAGTTCAGATGGGAACTTTGCAAGATGGATTCGCCTTTGAAAAACAAGGAAATGGGCGTATCCATCTGCTTTGCAAGGTTACACGTTTTCAGGGTCTCTGAAGAGGACTCCATTAAATTGATATGGTTCATCATTGCAAATGAATGATAATACAATTCTGTCCAGAGGTTTGAACAATTCCTTTTTGATTAGAGTGGGGATGGTCTGGAAATAATAAGTACATTCAGGCAGCACTTTCATTTTTACAATATTAATTCATCCAGCCATTGACAGTGGAAGGTTCCTCCATCTTTCCAGATCCTTTCTACATTTTTCAAAAAAAAAAAAAGCTCAAATTCTTACTGAACAGGGATGAAGATACTGAGATGGTCCCAAGGTCTACCATTACTATTTTTACCAGGGGTGTCCAAACTTCATTTTATTTCTTGAACTGTCCAAAAGTTCAAGAAATAAAATGAAATACAGCCAAATTAGAACTGGAAGCTTGTGCTGTATTGTACTATTTTACTCTTAGTTTAGATAGGGGAAGCACAATATGCTGATATTTAGCCCAAAAATTCCTTTTACCTGATAGACTGATATCAATATAGATAAACATAGCTCTGACCTAAAATGCCAAAAGGACCATGGCAGCAAACATCAGCATGAATTGCACTCATTGGCTGAATCATCTCCAGATCCACTTTACAAATCATATTCAGGCACCATCACTCCTAAAAAGTTTGTCAGCTTTCTGTTTACTGTTATTTAGTGTCTGAATGTTAAGATGAGCCTCCAGCGTCTCCCCTCTCTGCTCTCATCCTGACTAGGGCCAGATCCAGGAGCAGACAGGACCACTTTATGTTGTGGCTAATAATGGAAAGCTCTAATAAAGGCCTTTTTTGAGTGAGGAAACTTTGCTCTTTGTAGAGTGCAGTGGCCCTGAAAAGGGCCTTTTGTTTGTGAAGTACTGTAGGGTTGGTCACAACTAAATGCCTCAAGGAGCGCTCGGCAGCCTCACAGGTGAACTACCAGGTGAACCTCTCCCTCTGCGGCATCAGCAACCTGGTGGACTTTTTGGATCCCAGACAACCGGCACTTTCCATGGGGACTGAGTCTTCAAGGTAGAAGCTTGGGCCTCTGTTGACCTCAGGGGGCTTTGGAGGAGGATGGAGGAAGCAGGTTGCTTTCACACAGGTGTCTACATGTGGAGATGTTTCTCCATCACCTGCCAGAACATCCAAAACCTGGAAACAAAGATTCCAAATGTGCGCTCTACCCCCAGCAGAGCCCAAGACACATGAACCATATATTCATATATATGAAACACATGCATGGGGTATCCTGCCGTGTGATTCTGGGAGCCACAATGGCAAGAACAGCATCAAAGTGTTCCTGGGACAGCCTGAAGAAGTTCCAACAGGACCCAACAGGAAGAGATATTTACGAAGAGAATTGTAAATATCAAACGTTTGATATTTACGAATAGGTCGTAGTGCCTCGAGTGGAGTACCCACAACAACCATTGAGAGCAAGCAGACGGGGTAGCGTCACAGGCGGATCATACGTACTTTCACCGCTCACAACCATAAACACAACTGTACCTTAATTTCAGCCATGATTTCATCCCAAGTCTTTCCCATGTTTTATGATTTTTGCTGCACCTGTAACGCATGCCAGGACAGCCTGTTGTGGAGAGACAGCAAGACGGTATCAACAGACATCCGTGTTTTGTATGTATTTAAAGCCACTTACAAGTCTGGAATTATTTGAAAAATCTAAAAATGAGAAGTTTATCTAGATTTGTCAGGTGAATGAGGCCTAAAGTAAGTGTTCAGAGGTATTTCTGACTAGAAGTAAGATGGACTGAGTCTGAGTTTTTGCAGGTGTCTGACACATAAGGCACTCGATAAGATTTCCAAGGAGGCAGAACAATCAGTGAGCTAACGGCAGCTGTTCTAAGTCAAATTACATTACTATTTACAACATTAAATAATCAGGAACAGTTCAACTGAAAATGATATCATATGCCTAGGAAAAAAAAAACAGTAAAAAAACCCACTCAGAAATCCAAGCTCACCATCAGGAGCAAACAAACAGAGGTATGGTTGCTAAAGACCACAAAACATATCCTCAAAAGTCCCATTTCTTTTAATGGGAAATGAAGACTTATAGAAGAGCTTGGTTGTATTTAAGAAACATAAGAGACTGCAGCATTCTGTGACAAAATTGTGCATTCATTATTATGATGAGGAATGGGGATCACTCCGAGAAGGAGTAAAAATGCTCTAGAGTCCGAGACAAGACCAAGACCTTCAAAATGTAGTCTCGAGTACAACAACACTACCCGCCACCATCCCCCCTCATCGTAGGACAAATAATTTATTATAGTGGGAGAAAAGCAATATTTTTCTTTTTCTTTACTTTTTAGAATTACTTTAATTTGTTTTGAAATTAAATATAAAAAAAATCATTACCCCCATTGGAGGACAAATAACTTTATTCTAGTGGGAGAAAAGCAATTTTTTTCCTTTTTTTTTTTAAATTGTAAAACTATTCTCATTCTAATTTTAAAATACTTAAACTAGATGATTATTATCTTTGATATTCTAAATATACTACCACCACCCCTCATCAGAGGACAACTAACTTTATTCTGATGGGAGAAAAGCAATATTTTTATTTTTAAAATTGTAAACTTATCTCATACTAACTTTAAAATACTTAAACTAGACGATTATTATCTTTGATAATCTAAATCTATTATCGCCACCCCTCATCAGAGGACAAATAACTTTATTCTAGTGAAAAAGACTACATTCTACTTTTTGATTTTAACAACTACTTGTATTCTATTTTGAAATCAGTTAACTGGACGTATATTATCTTTTTAATTTAACCTCGCCATCCTGCATCCTGCTGAGATTACCAAACCAACAGATCATTGCAAAGGTTAGAATAGACTCAATAAAAGAGGAGAGATCTATCAACATTAAATCCTCTCAGCTCTCTCAAGAACAGTCTCTGATTGGCCTTTTTGCAAATGGCGCCAACATAAGCGCCAAAGTTTAGCTTATTATCAAGGATGAAGCGTTAGTATTTACACTAACTCTCCACAGCAATGCCATCAATGAATGTTGGTGCACTAACAGGTCACTGTAGGCAGAAATCAATGAACTCCTCTTTAGTCTTTAGTCTTTCTCATTAAAATGCAAGTAGGAGTCCTGGCACCATTTAACAAAACTTTCCAGAGCTGGATCGTGGCTCATCTCATGGTCCTGCAAGAGGCTGACAAGTTAAGTTGTAGTTGAGTTATCCCTCTTTTACATACATTTTATTCATATTATATACAGTGGCTTGCAAAAGTATTCACTGTGGAACTTTTCCACATTCACATTACAACCACAAGTGTAAATATATTGATGTGTAGATCAACATAAAGTGGTACGTAATTATAAAGTGAAAGGAAAATTATACATGGCTTTCAAAATTTTTAACAAATAAAAATCTGAAAAGTGTGTTCTGTAAAAGTATACAGCCCCCTGGACTCAATACTTTGTAGAGCCACCTTTCCCTGCAGTTACATCTGCAAGTCCTTTGGGGTATGTCTCTACCAACTTTGCAGACCTAGAGACTGACATTTTTTCCCATTCCTCTTTGCAAAATAGCTCAAGCTCAGTCAGATTTGATGGAGAGCATCTGTGAACAGAAACTTTCAAGTCTGGCCACAGATTCTCACTTAGCAAGTCACTACTGACTTTTTGGCTGTTCCACAATGCTGCACTGACATAACAAAAAAAAAGAGATCTTCTATATAGACTTCTCAGCACTTTCTCCCTGTCAAATCTAGAATATACTTTAAAATTCTTCTCCTCACTTACAAAGCTTTCTTGACACTGGCCTGCTCGTAGTACCGTCAGTCTCTAAAAGTAGTGTGGGAGGTAGGTCCTTCAGACCCCTCTCCTTTGGACTCATCAACCTATCAGAGTCACTCTCAAGTTTTAGAGGAGGCCAAAAATGTGCCTTTTTAAATAAGCTTTTTCTTAGGCATTCCTAAGGCTTGAATCAGCCCTAGTTACTCTGCTATAGGCTTCGGCCGGCCACACACGAGACAATCTTCAAATCTGAAATGATTTTTAAAACAAGGGAGATCACAGACATGAGGTCAATTTTGAATGATTTTTTTTTCATCCTTTATCCTCTGAAGGCACACATTACAAGGCTCAGCCAGGTCAGGTCACTGGAGACCACACACCTGCCGACTTGCAGCGACGTCACGTGATCATGTGACCTCAGAAAAAAAAGAAACAAACTCAGATTAATGGGTTTACTCCGTATACCTGTGTGTACCCTGCACAAGAACAAGGGTTTTAGCTAATAAACGAGACACTTAGTCAAAAAGGACGTTTGTCTCACACTCCCGTCTTCATTCAACACAAAAAGAATTTGGCAAGCTCTGCGAATGCAGTTCTCTGTAAAATCTCACTCCTTACTTTTCTGGAAAGTTGGCAGCCCTGTTTTTACTTTTACTTGAGTAGATGCAGACCAGTAGCCTACTGTTACTTATTAAGCACATTTTGACCAGAGTATCTGTACTTTTACTTGAGTACACTAGTCGTGTACTTTTTCCACCTCTGCTACTCCGAACGAAGACAGACTCCCGGAGACACCGGAAAAAAAACTAATTTCTACACTTCTCCGGGAGGATTTGAGGATTAAACATGACCTCAGACTGTGGGGGGCAGCATTACGCCACTGCTGCGCCTGCCAAGCCGTAAGAAGAAGAAGAAAAGGTGGGAAGCGGAAATACCTCCATGGAGACGACGGACGCCCGAGTGGTTACTATGCATTAGGTTTTTGAACAGTAGGAGTGGAGGCCGTCTTGTGTTGCCTAATTGTGTGTGAAATCAAAATGTTAGCCTCAGAATGGACCTATGAAGCTCGCTTTGTTGGCGTCGCAGAATGAGGTAAGCTAGCAAACGTGGTTTTGTGTTTTTGCCTCTAGCGTGCTACCAATGCTGTCTTTTCTACTCATGTTAACATAGTTGTTAAAATAGTATTCCGTTATGTAACATGTTTGTAATTTATAGTTTATAGCTACAACTTAAACCCAACAGTTTAAGTCGAAAGATGTGGAAACGTGGCAGTCGAAGCTCAGCTCTGGACCGAGCTGAGGCGCTGCTGTCCGCCAAGAGAAACAACAGAGGAGTCGCTGAGTCTGTGCAGGAGTCTGCAGCCAGGCTACGGGCTCTAACAGTAAGTCTGACGTCCTAAATGAGGTTTAGTGGGGGTTTAGTGGTTTATTTGGGTTTTGTTTGGCAATAGAGCTTACGCTTTTTCCCCTTTCTAAAGGATACTGTGGATGGACATAGGATAGCCAGAACTGCGCCCCCAAACACCCAGATTATACTCTCAGATCTGAGCGACCTGTCCTCAGTAAGCTTATGTCCTGAACCTGAAGCAGCCACTGTGGGCTCTGCTGCTGTTGGGAGGACTAAGGGACCAGAGGAGGGAACCACCAGGGTAAACGACGTTAAATAAATATTGCTACAGTTGTGTCTGAAAGAAATGGGGCTTTAAAATATGACTAGGATGTTAGGAGCTACTAGTGCATCTCAGTAAATCAGAATGTCATCAGAAAGTTCACATTTTTGATGTGTGTTCAAAAAGAGAAACTTCCATGTTCTAGATTAATCACAGAGTAAAATATTTCAAAGGTTTTCTTGTTTTAATGTTAATTATTATGGCTTACAGCTCATAAAAATGAATTAGCCTATGTCTCTAAATATTAGAAAATTACTAAACACCAATAGTAAAAAGGATTTATGATACAGAAATGCTGACCTTCTGGAAAATTGTGCTCATATGCACTCCGTACTTGGTCAGTACTCCTTTTGCCTCTTACCACACTTTTCCCTTCCAGTCAAGTTTATGAATATGCTTTGATACAGTCTCTGAGAACAGCCTGCCATTTCAGCATTGACTTTCTGTGACATGAGACGGCACTTTTCCCCATGATTGTGGTTGTGTGTACTGAACCAGATTGAGAGAATGGAGGCTCAGGAAACCTCTGCAAATTGGACTTTTCCACAATGATCTCAATTTAGAGAGAGTGGATTTTTAGATTTTCGTAAGCTGTAAGCTCTACCGATCAAGATTAAAACAACAAAAAGACTTTGGAATTAGGGATGCACGATATATAGGTCTGATATCGGTATCTGCAGATGTTAGCTTAAAAAGGCACAGATCAGTATCGAAAGATATCAAAATTTTCTGTGTATTTCAGCATTTGACTTCAAATTTTGTCCATACGTACTAAAAAATTAGTGGAATTTTAGGCTGAACTGACTGACCTATGTCAGTATTTCTTTATATATCCTCATTCTTTAAATTTTTATGTGTTTTTTAGGAACTAAAGTTTGTTTTCTTGGTCATCCAAAGACCTTAAAGTGTGTCCAAAAGGACTAAAATTTCTTGTCCGAAGGGCATATTTAAATATCGGTATCGTTATTGGTATCAGCTAAAATGAATCTGTAAATATCGGATATCCGCAAAAATCCAATACCGTGCCTCCCTATTTGGAATATTTCACTTGGTGAAGTGATGTTGAATATATGGAATTTTTACTTTTGAAATTGAATTATCAGGAAAAAATGAACTTTTTCATTATATTCTAATTTATTGAGATACACCACTACATCTGGGATGCTGCTTGAGCCTTCCGTGTTTCCTTCTGCCAGGATGTCAGACCTCAGAGCTCTCTGGGTTTAGGAGGGAGCAGGTTCTTGAAGAAGACTTCACAACCTGCCACCAACAGCAACTATGAGCCACAACCCAGGTACGATTCTTTATCTGTGAGAGAGAGTGTATTTTCAGATTTATTGAAATGGTGAGCCATTTTCTGTCATTTGATCTACAGCTTCTACTATACTAGTCTATGCCCAAAATTTGGCTCTGTTGCTAAAATCTGTTTTGTGTTTACCTCTTTATTTGTCTGTACCATTAGGTGTGTGTCATCTTCACAGAGGAGCTCCCAGAAGGCTGCTTTGAATAAGCTGGCTCAGATTGAGAGTCGCATCCGCAGCCGTACACAGGCTCAAGAGCAGGCAGGATGGGGGTCAAAATCTGGAGAGAAGCTAACTTCAGATCTGGAGATCTCACCACCACCAGCTGCCAAGTCACTGGAGGCCCCTGTGCAACTCTCAGCGAAGTCTAGCAGTGACCAGAGCCTAGGAGGGAAACGTTTCCTCAAGAACACCACTGCTGTTGCTGCTAAAAGCAGTGATGCTGCTGATGGTGGTTTCAGGTCCAGGTCAAGAGTAGCTGAAGGTGGTTTCCCTTTAACAAGTTTTAAAACAAAATCAGTGGGGAGAGTGAGTAGTGTGAATCTGGAAAGTGATGAAGAGGACATGAAGAAGCTGCTTGGGGACTCATTGGATTCAATGGACAACAGCTTCTCAATACCAGTGAGGCCCTCCTCCGAAAGGACAGCAAACAAGGTACCCTTCTATGGAATGATTTTTAGTGAAACACTTTTTTCAATTGCATAAATAGGCTGATGTGATGGCAGTGGGCCTCTCATTTGGCTTTTACATTTAATTTTTGCAACACTTGTGTTGTGCAGAATGTACAACTGTATGTGTCAAGGCTTTTTCTTACCTAAACTCTGACTCAAATACTTTTTGCGATTTACTTTCATGCTTGTCTTTCTCTTATTGTCAGCACCCACAAGGTTTATTTATTATCAGTTCATTGCTTTCTTTAAATGTACTTTTACAGTTTGCTAAGCCGCATTTCTCAAACTATTCCTCCATTTTCTTGAAACATTGAACACAAATCCCAATTTTCAAGCTATTTTCACAAAATCTCTAAATCTGTAGTCAGAATCAAACAATCACAACAAAACAGTAGTAATTGTGTTCCGAATTAAACTGTCCTCACATCCCAAACACAGTAGTCAAAAGTCAAACACCAGAGAGCAAAATTAGAAAACGCTCTGGTAAATTACTGCTCCAGGGGGAAAAAACTGTTAATTTTTGAGACATTAATAAGGCAGAAAATAAGTAAAGTACATTACAACACATAATACTTTTGAAAAAAAAAACAGTTTGAAATTTGCCACAATAGATATTTAAAGGACAAAACCTTTTGTACATCTGGAGAAGTGAATATGAGAGATGCCAAAAATCACACTCTAGCACACTTCTCCAGCACAATTACAAAATTTGCTGGATTTCTTCAAAACTTTGCATTACTCAGACCTTCATCAGTTTGATTCATTATAGCAAACAACAAAATGAAGGTCTTGGTACCAAAATGTGACACTGTTGGGATACAACAGAGACAACAGTGTGTTAGAGTCTTTTTTTTCCTATTTCTGTTTTTGTTAGTTTGTTTTTCCCCAAAAGAAACACTTACAGCTTCATTATCGTTTATATACGGTGCATCTGGAAAGTATTCACTGCGCTTCACTTTTCCACATTTTGTTATTTTACAGCCTTATTACCTCCACCAGGGAGGTTATGTGATCGGCAGGGTTTGTTATTAGTTTGTTTGTAAGTTTGTTAACTCAAAAAGTTATGGACGGATTTTGACGACATTTTCAGGAAATGTCAGAAATGGCATAAGGAAAAACTGATTAGATTTTGGGAGTGATCCGAATCACCGTCTGGATCCAGGAATTTTTTAAGGGATTCTTTACTATTGGAAGCTAGGGCTAATGGCAGAGGTCTGCGCTCTTTGAGTGCTTTTCTAGTTCCATAGTGGATTAAATTCATTTTTACCTCAAAATTCTACACACAATGCCCCATAATGACAAATTGAAAAACGTTTGTTGGAAACTTTTGCAAATTTATTAAAGATGCTATTCAAAAATGTAGCTAACATCTACATAAGTTTTCACAGCCTTTGCTCAGTACTTTGTTGAAGCACGTTAGGCAGCAATTATAGCTCCAGGTCTTTCTGAGTATGCGTGTATGGTGCCTGGCACACCTATTTTTTGGCAGCTTCTCCTATTCTTCTTAGCAGAACCTTTCAAGCCCCATCAGGTTGGATGAGGCGCATCGGATCAAAGGCATTTTTCAGGTCTCTGCAGAGATGTTCAATCAGGTTCAAGTCTGGGCTCTGGCTGGGCTACTCAAGGATATTCACAGAGTTGTCCTGAAGCCACTCCTTTGTTATCTTGGCTGTGTGCTTTGGCTTATCCTGTCAGATGAACCTTCATCATGGATGTCTCTGTACGCCACTGCGTTCGTCCTTCCCTCAACCATGACTGATCTCCCAGTTTCTGCTGCCAAAAAACATCCCCACAGCATGATGCTGCCATGGCCATGCTTCACTGTAGGGATGGTATTGGCCAGGTGATGAGTGGTGCCTGGTTTTCTCCAGACATGACACTTTGGTATTCAGGCCAAAGGGTTCAATCTTTATTTAATCAGACCAGAGAATTTTGTCTTTCATGGCTTGAGAGTACTTCAGGTGGGCTGTCATGTGTCTTCTGGCTTCTGTCTGGCCACTCTACCATACCATGATTGGTGGAGTGCTGCAGAAATGGATGTCCTCATGGCAGGTTCTCCTCTCTCCACAGAGCAATGCTGGAGCTCTGTCAGAGGGACCATCAGGTTCTTGGTCAGGCCCTTCTACCCCAATCGTTCAGATTGGACGGACAACCGTGTTGAAGTCCTGCCTCCGGTGGTTACCATTATGCATCATAAGTGCATTACAATGAAAAATGTGTTTTGGAGAGAGATTGTAAGAGTTTTGAAAAAAGAGCAAATGAGTTTTGCAACTTGTGTCAGTGGAAAAGTGTTTTAAGCTTTTGCCAACAGTGAGGAGGATTCATTAAATGAGTTAAGGCAACTGACTGTTTGGTTCAGCAATTGTAGAAAAAGTGTGTATTACAATGTGGGGCAAAAGACGCACTGGTAGTTAGCTAATTTACCCCATCATCTGTATTGTAAACAGCTGATTTTCAATGTAAGGCAGGCTGGGATACCCTCTGTGTCTTTTAAGTTTTTGTGTGGCGTAAGGAAAAACAAATCTAGCTAATAGTCCAAATGATTTTGATCATATTAGATTTACACTTTGGTACAGACTGAAAATAGATACCATAAATTGCACTATGTTTTTAAAAAAAACTTAAAGTTTTAATGAGTCCTAAAGTAACTTTGTGAACTCTCTAAAGGCTATTATTTTAGTTTAACACAAAATCATGCTTTCCTATCTTGACAGATGTTGAACAAAAGAAGTCCGAATGTGGACCCCACTGCTGCTACATCCTCCTCCATCACAGTCCCCCCTCGCTCTCCTGGCTCTCCTTCTTGCCGCAGTTCTCCATTCCGTTTCACCGGCCAGGCTAAGGCCCACTTCAGTCCCTCTGTGCTCTCCCTGTCCCCCTCTCCGCCAAGACAGGATTCCTCTCAGAGAGCGGGGAGTCCTCAGCGATCCCTCTCCTCCATGTCAGGTCGCAGCGAGGTGATGTCTCTGGATGATCTCTGCCCTTTGCGGTCTAGTGCTCAGGATCCCCAAAGTGAGATGAGTGAAGTTTCCACTGAAGGTGAGAGAAGTTTGAGTCAGTAGGACTTATTATCAAAAGTGCTCTTTCTCTCCCTGTGTATCATTTAAACCAGTATCTTAAATTGTTCAGCCTGTATTTATGCAAACAAGACAGACAATATGGTGATATTGTCCATATTCTTCGCTTCATCCATCATGCATCCCAGATGGACAACAAGGTACTTAAATCATCCATCCGTAGAACTAGCAACAAATAAACAAAAAAGGGAGATAATATTAGTTATCATTGTTATGCTTTAAAAAAATAAGAGGATAAGAATATGATCAGGCATCATTGTTGAACATACAACACCATACGGAACAACTTTAATTTTCTAGTTTTTACTTTTGAAGATAATAGGGTATCTAATGCATTCAAAGTAATAACAGGGAAGATATGGACAGTTCATAGGGTGTAAATTGTCATTAATAATGATCTGCTTTTTTCAGACTTCAAAATAAATGTGATGACTTTAGATGACCTTGTTCCAGCCTTTCTTGGAGTTAATGAAGATACACCAGGAGATAAGGTGGGTGATGACCGTAATCAACCAAGCACTGCAGAATAACTGAATTGCTGAAGTACCCTCTCATAACGATTTGTCTTTTCACCCTACCTTTATTTTTTTAACTCCATTATTGGAAATTGTCCTTTAACATGTTTTGATTATATTTAAAAGTTGTAGAATTGCAATTATATTGTCTTTTATTAAACTGAGAATATTACTGTTGGAGTCACACCATGAGAGTCATTTTCATAGATTTACCTGTTTGTTAAATATGCAGTTGCTGTATTTGTGTTATTGTTTTTTTTTTTTTACCTTTATTAACATTGCTGGAAATCTGGACTCAAGTGTTTGCTTTATTTCTGAACAGAGTGAGGCCAAACATGGTGCTCTTCAACAGCTGCAGACAATAAAGGAGCAGAAAGAAGATGAAAGGCAACAAACAGAGGAAGACTTGGTTGACTACCAAAGTGACTTTGAGAGCGAGAGCAGAAAAGATCCAGAAAAAAGTGCCAGCCAGGTTTCAGAACACTTACAAGGGCATGGAGATGAAGAGGAGGTTATATCAGAGGTCAATGAGCGATCCTCGGATTCAGATGTTCCCCATGGGAGGACAGAAGATGATTACTCAAGCACTTTCTCAGACACAAGTCGCTCTTACACTCCAGGGTCTGCAGACCACAGTCAAACAGTTAGCAGAAGCAGAGACTCCAAATACTCCAGATCTTCAGTATCGAAAGACAGCAGATCGAGGAGGCGTGAATCAACTAAAAAGGTTTTAAGGGAGAAAGAAGCACAGACTCAGCCTGATCCACTGGCTGGCACACTACCTACTGGTTAGTTTGCCAAAACAATCAATCCCCTTTTTTATAAGTCATCAGTGTATCCGGGTTGTGGGAATGAGAGATGCTTCACAAGGGTGCTCGGTATTGCTGATTTTTTTTTTTTTTTAATTTTGGCTCTGCTTCCATTGTAGGTATACCAACTTTGGATCCAGCAGAGGGCATGGCTTACACTTATCCCAGCCCCATGGTCACTCATACTCTCAGTGCAGAAAGGGTGGATGGTAAGAACAGTTTAAACAGATGAAAATAAAATGAGTCAAAAGTACTATTTGCACAGGATTAGTATTACCTGTGGTTGACTGGCTCTAATTCTTATTTATTTGTCTTTGTGCTTCTGTTCCTCCATCAGCTCTCAGCACCTTCAATCCTGCTGCCTTTGCACTCACTGAAATCCTGAAACAGCAACTTACCATGATAAAGTGGTTTATGGATAGCAGCAGACAACTTTACCTTAACCAAGTGAAGAGTCTGGGTCCCCCAGACTACAGATACACCACGCTGGAGGATACGTTGGAGGTAATAAATGCCGTCCCACACAACCACAAGCTTGTGGATCATTTCTGGAAAGTATCACCATAGAAATAAACTCTTCAGGAGATTTTTTACGATATACTCATAACAATGTATACACATCAATAATACATACATACATACCTACATAAATAAACATCTTCATCATCACTTGTCCACCTACCTATAAGATTCTTGTTCTTTGTACTGATCTATTAATACTTGATTAAAACTAAATTTGAATTTCTTTATGTTATTACACATTTTAAGTTTAACATCAAGGCTGTTCCAGAGGATTACCCCACAAACTGAGATGCACATACTTTTGAGAGTTGTACGGACTGCGGTTTGTCTAAAATGAAATTCCCCCTGCAAATTTTACCCCCCTTGTCTGCTTGAGAAAAATCTCAATGTGTTTTCTGACAGTGCTCTGTGTTTTGCTTTCTACACAATCTGACCAGTTTTAAACTTAATTAAATCCAAACTTTTAGTACTTTAGACTTTTAAAAAAGCAGGCTAGTATGATCATGATATCTTGCATGATTTATTATCTGTATCACTCTCTTTTGCAATATGCATAACTTTTGTAGGTTGCTTTGTATGTGTTTCCCCAGACTTCAACACAATAAGACAGATATGGTTCAATCAGAGCACAGTATAAAGTATGCAACGTTTCTTGCTTTAGTCTGTATCTGGTTTTACTCACTATTCCTATGCTCCTTGAGATCTTGGTGCACAAACATTTTATGTGTGGTTTCCAGCAGAGCTTGTGGTCTGTTAAGACACCCAAAAACTTTGACTCATACACCTTTTCGATCTTTATCTTATCAATTTCCAACTAAAATTCTAGATTCTAGTTAGCTGTTGCAGGTTCCCCCTGGAACCTAAAATATTTGTGTCATCTGCAAAAATTACAAATTTCGATATTTTAGATACCGTATAAATGTCATTTATAGACAGGATATATAATTTGGGTCCCAGGACTGACCCCTGTGGGACACCACAGGTAATGCTCAGGCATGTAGACCTGTGGTGACCCATCTGTACAAACTACATCCTGTTACTAACGTAGTTCTTATAGTATAGCATAGTATAGTTATAGTTTCATATTATACTGTCAGCATTCCTGCATTTATTGTCATTAAACAGACAAGTACATTTCACAGAGCCTTTGAATAACATTACCAGTAGACGATCCATGCATGTATGAGCCTATCTGTAACATTTCTTCATTGTTTCAACAGAACATTCGCAAACAGAGATCACCCAAACCCACATTAGAGGAAGCCATGGAGGAGGTGATGAAGGAGATGAAAGACTTTCATCACATCTGACCACTGACTGAGATTGTCCTTGATT
The DNA here is from genome assembly GCF_018320785.1 of Cheilinus undulatus. Classification (NCBI taxonomy): domain Eukaryota; kingdom Metazoa; phylum Chordata; class Actinopteri; order Labriformes; family Labridae; genus Cheilinus; species Cheilinus undulatus. The sequence goes on from NC_054871.1 coordinate 37,664,120, forward strand.
GCTTAAACACTGTCATAAACAAAAGACACTTTCCTTAAAGGTACATTTCGGTATTGATGAAGTTGGGTTGTTGAAGGTACTTGGCAATAGTAGTGGCATTAGCCTCAGGAGATTTAAACAGGATTCGCTTCTCAAACATTTTCAATATAGGGTACAATTGAGCCATTATTTTTTTGGCCCATTTTTAACTTAAACTTACTAAATTACACAGAGAAATTTATACCCATCTGCTGCGCTGTTTATCGTAGCTTCTCCAAGTGCATCCTGTTTGAAGTGATAATTCTTACTAAAATCACTAGAGGCTAACAGCACTACTATTGCCAAGTACCTTATCCAACCCAACTTAAAAAATACCAAAATACCACTTTAAGATGAGTTTTGTACCTTGTTATTAAATAATATTTTTCTACTATTAGCAGAATTATTTCTTGCATTTATCAGTGAAAAGAATGTGCCACAAAATTGGTACGCTTTTGTGAAGAATTGATCATACAGTCATTGTATATTCAGGTGTGAATATTTGTATGTTGTATTAAGACTTGAATAAGAGCACACCAACCCTGCTGTAAAAATACAATGTCACCATAACAACACTGTTATTCTACAAGAAGTACTAATGAAAAATATAAATCGAGATTTTTTTTCTGTTTTAAAATATGTAAACTATTTAACCATGAAAGAAGTTTCTGCAAACACTGTCATTAAACTCTAGATGTCTGAAACATATATCCTGTCTTTTAAAAATACTATGACTCACAGGACAAATATCAGTATTTGATATGATGGAATCAGAAAATAGCTTATAACATTTTTCTGTTGTTTGGCACAGCACAATGTAGCTCTTCATTTTGAAAGATTAGGCTGATACCATACTGACATGATCCCACAGACAACCTGTAAACACTCCTGTGAAGGAGTTGTGTTTTCTGTAGGTTCTGGCACCCTCCTGATGACACAGCAGTACCTCTTATTGCTTTGTCCCAAACATGTCTAAGATTTTTTTTTTTCTGAGTTAAAATGTCATCCTGTATCCAGTCAGATGTATCACTTCGTGAAACTCCTTTCCCATAAAAGTGTGTTAGTGGTGGTCTTGTTTTGTTTTTCTAGAACACAAAGGGGCAAAAATATAATTTCAGTCAGGACCACTTTGTCAAGAAACATGGGGCCATCAAGTTTGGGTGAGTAGCCAGTTGAGGATGCCTCTGGGTACCTCCCTTTGGAGGTCTTTCAGGCATGCCCAAATGGAAAGAGACCTCAGCGGATTATGTCCGATTTGGCCTTGGAACGCCTCAGGATCCCACAGGAGGAGTTGGAAAATATTGCTGGAGAAGGGATGTCTGGGTTGACTTGCTCAGCCGGGACCCTTACTGTGTGGCAGGATTAGTTTAACTTTAACAGTATTCTCTTTGGATGCACAATATTACCAATACGATATTAGCTTAAAAGGTTAACTATATGTATCTGCAGATATAAAGAAAATATATTTATAATATTTACAGCCAATCAGCCGTACATATCTGCAGTATAAATCATATGTTGGACTTAAATATCGGCAAAAAGCATGAATGTGAAATTAGGTTTAGGCGCCAACTTCCAGTCTACATCCCTGCTCCTCTCTTAGCTCAGCTTGACTCAGCCTCTCTTTGTACAGGAGACACTTGGTATTTTTTTAATTAAATTATAAAAAGGTGTAAAATTATCAGTAGTGTTATCGGTATTGGCTTAAATGAATTTTGATAAATCTTCATATCAAATACCAACAAAAATCCTACATCTTGCCCCCCTTGTATTTTCAGTATTCTTGCTTTTTTACACACAACAAACCCTTCTTTTAGAGTTCATTACAATAATCAACTTGCAAAAAAGACATCTAGAAGTGCAGTAATAAAATGTTTATTTAAAAAATAACACATACAGTACATGTACAGTCATTACAGATTTCCCAGTTTTAATCACAGACAATAATTTGAAATTTCTAATGATAGGTGCTCGATTTGACATAATCTTAAGATGAATCGTAGTACTAAGAACATTTATATATGTTTAGGAAGGTTGATGTGGTATCTGCAGTGATAATTGAAGGCACAAATTCAAGGTGTAGAGTGAGTGCTCAGTAGGGGTCGTTGAAAGGGTAGTAAGGATGTCCTGCATCCCTGGGAACACGTTTTCCCTCCACCTGTAGCAAACAAACAGTTAATACATTTCTGCCTGTACCTGTATTAAAGGGGTGAGCCACTTTAAGAGGAGTTGTGTTTTAAATTCATACTTAGATCCATCAGAGCAACAAGAATAATGACTTGGTCTTTTCAGATTACGGGCTTATCCTTATTATGATTACAAAGACGGGCTGGATATGTGATTGATTTTTCCAGTATTGTAAAATTAAAAGTGAGCACCATCCCACAATGAAGCCAAAAGCACCAGAAAATGGTGGCTGAGCATGGTATTACTGTGTTTGGTTGGCCAGCCAACTGGTCTGAACTGAACCCCATAGAAAATCTCTTTGGAAATGTCAAGAGGAAGATGAAAGATATCAGACTCACCAATACAGATGAACTAAAGGCTGCTATCAGGGCAGCCTGGGCTTCATAACACCCCAGCAGTGCCACAGACTGACTGGCCCCATGCCACGTTACATAGATGCAGTAATTTGTGTAAAAGAAGCTTCAACCAAGTTCTGAGTGCATACATGAGTGTAATTTTCCAGATGATCAACATTTCTCTATTATAAATCTTTTTTCAGACTGGTGTTTTGTGATATTCTAATATTTTGAGAGAGTGGATTTTTGTGAGCTGTAATCATCAAGATTAAAACAAAAAACTCGAAATATTTCACTTTGTGTGAAATTAATCTAGAATATATGGAAGTTTCACTTCTTGAATTGAATTACAGGAAAAAAAGAATCTTGGAATTGGATTGCACCTGTATTTAAGCCGACTTACTTCAATCATTGGTACGATGTAGCGCCACCCTTTGTGCAGTGCTGTTACACTTTTCATTTCCTCAGGCTCAAGGGTGAAGTCAAACACCTAAAACAAACAAATATGGTGAAAAACACAACACTATTAGTTATACAAAGTAATGCAAATCATGCGCACAACCTTGATGTTTTCTAAAGTGTGAATATTCCATTTAAAAGGCTCAAAAAACTGCCTCATGGTGAGGAAATTATTTGCAGTAACTGAAGTTCTACTCACCTGAATATTTTCTTTGATACGGGACTGGGTCACACTCTTGGGGATTGTTACCACTCCTCTTTGTGTCTGCCACCTGCAAACGCATCAAACCTGGGTTGAAATACAACACCTCCATTGCCAGCGAGTCTCATTTTACAAATTTTAGTAAAGTCAGTTGGGTGCAGAGTACATTTTCCATATCTGCAATAAGCTTCAGTGCATTTATTAACGAACTATAGTTTTTTTTATACCACAGGTTACTTCCATTCCATTAAATTGAGACCTACATCAAGACCTGAGAAGTACATGATGATAACTTTATTGTAAAACTTCACATAAGTTTAATAATGGCCACGGCCATTGGGTGGAAAATCATCAATAGACAACTGAAAGCAATGGCAGCAACAAACTCTTCAGAAGAGCCACTGTATATAAATAAATGCATGTGTATCAAGTTGAATTAAGTATTTTTTCTCGTTTCTTGAGTAGAGAAATCTTATCTATATGATTGCCAGTGAGACTAATATATTTTATTTGAGCACACACATCAGGACAGATGTTTGATGAGTGAAATGTAGTTGAAGTTCAATCACCTCAGGATTATCTGGGCTGGAGACTTTTTATATTTCTCTGCTAATGAGGCCAACACAGGCTCCTGAAGCAGAACAGGTTCATCAGGGTGTTTCCAGGCCCGATCAGGAGAACCCAGAGGACTGTAAGCTGTCATCACCAGACCCTGGTTCTTGCAGTGGGCCAGCAGCTCTACCTGAGCCAGGTAAGGGTGGCCCTCAACCTGTAAGACCAACACACAGAGATAACGTTACCATCTGAAGCTTTCAGAACAAAGAATTAAACCTTTTGCTCACATTTCAAAACGTTACCTGTAGGACAGTGGGTTTGATGCTGGCAACAGACAGAACATCATCAATTTGTCGGCTGTTAAAGTTGGACAGACCGATGGATCTGACAAGGCCTTTTTCAACCAGCTTCTCCATGGCAGTCCAGGTCTGCTTGTAGTCTATGTTGTCATACAGCAAGGTGCCGTCCTCCTTTCTGGGGAAAGGAATGTCTCCTCGTCTACAACAGAGAGAGAGGGCCATATTTGAAGCCAAGTTTTGAGGTTACCAAGTATGCTGGATCAACTGCTTTACCCCTTCCTCACACAAATTTGACATGGATATCTTGGCTCATCTTGAAATAGCATGTTGCACTGTAAACCGACATTTCCTGTCACCACCAAGGGGCGCTTTGATCTGTATAAAATATGACCTTATGAATGCATGCAGGCATGCACACTGAGTCCAATTGGACTATCCACAGCTGAGCTATGAACTACTTCCTGTTTTCAAAAAAAAAAATGCTAATTTGAGGGCTCGCCATGGACACACCCTTTGATGAAAGCTAAATTCCTTTAGAACTTTTCATCAATCATGTATCATCTAGCGGTATGCCATAGGGCAAGTTGATCAGATGAAATCCGATGGAGGCAATAATCCAGTTATGACCACTGGAAATGGTGGAAATTATTTGTTAATTTATTCAAAATGGCAGACTTCCTGCTGGAGATAGAGTGTTGGCCCAAGAGGCTTTGTTGTAGATCTCCCCAAGTCACATCTGCCCACAAAGTTTCATGGATCTACGACAGAGTCAAAGGAGAGGGGCTGTGACTGTGAAAACTTTTAGGTGAAGCTATTGAGGCAATTCTGAATGGTCGCATTAGAGACAAAAAAAATATCAATTTTTTTGCAATACCGGATGAGCCTGCAAAGTTTCCTACAAATCAGAGTATGTTCAGGGCGTCAAAAGTCCATGCAATGGTGGCAAAGTGTTGTTATAATAATCCTTGCAGAAACTATTAGGTTCTCACACCACTCAGTGTTCGGGCCCGAATAAGAAGTTATCAACATTTCTGTTTTGGAAAACATTTTTATGGAAATTTGTTTCTCTTTGTCATTGAAATGGTAACTACTTTCTTATCTTAACAAAAACAGAAGTGCTGTTTCAGGAAAAGAAGTCAGTAATCTCATTATCGGACATATATGAAGGTATAGCTCACTGGAAGGCATAGGGCCAGTGGATGAGGTAGAGATCCAGGTACTCCAGCTTCAGGTCCTTTAAAGTCTTCAAGAGGGCCGGCTCCACGTCCTCTGGGTAATGTCGATTGTTCCACAGTTTGGATGTAATGAACACATCCTCTCGTCTCAGGGCCTGGTGCATGGGCAACATGTCAGTCACGTTTTGACAATAAAGCTCAGTCTGGATAATAACCTTAAGGTAGCGATCACTAAATTCCAGTTCCCTCTGAAATATAATTTATTGTCATTTTGTTTTATGAAACAAAAGAAATCCTGATAAAGCTTTAGGATTATTACAATTTGATGAGGTAGGTTTACCTTGCCAGGGCCAAGTGTTTCCTGTAGTGCTTCTCCAATCTCAACTTCATTGCCATATATGGCTGCACAGTCAATGTGGCGATACCCGGCCTCTAAGGCCCAAAGAACTGCCTGCTTTACCTGTGAGAATAGATAAAACAGGAGGACAATTTTACATTTAAAGGTTGTGCTAACGGACATGCAGGCATGGCCATAAATTTGCAGAACGTTCAAATCAAGAAGTAAACATTTTATCTTTAACGCCCATTGTTTTTCATGAAAATAAGAGAAAAAAAACAACTTTGATTGCATAATGACATTGCTGGATGCTGAGATTCCTATCAAACTTAAGTATTCAAAACAGAACCAATATTTTCAGCAGCATCACTTTTTGATTAATCACAGTTAAATTATTTTTCATGTATAAATATTGATGAGTGCAGCTTAAATGTGCAAAAATAATTCATATTTGGATTCAATAAGGAAACTGTAACTGAAGCAGCAGCTAAGAGGCAGAGGGCATTTCTGCTTGTTTATGGCATTCATCTGGATACAAGAAATTATATTAAAGAATGCCCAATTTATTTATTTTTAAAGACTATGACTGCATATTTACCTGTCCTGGCTCACTCTTCCATGTCCCCAGCCCAATAAGGGGCATCTTCCGGCCCGTGTTGAGAACTGCAAAGTCATTCATGCCTCTCAGAAGCACCTTAAAGGACAAAGAGAGCCTGATTCAGACAGTGAGGAGAGCTGATGTTTAAAGCTACAGTAGCAAGACAGCTGTGTGAAAGTACACCCTTATATTTATTTTAGGCTGCATTCACACTGCAGGCCAAAGTTACCTGAATCTGATTTTTTTATTTTACCTGAATCGGATATTTTCATGAGAGTCTGAACAGAATGAGTCTCACTGAAATATTGTTTTCAGTGTTATCGTTTTCATATGTGAATCCAGGGAAGTGAAGGGAGTAGTCTGATACCCTGTTGAGACACTGCATTATGTTGGATTTTTACTTGTGTTGGGCATTAGAAAACAAGTGGAAATCCTTGTGTTTTTTGTGTGAAAGCACCTCAATGTGTACTGGAAACAGTTTGATATCCAATAGCCTCAAGACTCACCCTTAGACATAGCTTGCAATTTTTAGCTTGTACTTTTTTATTCAAGCCTTTTTAGTCTCGCTCACAGTGATGGACATTGCAGCTCTTTTAATAGATTGGGACTATTTGTCTCAAAAAATTAAAATTCCACTATCTCAAAATATTAGAATATTACAAAACATCAGTCCAAAAAAGGATTTATGATACAGAAATGTTGACCTTCTGGAAAACTATGCTCATTTATGTGCCCAGTAAATGTCACTGCTCCTTTTGTTGCTTATGTGACATGGCATCAATCAGTCTGTGGCACTGCTGGGGTGTTATGAAGCCCAGCTTGCTCTGATAGCAGCCTTCAGTCCATCTGTATTGTTGAGACTGGTGTCTCTTATCTTCCTCTTGACCATACTCCAGAGATTCTCTGTGGAGTTCAGGTCAGGCCAGTTGATGGGCCAATCAAACACAGATACCATGGCCAGCAAATCAGTTTCTGCTAGTTTTGGCTTCACTGTAGGCAGGTGCCAAGTCCTGCTGAAAAGGGGAATCAGTATCTCCATAAAGCATCTCAGCAGATGGAAGTATGAGGCACTCTAAAATCTAACAGCATTTACTCTGGACTGGATAAAGACCAGTGGACCAACATCCACCAACGACATTGGCACCTCAAACCATCACTGACTGGGGCAACCAAAAAAACACAGGATTTATAAACCTTTGGATTCTGTGCCTCTACAATCTTCCTCCAGACTCTGAGACCTTGATTTACAAATTAAATGCTACATTTACTTTGATGAAAACACAACTTGGGACAACTGAGCAACAGCCCAGTTCTTTTTCCCCTCAGCCCAGGTGAGACGCTAATGACATCCGTGAATCAGGTTTCACTCAGCACCAGGAACACAACACTTGTAGCTCATTTCCTGGACCCGTCTGTGTGTGGTGGCTCTTGATCCACTGATTCCAGCCTCAGTCAAGTTCTTGTATCTGCTTAGTTTGACAATCCTCTGAAGGCTGAGCTCATCCCTGTTGCTTGTGCATCTTTTCTCACCACACTTTTCCCTTTCAGTCAACTTTCCATGAATACGCTTTGATGCAGTCTCTGAGAACAGCCTACCCTTTCAGCAATGACCATACTCCTTAACCTCCTTGTGAAGGATGTCAATGATTGTCCTTCAGGACAAGAGTTAAGTCAGCAGTCTTCCCCATGATAGTCGTTGTGTGAACTGAGCCAGAGTGATAGAATGAAGGCTCAGAAACCTTTGCAAATTGAACTTTCCCACAATATTCTAACATTTAGAGATCGTGGATTTTCAGATTTTTATAAGCTGTAAGCTGTAATCACCAAGATTAAAACACAAAATTGTGAAATATTACACTTTGCATGAGATTAATCTAGAATATATGGAAATGTAACTTTCTGAAGTAAATCGTGGGGAAAAATAAATAAATAAAAATAAAAATTTTTCATAATAATCTATTTTTAAGATGCATCTGTATATTCTGAACTTCTTCAACAGCTGTTTCAGAGGAACTCAACAAGAGTACAAAGATGGTGCTGCCACACATGATGATCCATTAAAAAAGCTTCAGTCATGTTAGAAAGGTTTGTCAAGATCAACTGGATTTATATCCTGATTAATATTTACTTCTGAGAGAAAATTACAGCACAAAGCTCTGGAGATTTTCTCATCATAGTTTTGTCCAAATCAAGACCAGACAGCCCTAAGGATATCTTCTACAGACCAGCAGCACAGTTTGTTTCCATAAAAGCAAAAAAAAAAAGAAGCAGTAGATTTATAAAGAAGATAATTATAGAAAGTTCTATGTATTCAGACAGTAAACTGTCACAAACTGTACATAAGCACTACTTCTAAGATTAAGGGAAAATGAGATAGACACCAACATTTCTCACTCCCTTCATGAATTAATTTTTAAACTTTATAGCATTTGGAAACCTTAGAAGACAGCTGAATGAGATATAATAAACGCAAAGAAAGACTTACGGTAACCTGAATCCTACTTATCCTGGGTTACAGTTCAGTGAAAGTAAAGGACTTCTCTTTCAGTTCCACTCAGCCAGACAAAGGAAGAAGGAAGTGCTGACTGGCATTTTCCTCAAAGTCAGGAGACTAAGGGCCAATCCCATTTCTTCCCCTTAACCCTTCCCCTTAGCCCTTCCCCTTCATCTACCCCTTCCCCTTGCCCCTTGAAACAGAGGGGGTGAAAACATTCCCTTAAGAAATGAGACATCACTTGATTGCTGTTCATCATCACACATTGCTGATAAACAGCAGTGTCAATGGGAAATGACAATAAAGCTTCAACCATCTCGTTTATACTCTGGATATCCATGTCGATCTTCTCCATTTATTTATACAGTTAATAGCCCTCGTTTACAAGTGTAAATACTGAAAATTCAATTAACTTCCATCCCCAGTGGCTAAAGATTGAATATATGAAGAGAAAGAGAAAACCAGGGTAGAAATTTAAGGGTCAACGTACATGTCAAAGTAATACCAGTTCAATATAAATATAAAAAACTAAGTGATTGCATAAACATTCACCCCCGTCAGTATTTAGTAGATGCACCTTTGGCTGTAATCACAGCACTGAGTCTTTCCAGATAGGTATCAATCAGGCTTGCATATCTGGACACTGCAATTTTATTCCATTTTTCTTTGCAAAATCGCTCAAGTTCTGTCAGGATGCACGGGGATTGGACGTGAACAGCCCTTTCAAGTCTGGGCTTTGACTCAGCCACTCCAGAACATTCACCTTTTTGCCTTCAAACCATTTCTGTGTAGCTTTCGCTGTATGTTTCAGGTCATTCTCTTGCTGGTAAATAAATCTTCTCCCAAGTCTTAGTTTGCTTGCAGACTGAATAAGATTGTCCTCCAGGATTTTCCCTCATTCATTTTACCCTCTGCCTTTGCAAGCCTTCCAGGGCCGGCTACTAAGAAGCATCCCCACAGCATGATGCTGTTACCACCATGCTTCACAGTGTGAATGGTGTGTTTGTGGTGAGTTGTAGTATTTGGTGTCCGTCAAAAAAAGCGTCTTGTCTGACGGCCACAAAGCACCATTTTGGTCTCATCAAACCAAAGAACTTTGTTCTACTTGTCAATGGAGTCTCTCACATGCCTCTTGGTGAAATCTAGTCGAGATTTAATATGAGTTTTCTTCAACAGTGGCGTTCTCTTTGTCACTCTCCCATAAAGCTTTGACTGGTGAAGAACCTAGGCAACAGTCATTGTATGCAGAGTCTCTCGTATCTCAGCTGCCGAAGCTTTAAACTCCTTCAGAGTAGTCATAGTTGTCTTGGTGGCCTCATTCAATACTCTCCTTTTTGTATGGTTCCTCAGTTTGTGATGACGGTCTGATCTAGACAGATTTATGCATGGGCCATATTCCTTCCATTTCTTGATGATGGATTTAACTGAACTCCAAGGGATGTTCAGTGCATTGATTTTTTTGTATCTATCCCCTGACTTACACTTTCCAATAACCTTTTCTCTGAGTTGCTTGGAATGTTCTTTTGTCTTCATGGTGTAATGGTAGCCAGCAATACTGATTAACCAGTGACTGGTCCTTCCAGACACAGATGTCTTTATGATGCAATCACTTGAAACACATTTCACTGCACTCAGGTGATCACCATTTCACTAACTGTGAGACTACTAACACCAGTTGGCTGGACTTCTGTTGAATTATGCCAGTCACTTTAAAGAAGGTGAATATTTATGCAGTCATTGTATCATTACATTTTCAAATGACATTACTTTGTAGAGAATAGTTTTCACTTTGACATTTAAGACATTTTTCTATTTTTCTAGAAAGCCAAATTATGTTGACCATTGTTGATTTATAAAATCAATAAAAGGGTAAAACATCCAAGGAGGTGAATATTTTCATAGGCACTGTAACAGCTTCTTCAACTGTTCGTTTGCTTTTCTGTTCTGCAGCATCACTGAACAAAAAATCCACGTGAGCTTGTGCCACATCATCACTAAAGGTACACATAACTAGGTAATAGACTGTTTTTTGCCTGTGCCACTATAAATTCAATTTTAGAGTAGTGGAGAGGAGAAAAAAGGCAAAGGGTTAAGTTAAAAAAAAAAAAAAAAAAGATCTGGTGGCAAACAGGCACAGAATGGATTTTCTGTTTCTGTCTAAATTCATTTAAATGTCCAGTGTGCCTTTGGTTAATCATATCTTTCTCTTGCTTTATTCACTTAGCTGCAACTCATCACAGCACTGCATCTGAATTGAACCTGACAACATATCGTGCATTATGAAATCAAGGGTTGAAATAAGGGAAAGCTTACATCATTTTGACACTATTACGAAAAAAAAAATCTACAAAGTATAGCTATATGTCAAGTAATTAAACTGGAGTGCTGGATCGATACACCTTAGTAGGTGACCTGTCTGCAACAGCTCTCAAAATACGAAATCCTGTTTACGCCAGCATTAATATTTTACACGTTAGCACGAATTGGCTCAAGCAATATCCGAATTAGATGTAGTTATGAAGAATCGTTAATACGTAGCGCGTGGTGTGACGGTTCGACTGGTCACTAGTGAAAACAAAGGTCCATAAAAATCAAAACAGCTTGCTAACTCTACGCAAAATGACAGCTAGTTAGCGTTAGCCTCCTCTGAACAAACAAGAACTCTTGCAACTGCAAATATTCGCTCACTATCATCTTTATAAGAAAAACCTTTTAAACACTAGGAGCACTCACCCTGCTGCTGCCAGTATGAAAACATACACGACGCGCTATCTGCTTCAATACCTGCTGACATATGAATGACTGCATGATGGTTCCGCTCAGCTGGGTTGTTACATAACATGTAATACCAGCAGCGCTGCAAATGAACTTACTGTTTCAAGACTTTAAAACCTTCGTATTCAAAAAATGGAAATCTTCTTCTTTTCTTTTGAGCAGGAGAAATATACAAGACCGTTGTTTTCAGCCAAATGTTCAAAAACTCCACCTCATGTCGGTGACATTTCCCTTTCCGGGATGATCATTCCTCCATTTCCGGTGAAACCTGTCACCGAAGAGGTGAACGAAGACACCTTTATTGTTTTGAATATAATCCCCACAATTAAGTCTTTACTTTTAATCCTTCAAGTGTTTACTTTCTATATAAATAACAACAAAATCCCACTATTTAATCCATCTCTGAAGAAAATGTTATATAATTGGTATTTTACTTATTACAAAAATGCTGAACTCTGTTTTTGATTCCGTGTTTGGGTGAAATATCAAACACAAAAGGGTTAAACAGCACAAAAACTGCTTGACAGTCTAAAAGACTTTTCCACTGACTGGGATTGATATAAAATGTAATTATTCTTTGTATGCATATCTATTTTTTGAATTAAATTGTTAATTCCTTTGTTATTTTCTATATGAACCTCTGCTCCCTGTGTTATATGTGGATTTTGACTTTATTGTATTTTATTTGTTTAACTGATTATTTATTACGGCCAGAGCATCGAGGGTGGGGACTTTAACCTGAGAGTTCTGACCTTTTTTGTTTGTTTGTTTGTTTTGTTTTTTTGTTTTGTTTTGTTTTGTTTTTTTGTTGTTTTTTTTTTGTTTGTTTGTTTGTTTGTTTTTTGTTTTGTTTTTTTTTTTCCCCAAAATTAAAGGGGGAAAAAAGAGTTTCTGTTTTTTTTTCAGTGGCACTAATCCTCTTCCATACATATCGGCTACTTCCATCGGTGAAAGAAAAACTAACTATTTGGAATACGATCCCCAAATATATATTTAATCAAACTGGAGGACTTGAATTTCTGTTAAAATGTGATTACAAACCTGAAAAACTACCCATCAAACTATCAGACTTCCACAAACAGGCGTTGCTCTCCTGGAGGCTGATCCACAGCTTCTCACCAACCAGCTGCTACCTTTGGAACAATCAAAATGTTTAATATCGCAACAAATCACTATTTCTCAAAACCTGGTATGACAGTGGGATAGTGTGGGTCAACCAACTCATCAGTTCACAGGGGCAAACATTTCCGTATGATGAATTCATTGCAATGTATAAACTTCAAATCCCGCAAATTGAATATAGTAAAGTTTGTAAAGCAATACCAAATGGAATCTTACAACTCCTAAAATAACCTCTCAATTTAATAATCACATACAGAAAATTCAGAACCAATTATACATTGGAGAGATCGATAGTATGAAAAAACTTGCACTAATAAATACATCAGAAACCTCATCCAACCTATAAAAAGGCCAATAACTACTTCACAATGGAACTCATCATACAGAGAAATAAACTGGAGCAGGGCGTGGCTGGTTGGTGAGAAGCTCTGCATCTACAATAAAATCAAAGAAGTCTCCTTTAAAATCTTACACAACATATACCCTGCAAAAAAAAAAAAAACAATAGAGAGATTCAAATTAGATATAGATTAAAAATGTGACATCTGCCAAACGGAACAAGAAACCATTAGCCACCTGTTTTATCACTGCACCTACAGTAACAACCTCTGGTCTCATATACAGAAACTCATCCATAACAAAACAGGTCATGTGATCAGTCTTCAGGAGAGTGACATCATCCTTTATTTTGAAAATACAACAATTCCCACAGACCTTTCCCTCCTGATACAGACTCTAATCATGCTGGCCAAATACCCTATACATAAAGCAAAATGGACACAGACAAAACCAAATGGACATCATTTTGAAAACGAGATACACCAATACTCCAATACTATAAAATATGTTAAAAACAAAAGCTGTAAAACTGCATCACTCATTCTGCCAATACTTCAAAACTGTAAACCGCTAAATGTTGCCCTGCTGCCCTCTTTTTGTTGTTGTTGTTGTTGTTTGTTTGTTTTTGTTTGTTTTTGATTTTGTTTTGTTCTGCTTTTTGTGTATAATTTTCTCTTTTTTCTGTCTTCTGCTTCACTGACTTTATCTGTATAGATGTACACTTTTGGATCTATAATCTCATGTGACATATGTTGCACTTTTACTTAATGTGTTGTTACTGTTAACTTGTGTTCAATTAAAAAAAAAAAAAAAAAAAAACTTCCATCAGTGCCATTTTCAGCCAACAGGGCTAATATATGCTGACCTCAAAGTACATCTGTGGAATTCCTCCAAATTGCCTCTCAGCTTCTCAAAAATACACTTTTTGGTCTTTGAAGTGGGTTCTCTTTACATTGGAACCCATAACCATCCATGGTTTATATCTTTTAAGGTATTTACACATAATTTATCAATGTATATAAATTCAGAATTTAATATTTGAATGTGAGGACATTTTTTGTTTTGGATAGAGGCATTAATGATATACCCACACCACAAATCAGGTTATACTTCACCTTACTCTACCCCAGTAAAATACGTAAACTCAAAAACTCAGCTCTCATGCTGACAAATGACTTAGGTTTTCTTTTTTTTTAAGTCAACATGATGAACGATTTTTTAAGGGCTAAAGGTCGTTTTTCAGTTAACTTGGCTACAATACAAAGTGTTGTTGATGTTTTGGGTAACTGGCGATCAACTGAATATCTAACCGAACATGAAATTTAAAAACAATTTGATATTTTTTAATGGAAGCGCTTATGAGGACCCTCCTAACCGACAGGGGGCAGCCTACAGGATAAGTTAGGCTGTAAACATACAGGGAGGAGCGCTGAAACGGAAGTGAGATCGATATCAACAACCTAGGTTACAAGTTAGTGAAAACTTTACTTCACTCGAAAGCGAAAAGCTTCCCAAGTTTCAAAGAAGATTAAAACAATGCCGTGAGATTTACTGGTACGTTATGGGTGAGGCATTTTTCCAGCGTGTCGTCGAAGTGGAGTGTTATCTGCTCGAACTCAGAGGCTAGTTTAGCAGCCGAAGCAGCTAAGTTGGCTAACTTTTGTCAGCTGACTTATGTGAATTCATTTTGTCAGTAGCAGTATGTAAACAGTAGACTAATATGCACAGGCGTAGCTCTGCGTTTGCATTTAACAAGGTTGCAGGTGTAGCTTGGTTGTATGCTCGCTGTCGTTGACACGTCCAGGAAGTTTTTATGCGGCACTGACAGAGCAGTGCAGTTTGCAATGGTGCTGCAGCTGCTCCCACCTGTCAACTAGCTGGCCCCTCTCCTCCTCTTCTCCTATGGCTCACTGCGGCTCCTCCGAGCCGAACGCTAAGGTACAGACTCCCCGTCCTGCGGAAAGCATCGCGTCCTCGCAGGGCAGCGTCGACCAGAGCATGAAGCCGGTATTGTTCGAGATCTTCGGCGAGATGTGGACCGTCGAGTCCAGGCTTGGCCAGGGAGTCTCGGCCTCGGTGTACAGGGTCAGCTCTGGCAGAGCCACCACTGCTGCTGTCAAGGAGTTTCAGGCAGACACTCAGGGAGGAGACTACGGGTATCACAAGGAGAGGACCGTGCTGGAAGACATCCAGGGACACAAAAACATAGGTAACCACATCACGTTTGATTACTGCTCTGATGTAGTCACTGTAGACCGACATAGCCTTATTTGTTTGTTATTATGTCGGCACACAGAATTTAATCGAATTAAGTCACTTGTCTTTGATGGCATACATGGGAGAACTTTAACTTTGTCAGCTATAAAATCTCCACTTAAAAACCAATGAAATAGGATCTTATTTCAGTGAAACATCGTGCTTTAAGTTTCTAGTTTGGCTATTCTGCACATTAGTAATTCTTTGCATTAGTTAGTAGTAGGGCTGGACATTAACTCATTTGCCTTCCTGCCATAGCTGCTAGTGGATTCAAAAACCTACCAGCTGCTCATTTTTTGTACAAACATTGTAGTTTTACAAGCAGCAAAATGTATTGAGGCATAATGATTTAATGAAGGCTAGGTTTATAGTATTGAAGTCACAGATGAGGACGAAATCATGGAAAATTTTCTTTTTTAAAGTATATTCAAAGTGCTGTTAATTAAACAGAGCAAGAATTTTCAACACAGCTTTTCCAAACATCATAGTTTTATTTTTGATGCTTACATTATTTTACTTTGCACACAGAAACAAAATTATTTCACAAGAAAAACAAAAACTACCAGGGTCTAAATTATTTGCTACCTGATGCTAGTAATCAGTTGTGTCTCCGCATTCATTTGTTTTAGTTTTCAAACGGTCTGAGACACTTAGAAGACAAAGTGCTTCTAATTTTTAAGCTGGTTATAGTCTCCATTGCCACCAGGCACTCAAATTTAGATTTAACTGAAATAATCCCCAACTGAGAAAAAGATTATCAAATTATTGTTATGAGCTTTTCTTTTGTTCTTCTGCCTGCTTCTGCACTTTTTAATCCCTGTAAACTACCACTTTGTAAACTTTACAAATAAGTTATTATATTAGGCGAGTTACCACGATCATAAAGATTATCCTGGAAAGTGCAAGTGTTAGTTTGTTGTTACGTGATAATGCTCTTTCTACATATCTCATGTTTAACAATGGCAGGATGTTTTAAGAACTATTTAGACATGTACAGGACAAGATCAGCAATGAGCAGATGTACCATTTTCTTTACAGCGCTCCCCAAAATAAACACAAACTACATGCTTGTCACAGTAATGTTAATCATAAGTAGGTGAGCGTGTAGGTCTGTTTGGCTCTTCTCTTAAAGTAAGAAAGTATAAGAAGATTGCTGAGATTCAGAAAAAGCTGTTTATTGTTGCAAAATCAGTCTGTTGTGTCACTTCTGTTTACCCGCCACAGTGGCTGGTAGGTTGAGCGGATTCACCCGATGCTGCTAAAAAAAATGCCAACATTTGGCTCTTGGCTGGTGCTGATTTCCCACCCCTGTTTGAAAGCATGCTCAAGTTGTGTTTTTTTTTGTTGTTGTTTTTTTTTTTTGCTGATATTTAAAGATTAATTTAAGCTGATACTGATATTTGAGACCTAAAGATCAGCCCTTTTTAAGTTTAATGATGAGCAAAGAAACAAACTGCAACTGACACAGGCCTTTTTATCTAGCATAGTCTTCAGAAACCCATTGGACCATATATGGTCCATATTTACAGTGGATATATGCTGATATTTACTGCCAATATAAATATATCTGTTGTAAATATGGGCAAAAAATGTCATACCTACCAATATTTTGAGTTGCTTTTGTAAGCTCTTATGTGCTGAGATCAGGTTAATAATATTGTGCACCCCTAATTGTCCTAAAATTCAGCATTTGTTTTCATATGGAGAATAAAATGTACGCTGACAGATACATTCTCCCCTCAGTCACTCTGTATGGGGTGTTCACCAACCACAGCTGTATGGGTGTTGCTACCCGCTGCCTTCTTCTGGAGCTCCTGGATGTCAGTGTGTCTGAGCTGTTGGTGAGAGGAAGCAGTGGCACTCAGGGTGGTAGGTAAGTGAAATTCTGACTCTTTTTAATCACGCAGTATGACTCTGTTGTTAGTATAAAGGTAATTCTTTTATCTACCCACATTGATAGAGAAGTATTATTCACCAGAATAATACTGCCAGGAAACGGTCAAAACTCTGTATATATAATTCATTTGGCCACGTAAAAAAAACGTAAATAGAACAAGACCTTAAATGGATATTAGTAAACATCTGCAGAACAGCTGGAGCTTCTTAGAAATAAGTGTGGTATTTTTTGGCAGATCACAGCAGGGTCACTCTATGTGGCTAGTCCAGCATTGTGCCAGAGACATCCTGGAGGCCCTCGCCTTCCTTCACAGAGAGGGCTACGTCCATGCTGACCTCAAGCCACGCAACATCCTCTGGAGCGCTGATGATGAGTGCTTCAAGTTAATTGACTTTGGCCTCAGCTTTAAAGAGGGAAACCAGGTGGGTGTATGCAAATATTTGTAGGTCACTGGAAGCTGACTGTGGTATTTCTAAGTCTGTTTTCACACTGGCACTCATTAAAACTTCAAGCACTTTGCTCTGAAATCTTCCTGAATTGCTTGTTAACCCATGGACCTCACTGGAGGGGACTTTCCCTGTTAGACAGGGAGGGGGCTTAAGAGGCATGACATGACAAAAAAGGAATCGGAGGAAATGGGGGATGAAGCAGCAAGAGTGTGATGCTCTGATGAAAGTTTTCACCTTGATGGAAAGAGTGGTTTTATGCACTTCAAATAAAAGATAGGTGTTGGGCAATTCTAAGACCCAAGCAGGAAAAAAAAGAGGTATGCCCACACGTTTGTTCAGTAATACAAAAAAGTGTATAAAACCTCAACACTTATGCCAGTCTTCTCCAGGTGGTATTTTTCTGTTACATTCTATAAAAACATTATTTGCCCCATTTTAATTTCTTATTTTTCGCAGAATTGTCAGACTTAAATAAGTCATATCATTGATAAAATTGGTATTAGACAAAGATAACCTGAGCAAATACAAAATGCAGTTTTTAAATGATGATTTCATATATTAAGGGAAAAAGCCACCCAAACCAACCTTGTCCTGTGTGAAAAAGTAATTGCCCCCGTGGTTAAATCATGAATCAACTGTGACTTACCACATTTCTTGGAAAGCTGAGTTCAATTTCACTAGCTACAGACCTGAGTAGACCTGATTTCTGCCAGACATGTTAAATCAAGAAATCTCTTAAATAGAAACTGTCAGACAAAGTGAAGTAGGCTAAATGATCTCAAGAACCAACACACTCATGGCTGCTATCAAAAATTCCAGAACTGATGAGAAAGTCATTGACATCCATCAGTCTGGAAAGGGTTAGAAAGACATTTCTAAGGATTTGGGACTCCAGTGAACCACAATGAGTGCTATTATCCACAAATGGAGAAAACTTGGAACAGTGGGGATCCTCCTCAGGTGTGGCTGGCCTACCAAAATTACTCCAAGAACAAATCCACAACTCATCCAGGAGGTCACAAAAGAACCCAGAACAAGATGTAAAGACCCCTGCAGACCTCACTTGACTTGGTTAAGGTCAGTGTTCGTGATTCAACTATAGGAGACTGGTTAAAGCCTGTTACATCTCGAGTTAACTGAAAACAGCATTTCTTAAAAAGAACATCAAGCCAACAGTCAAGCATGATGAAAATTACTTTTTTCACATAGGGCCAGGTAGGTTTGTACGACAGAGTATTAGGGCCACACTGAGAAAAAAAATTTGATTATTATTATTGTTATTTTTTTTTTTTGACATTACAAGAATAAAGTCATAATATTACGAGAATAAAGTCGTAATATTACGAGAAAAAAGTCTTAATTTTACTAGAATAAAGTCGTAATATTACGAGAATAAAGTCGTAATATTACAGGAAAAAAGTCATAATATTACGAGAAAAAAGTCGGAATATTACGAGAATAAAGTTGTAATTTTACAAGAAAAAAGTCATAATTTTACGAGAATAAAATCGTAATATTACAAGAATAAAGTTGAATAATGAATAAAATATTACAATAAAGAGAGTCTGCCACGGCACCGCCTCCGTTAAAATGAGCAATGTTGAGCATCTTGTGAAGCTACTTTAGTATCGGTTTCACAAATAAGGAAATACTTCATCTTTTGGCACATCAGCATAAAATTATTATCAGAATCAGGACAATACTCCGCTGTAGATCCGTGGTGCCGCAGTCGTAACATTACGACTTTAATCTCGTAATATTACGACTTTTTTTTCGTAATATTATGACTTTAATCTTGTAATGTTACGACTTTTGTCTCGTAATATTACAACTTTATTCTTGTAATATTACGACTTTATTCTCGTAATATTACAACTTTATTCTCGTAATATTACGACTTTATTCTCGTAATATTACAACTTTAATCTCGTAATATTACGACTTTGTTCTCGTAATATTACAGATTTATTCTGGTAATGTCAAAAAAAATTTTTAAACTCTTTTTTTTTTTTTTTTTTCCCCTCTTCATGTTTGGATGTTTTTTCCCTTGATAAATGACATCATCATTTAAGAACTGCATTTGTGTTGACTCAGTTTATCTTTTACTAATATGATTTAATTGATGATCTGAAACATTTAAGTGTGACAAATATGCAAAAAAAGAAATCAAGAAGAAGGCAAACACTTTCTCACATCACTATACTATCAGCTGAAGAAGAATTCTGGTTGTATTGTTGTGGTTAATACTTTTTTTTGTACTGAACAAGTGTATATGCCTGAACATATAGTCAAAGTGGAGAAAACCTACTGGTAAAGAGAAACTTAATGAAGCAGTGTCATATAATAAATCATATTGCATTGGTATAAATCTGTGCATTTGCGTTTGCACATGTAGCTCATCTTGAAAATTTCAGGACTACTTTTTTTAAGAGTTTTATACAAGTGTGAAAGAACTCTAACTCTCTGCCCATTTCACCTCCTCCAGGATGTCAAGTACATTCAAACAGACGGCTACCGAGCTCCAGAGGCTGAGCTTCAGAACAACCTTGCTCAGGCCGGTGTAGAGGTGGAGGGGGACTCTGGCTGCACGTCTGCAATTGACATGTGGAGCCTCGGTATTATCCTGTTGGAGATGTTCTCAGGAATCAAACTTAAAGACACTGTCCGCTCAAAGGAGTGGAAGGTATGACAAAGATTTTCTCAGGGTAGACTCATGATAAAGTTTAACAAATCAGGCGAGCAGAGAAAATTGACAGAATAGTTCCATTATAGCACAAAAGCTTGATCCATGTTTTTTAAAACCAAATTACTGTCTTAATAAGAATAAAATATTTACCTCAACAGTAAGGTGACTTGGGATTTCCTACAGTAAAACCTTTTGTAGAATATTCTTCTTTAGCTGCATTTTCACCAGGTGGTTCAGTTTGACTGAGTGCCATCTGGTATGGTTCAGTACGCTAAACCCCAAAATAGTTTGCCTTTCCACAGACACCTGTACCCTCACTTGATGTGAGGACTGTAGAGGGTATGCATGCGATGTCACAGACAGTGCGAGTCTCTGCTGTTACAGGCACTGAGTGGCAGAAAGCATGAGCTGGTTACAGAAAATAGTTTAGATCCTCAGCTGATGGAATGTTTATAGAAATGTCTGGAGCCGTAACGGTGCGTTACTAACGACACAAGATGAAGTTTGGCTACTGTAGTAGACTAGAGCCCTGCGCTGGACTCTTTTTCTTAGTCCTGCTCCCGCTGGATTTCTAACTTTTACTGCCCTGCTCATGCAGTGCATGCCATCCAATCCCACCTACACCAGCAACAGGTCTGTACATCCCATCTGCATCCCGCACAGATTCTGCCAATCCATGTTTACTATTCAGAATAATAGACAGTGTGTTTGATTAAAGGAATGGCAATATTAATGTGTTCACAGAAACAAAGTTTCCTGATTTTAGGAAAATTCTAAAGAACAACTGCAACACTCAGATTTCATAGAAAATCTGTAGATATTTATGATTTTGTTATGGCACCATTTTCCAACCAGTACACCAAAGAAGTCTTCTTAGAGGTATCAAGGACAATTTGAGCAATGATCTTAAGCTTTGTAATTACAAAACTTCTACATTTATTCAAATTTCATATCCATCACTGATGAACCAGGCTGATGTGTGTCAACGTCCACAGTCCAGGGAACAGTATGGATCTTGGTTGAGTCCAGAATTTAAGTAGAAATTAGTCTGTTTTTCTCCCATTTTCACTCACTCCATATAGAGCAGACAGCCATGTTTTGTCACTCAGACCGTCTGAGCAGTTGTTTCTCACACTTAAAGTGACATCAGTGCATATCCCTATTGTGTGTGTAGCTCCACCTCTTTGGACCAGGTAGGGAAGCAAACACGTACTGTGCTGTACCAAAGTGAAGAGGATTGCTTGGTGAAAATGGCCCATTAGTCTGAGTTTGAAATCTTGCAGAATAGTTTTCTGTTTTAAGTTGCAAAGTAAAGGGAACAATAGTTTCTACAGAACTCGTGAAAAGTCAGAGAAACAACTTCACGCAATATAGAAGTTTCACAAGTTCTGAATCAGCTGTGAGCAAAACCAAAAGACAGAAAAACATCATCAAACTAAAGAATAACTGTTCTCTTCTCATTCAGGATAACTGTGCTGCCATTGTAGACCATATTTTTGCAAGCAACAGTCTGATGTACCCTGCCATCCCCGTCTATCACCTCAGAGACCTTATCAAAAGGTACAGTGTCAAACAGAGCTGTGAAACTCACATGCTTTTGTATGACCACACTTTTCTATGTTGTTTTGTTTATTTGACTTTAGTTATATTTAACTTTTTGTTACTCTGTATGTGCAGCATGCTTCTCAACAACCCAAAGCAAAGATGCACAGCTGAAACTGCCCTGCTGAGCCCATTCTTCAGTATCCCCTTTGGTAAATATTTGAAGTGTTTGTCAAGATACATTTTTTTGAGTATATACAACATCCATCTAAACCAAGCACCAAAAGTAAGGAAATTAGTGTTTAGTAGATGATTTTCTCTGTTGTAACAATGCTTCTTATCAGTACATCTTAAACTATTGGAAAGCCTCTTTTTCCCTTTTAAATGGTGCCACATTCGTAGGGAACATGCTTTTGTGGGACGAGCAGCAGAGCTGAGCATGTGGGTTGCACCCATGAAAAATTTGCCAGTGACTTTCTGCCTTTTACTCTTGTTTGGTGTTTGGAGGGTCTGATGATTGAAGTCGGAACAAACAAGACATATTGGCAATTTAACAATTTATTCATTTAACAAACAGAAGCCTCAGTAGCTTGTGGAAGAACCATACACAGCCACAACAGCCTGGCACCTCCTCCTCATGCTGGTCACTAGCCTGGTCACACACTGCTGTGGGATGGCATCCCATTCTTCAACCAGCATTTGTCGCAAGTCAGCCAACGTGGTTGTGTTGGTAACTCTGGCATGAACAGCACGCCCCAGCTGATCCCATAAGCATTCAGTGGGGTTTAGGTAAGGACTGCTGGCAGGCCATTCCATCCTCTCCACTCCCAAATTCTGGAGTTAGTCTCTGATAAACCCCGCTCTGTGGGGGCAAGCTTTGTCATCTTGGAGGAGTTTTGTTCCAGACTGTGGAGATATGGGATTTCCACTGGTTGCAGAGTCTCATCTCAATATCTCCCTGCATTGAGGTTCCAATGATGACAAGCCTTGTTTTTCTAGTGAGAGAGGCCATCACACTGCCTCCACCAAAAGATGTAACTCCATCCGTGCAGAAATCAGCATTGCATTCAGTGTCTTCTCCACACATTGACCCTGTGATCCAACTGCCGTAGGCAGAATCAGGCCTCATCACTGAACATAACAGGTGCCAATCAGGCACCTGATTGTCAAAACAAGAGTCAATAGTAACAGCAGAATTCGCTTTTTGGCATTGGCAGAGAAGATTTGGCACATTTGTCAATGGTGCAGCCCACATACCAGCTCTGCTGCTCATCCCACAAATGAAAGTTCCTTACAAATGTGGCCCGATTTAAAAGGGAACTAAACAGGCTTTCCAACGGTATAAGAGTTAATGCAAAGAAACATTGTTACAAAGAAGAAATACTCCACCAAACACAAATTTCCTTACTTTCTTCTTGGTTTATACGAAAACATGTATGTGTGTATTTGTGTGTGTCAGCTCCTCACATTGAGGACCTCGTCCTGCTGCCTTCTCCTGTCCTGCGTCTGCTAAACCTGATAGATGACAGCCATCTGCACAACGAGGAAGAGTATGAAGGTATCTATTCAAATTAGTAGTTACTTTTTCATAAAAGTAATCCATTACTGGAAAAATTGAGTTCTCCTCTTTCCCTTTCTTTGTCAAAAAAATGAAATCAAAGCATCTGCACAGTTTCTGTTTCTCTTTTACTTGTTGGCAGGTTTCTGCATAGCTGACAAAGTTAGACCTACAGTTTAGTCAGTATACATGCAGAGCTAGCTGATTAAACCAGTGACATGGCAGATGGCAGGAGGGGGCAAGAACAACATAAATAAAAAATAAGTTTAAGAGCCTATGCTGTATTGTAAAAGGGTTCTACTGAACCACTTTTTTCAGTATGTAACACGGTATCACAGAAAGTTACTTTTTAATTGCAGTTATCTTGTCATGTTAGAAGTTACTTTTAAAAGTAACATCTCCTAACACTGCTACAAGTGTACCAGCTTTTAAATAAGTGAACTGTCATTATTTTGTGCAGACATCCTGGAGGACATGAAAGAGGAATGCCAGAAGTACGGCTCAGTGGTTTCTCTGCTCATCCCCAAGGAGAATCCGGGGAAAGGACAGGTAAGACTGAATCACGGTGTCCTATCACAAGCAAGCATTGCCAACAAAATCACCTTCTGTACGTTGATTCTGTCGTAGCAACCTGACAGCCCACAAGGGATGTGGCATGATGCAGCACATTTTCCCTCCCTTGCCCTGTCCCTGGTTTCCTCTCCGTCACTCACCTTGAGATTGACAAGGAACAAGTTTTGAGGGAAATAAGAATCCATCAGGATTGTTGGACAGAAATATTTCCTATATTTTCTTTCACTTTTCTCACTCATTAGCCTCCATGTTGACTTGTGTCAACATGGAGGCTCACTGTCAAAGGCACTTCTGTTGGTCTGTATTCAAAATAAGAGGGCCGGATCACTGTTAGTTTGGCAACCCTTTTAAAATGTAGTCTTAGTCTTCAGATCAACTTTTGTTTGGTTTTAGTCACAGTTAAGTCATTTCTAATTTTAAAGCTTTAGTCTAGTTTTAGTTGATAAAAACTAAAAGACATTTTAGTTAATAAAGAATAATTACATATTAATCTTTATGTTCAGTCGAGGCATTATTTTCTTTGAAATAGTTTAAACAACCAAGTCTAAAAGTTGGACAGAAAATTGAAAAATAATTATTTAATGTCAAAGTGAAAACAGCTTTCTACAAAGTAATGCCAATTAAATATAATTTTGTAATGTAAAATAAGTGACTGCATAAATCTTCCCCACCTTTAAAGTGACTGACCTAATTCAACAGAAGTGCAGCTAATTGGTGTTTGTAGTCTCACAGTTAGTGAAATGGTGATCACCTGAGTGCAGGGAATGTGTCTCAAGTGATTGTAGCATAAAGACACCTGTGTCTGGAAGGTCCAGTCACTGGTTAATTAGTATTCCTGGCTG
The DNA here is from genome assembly GCF_018320785.1 of Cheilinus undulatus. Lineage (NCBI taxonomy): Eukaryota > Metazoa > Chordata > Actinopteri > Labriformes > Labridae > Cheilinus > Cheilinus undulatus. The sequence goes on from NC_054871.1 coordinate 37,688,818, forward strand.
CCATTACACCATGAAGACAAAAGAACACTCCAGGCAACTCAGAGAAAAGGTTATTGAAAAGTGTAGGTCAGGGGATGTATACAAAAGACATTTATAAGGCACTGACCATCTCCTGGTCTTCAGTTAAATCCATCACCAAAAAATGAATGTGTGTAAGTCTGCCTAGATCAGGCCGTCCTCACAGACTGAGTGACTGTGCAAGAAGGAGAATAGTGAGAGAGGATACAAAGACGCCTATGGCTACTCTGAAAGCGTTACAAGTTTCAGCAGGTGAGATTAGAGAGACTCTGCATACAACAACTGTTGCCCAGGTTCTTCACCAGTCAAAGCTTTATAGGGGAGTAGCAAAGAGAAAGCCACTGTTGAAGAAAAAGCATCCAAATGTGCAAGCCTGACTGAGACCTATCCACACAGCCTCAGTGCTGTGATTGCAGCCAAAGATGCATCTAAATACTGACTTGAAGGAGGTGAATATCTATGCAGTGACTTATTTTACAATATACATTTTGTCTGAAAGCCAACATATATTGACCATGATTGATTTATAAAGTGAATCAAAGGATAAAACATCCAAAGGAGTGAACAATTTTTATAGACACTGTACCTGATGTGATTCACACCTGAAATTCCAAAACTTATTAGAATTAGATAGCTGCATATTTAATAGTATACATCTGCAATAATAAGAAGATACAAGGGAACTATGTGAAACTGAAAAATCACCCAAACTTATTGTGCACTTAGTGAATCATTGCCCCTCTCACTCACTCATCTACTTGTGCTTTGTGTGTCTCTCAGGTCTTTGTTGAGTATGCCAACTCCAGTGACTCCAAAGAGGCTCAGAGGCTGCTGACGGGCCGCACCTTTGATGGGAAGTTTGTTGTTGCCACTTTCTATCCTCTCAGCGCCTATAAAAGAGGTTACTTGTACCAAACTGTGCAGTGAAGTCCTAAAGCTTGAGTTTATACCTCTGCACTGTTTGCATGAAAAAAACTCAACTGCATAGAGCACCATAGGGGGGCTTGTCTTTTTCTCCCAATAGATATGCAGCTAATTTTGAGTTAATGCGTGTAGTAAAACTTGGGCATGTTATCCATGTAGTTTTCAAGAGCACATCCAGTGTTTCATGCAGAGTGTAAACTAAAGACTTTGATTCTGCTGCCTCCAGTCTGTGCATTACTCTTATCAATGCACAACCTTTTAGTGCTTTAAGGTAACCTACACCTTTATTATTTTAGAACTCTGAACAGAACTTTATAATCTGGCCTCCAGAGTTCACATTCAAACTACCATTTCACTGTCAGTTATTCACAGAATTTCACAGACTTCATTATAAGGATATTAAACCTTCCATTATTAGGGTTGCAAAGTAAAAGCCTTTGTTAAATAATAATGTTAGGAATGGGACTCATCCTTGAGGGCTAAATAGTTGCATCTCCTTGATAAAGTGTGAGTGAAACTCCAAATATCATCACTTGAATCAGGGATGTGATTATGAACATGTAGCATGATGACATTGATCTCCCAGCAGTCATGAGTGGGGAAAAACTTTTGTCAAATAAGAGTTTCCTGTGGCAGAATAATATTCTATCCTTGTTATATGAGTAATGTTCTTATGTTAATGTTCCTTATTTATATTAGTTGTGTAGATTTAAGTGATAAGTAACAATATGGTACAGCAGGATCTGCAGTTATCCTCTGCTGGCTCCTCAGGCAGGTTTCAGGGATGATGCCTTTAGTTGGTAGTCGTAACACACTAATTGACTCTCTGTTGTTACCGGAGCAGAGCTGAGGGCTTCTAATGTCCTGCCCAAGCCTTATGTTTTCTAACTTTTTGTTTGCAGAATGTCTAAGAGTGAGAGCATAATTATTGTTAGTTTCTATGCTCCCATTTACTTTGTGTTTGGTGTTTGACTGCAACACTGAAAGGGCACATAAAGACAATAACACTTTGAATACATGCTGAAAATGGGCAGATATATTAAAGATGTGTCATCAGAAAGTGATGCATGAATTGTTTGGAGTGCTTTATCCAGTAGGAAGAAGACTCTCTGAACAAACAACAAAATGAACAAATTAGCTTTAATTCTCTCTTATTTTTCTTACCAAGTTTATTTAACTCTGTGGAATATGAATTTGACTAAGCTGTGTATTGTTGTGTTTTCTTTTTGCAATTGCCAGTTTACACGCTTGAGTGTTCATCCGTCATGTAGGAATTTAAAGCCACTGTATGCAAAACATTTAGGGTGTTTGTCAGATATTACTAACAGCTCATGTTGTTGCTGTACAAAACAAAGGCAGTCGCGATTTGAGCTGGTGCAGTCTGTTTGTCTCCAAAGTCAGAGTTGTCAAATCCTTCATATAGTAGCTTTAAAGAGTGACTAGCAGGAGCTAAAGAGAGACTATGCAGCAGTTTGTGTACTGACCAGAGAGAAGTAGGGACATTTTATATAATTGTTGTGTTTGAACTGACTCTCTCGGTCTTTCAAAAAAATTTCTTGAGAAACTACAGCAATTAAATTTAAATATAGTGAGTTTAATGAATCAGCATAAATGTAATGAATTATGCAGTCTTGAAACGAATTAAATTGTGTGGTTCTTGAATGACTTTAAGACAGATTAACTGTAGAGTCGCGTGATTGTGTTTGATAGCAGCCCGAGAGCCAACCTGCTTGGCATTTACCGTATGAAAATATTTTTGGGCGTTTTGCCTTTATCTAACAGAGACGGCTGCAGAATGACAGGAAATGTTGAAGACAGACAGATGGAGAGAGAGATAGAGAGAGAGAGAGAGAGAGAGAGAGAGAGAGAGAGGGTGTGACATGCAGAGAAGAGGCCAGGTTGGACCTGTACTCAGGCCACTAGGAATGACTCTGCCTTAATGGTTGGCACTATGATAGGTGAGCAGCATGGATGTATTATTCAGATCTGGATACTTCACTCACTTCAAAAGTTTGTCAACATTATTGGCCTTTTTTTTTTGGTATGCAATTCTAGTTTCTCCCATTTATTCTGGATGAGTAGGACCTGATAATTTTAAAAGTTCAGCTTTGTCTTTGAAATTTTGAGCAAAAATGATTTCAAATCAGCACAATTATCTAACATCTCAAAGAAACCACCTAAAACTTCTGTGAAAAACTCTTAAACATATTTTCAAAGTTTCCCATAAAACTACCCCAAAATGTGTTAAAATACTCTTCAAATGTTTCAGTGAAACTTTATCATAAAGCCAAATTTTTTTTAAGATTTTCCCAAGGATTCCATATAAATTCCTGAAATTTCTCAAAAAGTAACCCAAAATCTTAACACAAATTCCCCCAAACAAATCCCCTAAAATTTCCATGAAATCTGAAACCTGAAATCTGACACCTTCTCTATCAATTCCTAATCAAATTCCCAAAATTAAAGAATAATTTCCCAAGTATTCTTGAGAATACCTCAAAGGTTCACAGTCAATTTCCCCCCAAAGTTCAACTTGAATTCCCAAAAATTACAAATTCAGAATTCCCTCTGAAAAACTTTAAATGAAACTCTAAAAAAATACAAAAAACCCAAAACTTCCCTGAAAATTCTTGCAAATTTCCAATTTATATTCCACCAAATTTCTCTGAAAATTGCTCAAATTTCATAGCAAATTCTCCCAGTATGTCAAGTGAATTACTCAAACTTAAGCGGACATTCCAGACATTTAACTCAAAAATCTACTAGTATAAATTAAAACTATGTTGTAGGACAGCCAAAATGTAATGTCCTCATGTACATGCAGTTTCTTAGGAGGTAATAGATTTCTCCATTAAAGTGTTGATTGAGCACCTTAACATGCATGCAATGAAATTAAGATCATTATGGAAACTATTGACATTACAAAGAAGTAACCGCAGAAATAACAACCTTTTTGGTAATGTGTGCCAGACTTGTACAATTCTCAACTCGTAAAGCATCAGGACTTATAATTTTCCTCCACATGAGCAATCGCAACCCAAGTTGAAAAAAAAAAAAAAATCAACCGCTGACACTAAGTTAAGGAAAAATGTCTGCATCTTAGGTGAAAGAATACCTGACTGAACAGAGAGAAGTACGGAAAAAAACAAACATATTTAAGTGGACAGAGTTGTAAGCATACATTTTATTTTACTACTACAGAAACTGAGAATTTAACTAAAACCAGTAGTAGTAGTCATTTCAGTGCTCAACTAAAAAAATGTTTCTTAATCATTAAGACATTTGAGAGAGAAAAACCTACCTGTTGTACTTTTAAAGTATTACTTGTTTTTATTTAAAACATGATAATAGAAATAAGAGGCATGGATACTTATTTATAAATTGACTTTAACGTGAAAGTTTTAAAAAATTAGAAAAACTGAATCAATTACTGTGATATGTGCTGTATCATTGTATCCCTACTGGACTGAATAGCTGCCCTCTTTTGGATCAGGTGTCCAGATCTAAATATTACATCAGGCTCAGTGTTTTTGCTGTGGAATATTTTTTTGTAGTAGAACTAGTCTTCTTTTTTCACTGGCATTTTTGTTCTTTTGTCTTTTCCTAATAAGACGTCAAAGATGTAGTACCCCCACCCTATCACAGATAAACATTAGGCAGTTTCTGCACAAGTGCCCTATGACATTCAAGATAGCTAACTAACCAAAATGCTGCTATAAAAACGGGTTGTGCTACACCAACATGCATTGCTTCCTTATGTAGCCTGAACCGTCTCATATGCCTTAGAGAGTAATCTCTTCCCAGCTGATGTAGTTCTGCTCAATGACAAAACTAACTGTTTGAGTGTCTTCGTAAAGATAAGTTCACATCTTAATCTGATTTATGGCTATTACAATTGATAATGACAATGTTGGATTTATTCTGCTGTTAATCACAGAGTTTGATAAAACTGATAGCATTAGACAAGGGAAGAAGGTCAGCAAAATGACTCAGTTTAGCTGCGATTTCAATCATGGATACTTAAGTTTACTATTGTTAGCTAACATGAGACAGCACACTGACAGTTTAATTATAAAGTCTGGTGTGTGGAGACTTCAAACAGGTTAACTCCTGTTGTAAGCACAAGTATGTAGTTCACCACTTTCTAAATGGCTAGCGTCTTTAGCGTACCTGAAAGATCTTCACAAGAAATGAGAAAATATTTGATATTCACGGATGTGCAAATCATCCTTTTCCTGTGACCAATTTACCAAATAATACGCGGTTCCCTCCTTGTTTAAAAAAGTATTTGAAATCTTGTAAATGATGGAGAGAAAGCTGTTGTGTGGTATTATATAAAAGCCTAAAAAAATGTATTTTTCTATAGATTTTATTGGTTTGTGCCTAGACTGTGAATTCCAAAGGTTCCACTCGACAGTGTAGCTGGCCTAAAAATCTTAGCAGTGCTGAATCATCAGTGGTACGTATGCTTGATTGTCAGTGTTGTTAGTTTGAAACCAATTACAAAAATGTGTTTAAATCTAAAGAACACATTTTCTTCCACAACTGATTGATATTTTTATAGTTTGTGAAAGAGCTGGTACAGAAAATGGATGTGTCCAGATATTCCTTTAGGGCCTTTGAAGTTTGTTTTGGTGTTTGAATTTTATTCAGAATATATTTCGCATAAGCGTTTCATTCTGTAGCTTGTAAAGCAAGGAGAGTTTGACACTGCTACAAGACGACACCCTCTTATTGTGAGACGACAGTGCATGATGACCAATAACTGTGTGAGTTGTGCTGCTGTTTACATACTAAGCAGATGTGTAAGTGTGTAGGGATGGGAATCAAGAACCGGTTCCAATCGGTTCAGTCTGTCGATATCATTTACGTTTAATCTTCACAATTCCCTAATCGATGCCTTACTTCAAGTTGCGGTCAGCACAAACAAGAACAGAGAAGTCGAGGAAGCAAACATCTTAGACCGTCACAAAAAGTGGTTTAATTTCTCAAAAAAAAAAAAAAAATGACACAATCAGCATGATGTACAATTTCTGTTTGACTGTAATTTCATGAAAGGCATGCATCTTTTGGCACAAGAGCTGTTAATTTTTTACAGGATTTCAGTTTACTTTTTATATGTCCAGGAATCTAGGTTCCAGAGACTGCGTTTATATTTATTTTAAGTTTTTATCTTTTACATGAAATTAGCAGTAGTGTTGTTTTCTAACTCAAGTTCACAGACTGAATGTCCAGAAAGCAGTTTGTTACCTCCGCCAAGGAGGTTATGTGATTGGCAGGGTTTGTTAGTTTGTTAGTTTGATTGTTAGCAACATAACTCAAAAAGTTATGGATGGATTTTGATGTAATTTCCAGGAAATGTCAGAAATGGCATAAGGAAAAACAGATTGGATTTTGGGAGTGATCCGGATCACTGTCTGGATACAGGAATGTTTTAAAGGATTCTTTACTATTGGGAGCTAGGGCTAATGGAGGAGGTCTGCGCTCTCTGAGTGCTTTTCTAGTTTTAACTGAGACATTTCCAATAAAAAGGAGAGTTTTGTACTTTGGCATGTTCTCCTCTCAAACACTTTATGTTTTACATTTTTAGTCATCGAAACTGTTTATTTTAGCCAGTAATAGAAGTGTGCTTGCCACTGATCTTCACTGAAGGTGGCACGCATCTTGTTCAGAGATGTTGAGTAGTTAACAGTGAAAACCTATATAGTCCACTTTTCCTAAAAGAAAATTCACAAGTAATTGATAAGGGAATCGATAAAAAATTTGAATCAAAATGAAGAATTGATAATGGCATTGATATCAATAAAAATCTTAACAATTCCCATCCCTATAAGTGAGCGTGTGGAGAATCTCATGATTGGAGCCTTGGTAAATGTTTCCGGAGATAAATAGTATTTTCATGACAATTTATTTAAAAGAACCAAAAATTCCTTCTAATCACCTGTAAGAGGAAATAGAACATTTGTGGGGAAAAAACCCAAGATAACCCACAAATTTAATATTTTTAAATGATAATTTACATTTTAAGTTTAAACAGTTGAGATTTTTGTGTGTTGAAAGGTCAAGAATTACACTAATAAAACATTTAAGGCACAAAGGACTTTTTAACAGCTAATATTGAATATTGATTTCCTTCAAGCACCACAAGCTTGAAGGAAATCATGACATTTTGTAGAAATGTGGTGTTTTTGTTGTTGTTTTTTAATATATTAGAGATGCAGCCCCCGTGTTTGCCTTTAATGTGAGAGCTACTAAGAAAACTTGAATGGGAAAGAGGGTGAAAGGTGGCATGCAGTCTTGGACAAAATTGATTTGGGTGGATCCTGGTCCATTTGTAGGCGGGTATTTTTGAAAATGGAGGTTTACAAAAATAATCTCGTCCACACTCTACATATTAATAACATCTTCATTCACATCAAAATGCACTGGTATGTGTTTTTAAGAGCGGGCCACATCATCAGTAGTCTGTCCTTCACAAAGTGGCTCTGTCAGAGACAGCAACAATGTCCTGTTGTGTGAACATTTTCTAGCTGTTCCTCTACAATGACCGTTTCATTTTCAAAGATGTCTCACCAACCCAAACTGGGTCTCAGTACCGCTGATGTAGGCAGTAGAGTTTGTGTCTTAAGACTACACGAATTCAGACCAGATTTTGGCCTGACTGCAACGTCACACCCCATTATCAAATGTGGATTATGAGAGTCAGGAATGACAAATGGTCTTGTTTTGCAACATAATAGACCAATCAACCAAAAAACGAGTCATCTGTATCGCCCCGCGGCCACAGTTTACAAGACTAACATGTAAAAATTTTTCTTGCATCATTGCTAGGGATGCCAATGTTATTGGCCTGAAATCAGTATCAGCATTAGATAATAGTTTTAAAAGGTAATTTCTGGTATCGGCAATTGATACTTGAATGTTTGCATAATGTGTGAAGCAGTGGTTTCTAGCCTGGGGTCCAGGCACCCCTAGGGAAGGGCGCCAAAGATCTCAGGGGGGGCACAGGGCTCTGTCTGCTCTGAGGTTGTCTAAATCAATTGTATTTTTTTAAAACATGATTTGAAACATAATGTACCATAGCATACTAGGGTCATACTTAAAGATACAAAAATAGAGAGGATCCTTTGATTTTTGGAGAAAAAAAAAAAAACGTTGACATTTTTGAGTAAAAAATAAAATTTTGATCCTCACAATACCTCTTATTGCCCATTTTGGTTCACTTTTTAAGATGGGTTTACACATTGTCTCAAAAACTACAAAAGTTGAAATTTCCTTTATTTTTCATATGATAAGTGAAAAATGTTGTATTGGATGAAGGCTTCAACACCTGCCTGGTTGTTGACTGTAAATGTTGCTGGGCAGTTTCAATGCTTATAATGGCTTCTAGCTTTATAAATCCCATAAGTACTGTTTGGATACACGAATGATGTATTGTAAGTGGTGATAAACCAAAGAAGCATTGAGGCAAATCCAAGGAAGACTATAATACCATGGCTTATTAATGAGAGTCAGTAGAAGAACACCCCTAGATAAAACCACAGTGCCATAGATGTTTGTAACTGGTTTATTGATTGGTACAGTGGCATCGTGGAGGAAGGTGCTGCTCCCTGATCCTAGCAGCATTTGGTGTGCTTTAATGTTAAAATGTTATAACTGATTGTACGTGGCTTCTACTGATTGTAGTTTACATAGAAAAGGGAAAAGCAGGTTTCTCTTTGACGGCTGCACCTTAGTTTTATAATGTGACCACCCTGCCTGTATGAATAAATAAGAATTGGACTAAGTGATGATATTGACAACAATATTAACAATATTTGATCCCTGCGCATCTGAGTTTGCTGCTGCTCTGACCTGGTCAGCTTTAGTCCTTCTTGGCATAAATTGTGCAAAAGAAAACCAGCTGTAGCAGAGAGATGATACATTTAGTAGTAGTGTTTAAATATTAGACCAGGGTTTCATGTAATTTTCACATGTAAATGATCGTGGCGTACCGCCATGCCCAAATAAAAGCCGCCATGCCTTCAGAATTATAATCTTTTTTATCAGATGTTAAAAATGTAAATTATACCGTATGAATTTCGCTTAGTTTAGTACTTCCCTGATTATAATCCGATGATTAGTGGTAAACTAGAGTAGTTATCTTCATCATCAACCGTATCACATGATGGAGATGAGATGCTAGCAATCTAAAAATATCTCGTTGTCGTAAAAACTCCTGTGGAACTTTAGTTTCTTTTCTGTTACAATACACGACTGGACAAAAAACAATAGCAATTGACTGTCAGGCGTTCATCTAATCCATGATATTTGCCTCACAGAGAGAGGAAGGAGAAGTGCGAGCTTCACAGTCACAGGGCGACAGGAGCAGTTGTGCTTGTGTGTCTGTGTGTGTGTGACAGAGAGTAGAGATAGTTTGTGTGTCCAAGCATTAACGAACTAACGTTAGCTTGTTGAATAACTGAGTGATAAATGTTTATAAGTTATCATAATATTAATAACTTTTATAGGCTGAGACTTACCTGAGGCTCCTCTGGGATAAAATAATTGCAAGAGGACGTAATAAAAGCAGAATCCCACTATAAGAGTCTTTCATTCAAATCATATCCCCAGGCTGTTGTTATTAGAATGGTCTTAAAGTGTTCATGTATGTTTGTAAGGGGGGAGGCAAAGTAAAAGCATAAAAAATATAATTTTAATTTTTTTGGAAAAAAAATCTATCCGTGTTTATCCTGTGGCATGTTCAAGTTATTTAATTTAACAGAACTAAAAAAAATGTTTTCTTTTAGTTTTAAGAATATAGACATTTAAACTCTAACATTATTATATATATCCATGTTCAATGGACCCCAATGTTTTTTTTTTTAATTTCTAAAAACATTAAGTGATAATTTTACTTTAAAAAAATCCGGGGGGTGGAAGGCAAAGCTCTCCCCCAGTGTTTCAAAAAATCTTGGAGGAAACCCTGAAGACTAAACATTTATATTTGGTACTGTTGTTCTGATCTAATAATATAAACCTGTAAAAATTGCTCAGTTTCAGTTGAGTGAACTGAAATCTTATTTTGAAATATCTGTCATAAAAACTGAAACTATTACTACTCACAGCAACTTGGGTCTCATGATGAGTTGAAGTGAAGCTTTGAGTTGGTTTGTCTTCCGTTATTTGTCCTCTAAAGAACGTTTTTCTCTCCTTTGCTCAGAGTGGCATCTTAGTGCACTGTCAGGTTCAGGCTTGTCACAGCTCCCAACCCTTAGGCCTGACTTAGATAATCTCCTGGCACATTTGTGCATTAGTAGATACTTCTGACAAGATGAGTGTGTGCTTGTGTAGAGTTTAGTAGCAGCAACAAGCTGTTAAAGATTTGTCTACCCGAGTACATGAAATGTATGTGTGAAACAGATATGCCACAGTGTGTGTTTGATCATTTTTCTCCACCACTGTTTGGGTGTGTTCGGTTGAAAGCTGACATATTTACGTCCAGTTCTTTGCAAAGGCAATCTTAATTCATTTACAATCACAGTCAGTTTAGAACTGAAGAATGAATATGCAAAGTGATTTATACTGTGACATCTGTAATATCCATTTGTTATAACAAAGCACACATTGTTTAAGGCTGATCTAAAAAAATGGAACATTACAGAAGGAGAGAAGTGAACTGAAGAGGTGTACAGATAAGATTGAATATAAAGAAAATGAGCATGATTGCTTTTTGAGTCACCCCTGAAGTTAACGCAAGAAATATGAACCAAGAACTTAAAGCTTACACATCAGAACTTTTTCTTAATGACATGAGTCATTTTTCCTGCAGAATCTAATTTAAAGGTGCAATAATTGTTAGATCTGTGTGTGACAAATCAAAACTATACTAAGGCTGGCCACACAACAAGATTTTAAGCCCAGTTTGAGGCCAGATTTGCCACTGACGATCATGGGGGCGTTTCCCAAGTGGGGACTCGTCTCAAGTGATTATTTGCCTGAATAATCCTCAAGTGTGTTGTGACAACACTATTATTTTACTGCTCCAAATAGCCTCATAGCCTTATGGACACTAAATATCAAATGTGTTTGATATTTGCGATTCTGGGTTGTAATTCCTCTGGCAATAAACCCACAACAACCAATGAGAGCAAGCAGACAGGGCAGCGTCACCAGCCGCATGTCACGTACTTTCACTGCTCACAGACTTAAACACAGCTGTATTTTCATTTCAGCCAGATTTTTATCCAGATTCTTTTCCTTGTTTTATGTTTTTGCTGCAGCTGTAATACACGCCAGGATCAGCTTATTGTGGAGGGACAGCAAAAGGTTATCAACAGACATCACGCAAGGTCATTGGCAGGTCAGAGTCGTCTAACAGTGGTTCCCAAACAGGAGGGGTGCCAAAGATCTCAGGGGGGATGCAGGGCCCGATCTGCTCTGACATTGCCAAACTTAGATGAACATATGCCATTGGGCCAAAACCTCGTACCTCCAAAATCCCCACTTTTCAGAAAATGAAAAAAAAAGCTGTATCTTTAAATTAATTTAACATTTAATGGTCATAGCTGGCATCTTTTTGAAACATATATATTGCTTTAGAATTTGTTAAAATCCACTGACATGTGTAAAGGTTAACTAAAAGTACTGCTATATATGAGAACAATTTAAAATCATGGAAAATGGTGATAGGAGGTTTTGGTCCAATGCCAGTGATGTTTACTTTTTTAATCTTGATTAGGAGCATAATGTATTATGGTGTATAAGGGCCACTGAAAAGATTTGAAGAATTAAGAGGATCCATTATTTTGTTAGCAAAAAAAAAAAAATGTTTTTTAAGAAAAATAAAAGAAAATTTTGAAATTGTAAAGTTGTATATTTACACCAAACAAACTCAGAATTTCAGACTTTAAAAAGTCATTAATTTACGTGGAAAAAAATGTGAAATTTCTCAGTTAATAAAGTCTTAAATTTTGACATTGATCGGAGAATCAAAAAATTCAAGTTTTAGAAATAATAAATCCACAACAGTAACAAGTCCAAATTTATCAGAAGCCAGACTGAAAATAGTTTTTTAATTTTTTACTTTTAGCTAGAGACCACCAGATTGGTGGTTTTATTCAGTCGGTGGGGGGTGGGGCTTTGAATTTGTCCCTATGTCTCTGGTCCCCGCATTTTTGAAAAATCATTTCAGATTTGAAAATCGTCTAGTGTGTTGCTGGCCTCAGTTGGATGAAAAAGGGGATTAGGGGTTACACATAGTTTTTGTATCCATCACTGATTTAAAAAATGCTTTGAATGTCATTTTATAGGATTAAAATCCTTTTTTCCATCAGCCCAAACTTAGAGGAATAAATTAGTGAATTACACCTAAATATTACCTTGGCACTATTCTTGAACCTCACTAGAGAATAAATGAAATAAATGCTGGATAAACTAAAACTAAAGATAATCAAAAGCAGGCACAACTTTCACAAGTATTGCTTTGTACATTCAATCTGACCAAGTAAAATGACAAGTCTGCTATGAAATATTTATTCAAATATCAAAGACAATCCTTCAAAAAGTTGTTTAAGGTAACTTTTTGAATGTTGTGTTAAAGTTCAAGATGGTTCAGAGAAAAGAAGGGTATTAGAGAATGTGTCATACTTTAATCTGGTTTGTATCTTTTTCTCAATGAAACATTCAAATAAAAAAAGTTAATGTAAATGTATTTTTCTTGGTAATCTTGGTAGGAAGTCATGCTCCTTTCAATGCCCCACTGGATCGAATGAAAATGATTGTTACGTTTTTGTCCACAAGTTTAAGGAAGCACAATGTGAGAAGGTTAGTGTTTGTGAGACAAATGCAACATGTGTAAAACTTTGTGAGTTTTTCATGCTTTACAGCCTTTTTTGAGTGAATCATGGCACACATGCTGTAGTGTTGGAGTTTCTCAAAATAAAAAGGATGCTTGACTTGAACTGATATTTGTCTGATCTTTTGTTGTTTGTGCTACATACAAACTATAAAATTCTATTTAAATCACTGCACAAATATGCAGGTGCATCTCAACAGATCTGAACATCATGAATAAGTTTTATTTCGTGATTTAATTCAAGAAGTGAAACTTGCATTTTCTTGATGCAGTTCATACAATGTGAAATATTGAAAGGCTTTAAAAATGTTCATGATTACAGCTTACAAAAATCCAACATCTCAAAATATTAGAATTTCACAAAACATCAGTCCAAAAAAGGAATTATAATACAGAAATGTTCACCAACTTTGTTTCCTGTGTATAGGCCTTGTGCCTTCTAAGTTCTCTTTTTGCAAGACTTTGAAAATAGACCTTGGTGAGTTTTGGAAAGCAATTTTTATTTTGCCACTCTGAGCCCATTTTACACATGCCACTTTCTGACAATTTTTGCAACTTTTTTAAAAGTTCTTTTTGCCCCCTTACCCCATTTCTCAGTTTCCTCTATTTTATTTTGTGGCGTTTGACATTTGTACACCATGCACATCATGGCCTAGTTTTAAAGTCTGATAGTATTTTCCTAATACATCAGTGTGTCCATCCACATTGTTAAGGTAATTCTGTTAAATGAAAAGGGTTTACATTTTGGAAAAAAAAGCTGTATTGTACTACAGCATAAATAAATGAAATTCCTGTTTTGTTGCTTTGATGAGAATAGTTATTATTCAGGTTAAAAATAAAACACGATTATCACAGCGTAACTTTACAATGGTCCATGATTTTGCTGACCTCCATGGGTCCCAAGTTTGGCTGGGCCCCAGAAAGCTCTCCCCTTTATCCCTCCTTAGGGACGGCCTTGATAGGGATCTATGAAAAATGTTTTTGATCATTTATGGATTAACAGACTCAGTGTTGTGGTTTTTATTCCATGCACCATTTTTAACCTTGGCCTGTGCCCTTCTTATGGTCCCTTCAGTGGCTGGCTTTTAACCAGTTTTTTGATGACGTACCTTTGTTTTGGATATTTCACTGATAAAACAATTAATTCAATAAAAGTTTTTTTTTTTTGTTTTTTTTTTTAACTTGTTTCAGAAGAGTGCCTTGGTTTTTATTTTCAACTTTTTAATGAGCATCCTGTGTTGAGCAAAATCATTCAGTCAGATCTATCGTATCAAACTAAAAAGGCATTTGACAATACAGCCTTCAGAGTTCCACATAGCACTGGACAAGACAGTTGGTGGTGTTTTATTTGTATTATTTTTATTTGATTGCTCTTTAGAGCCCTCTCAACCAACAATGTTGAGTTTGGTGCCACCCTGTGGCTGAATTTAGAACTACACCCACCATATTTCCAGTGTAAATTAAAGTCCTCACAGTAACTATAAACACTATTTTCTGCTCCTTGAGTTTCTTTGTTAAATTATTTCTTAATGTGAAAGTTTTCAGATTTTTTTTATTGTACCTAACTGTCTAATACCATGTACCAGTAAAGTCTTAAGAGTTTTCTGTCCCACCAAATCATAACAGACATTATCCTGGGGAATTCTCCCTAATGCACAAATATAGACTGAACTTTGTTTTTATTTTTTATGGCCAATCAGTACTTAGCCAGAAATATTAAAAAATAATCAATATTCATTTTTCCATTTCTCTAATCGTTCATGTAACCATACACTTCTTGTGTAAAGTTGCATGGTTTAAATCTATTATTTATTCGATATTTTTGTAATAATAGAAGTCAAGTGCACCACTAATTGGCCTTTAATTACTTGAACACATTTTCTGCATGTTAAGATGACTCCTGTAAATATCTTAATATTTACATGGAAAGAATAGAAACAAATTATTTTTACATGTTAGCTCCAGAAGATTTTATTTCCAACTTTTTCAGGTGAAAATCAGAATATTTGCAGAGATTTCTATATTTGGTATTGAATTCTGTTTGGATTTTGTTCCTGAGGTCAGATTTCTTGGAGTGCTCAGTGCTCCTGTACTGGAACAGAGACGTGTTCTAGATTTCTTAGCTCATCCAGATATCTATTTTCTCTGGTTGCCTGGTCGCTCTTCTACTGTGCTCCAAATCCTCCAGACATTTCCTACAATCAGCAAAGTGGCTGCTCCCCCAGTCCCTGCTATGGCTGTGACCACTACGGGTTTATTAGCAGCCACCTGAAGAGCACATTGGTCTGCTGTCTTGTATCAGGAAAAGACTGAGACATCAGCAGATCAGAAATAGCAGAGGAGAAACAGAGACAACATGATCTTAGTTTGGAGTAACACTGTGACCTCTCTGATGTCTGAATGGCTCCACACCGTCCAGACTGAAGAGGAAGTAGGCATTATCTCCTTTTATGTAGTTTCTGCTCTTCAGTCTGCTGTGGGTGATGAGCATACCCATCCTGTAGCCTGAGCCTGGGTAGTAATAGCTGCGGTCTGATGCAGTCAACCACCTCCTGGGATCGTCCCAGTAGTACTCAGAGCCTGAAAAAAAGAAAAATTCTCACTTAATGTTATGAACATATTTGCAACATTTTCAGCAAATTACTAAAACCTGATGAAGTATGTTCTCCTGTCATTATTATTTAAGAGGTGCTCCAGCACTCCTGAAATGGGTCTAAAATCATTTATTGTTCTGTCCTTTAAATACTAATTATTCTTATGTTCAAGTAAAAAAATCTCTCTTTTGTTAAAACTTGAAAATTAGTCCTTGTGGCTGCTTGGGGCTTCAGGTATATGGGCCTTTTTATGTTGTGACCTGCCACCCCTAGATAGGGGCATAACACAGCATTATTATTATGGTAATATGATAAATAAGTCTAACCCAGCATGCCAGATGGATGTGTTTCACACACCCATCAGGTAAACCACTCATACACAGTGTTTGGGAAAGGGCAAAGCCTTTGAAAAAACTCAGAGGGTGATTGGATGAACATTCTGTCTGTCACATCTTTACAGGCCAATCAGAGCAACAAAACACGTGACGAGCTGCACCCCTACCAAGGAGTAAACTCCATATAGAACTGCATAACGCGAACCATGGTGACTATAGACTTGTTAGTACACAACTTGTCATTTTTGAAAGGAAGACAACTCACTGCTGTTCTTTGTTCTCCTTTTAACAAAGAAATTTCATCAAGTTCTGATAAAACTGACGCTTAAGCAGCATCCACGCTAATGTCTTCCGCCATAACTGCACCGGTGCTGCTGCTTGCCTATGTCACGACCAGAAAGTACTGCCCATCGACACTGATTGGTCCTGTCCTGAGGAAAACTCAAATTTTACATAGTGTCATAGGAAAATGGAGAAAAGTGTATAGATAGATTTCTTCTTCGGGCTTCTTATAAAGATTTGTTTTGTTTTTGATTCACTAAAATGACCTTTAAATCTGTAGTTTGTTTTTTTTATTTCAGGTCCAAAATCAAAACACTTAATTCCAAGTTGAAGGAATAGCTCAAACCTTAATCAAAGTTCTTTTATAGAGGCTGATGTGAACATGTCAGGCTTACTCCCTGAACTTCCACTGGCAGTAATGTAAACACAAAAACTGTGTTGGCAGGAGCTTTATGAAATGGACTTCCATGGCCGAGCAGCTGCATGCAAGCCTCACATCACCACGGCCAAGCATCAGGTGGAGTAGCATAAAGCGCACTAGCACTGGACTGTGGAGCAGTGGAAACATGTTCTGACAAATCACACTTCTGTTTGGCAGTCAGATGGGCGTGTCAGGGTTTGCTTGATAAAATAATAATAATAACTTTATTTGTATTGCACCTTTAAAAAAAAAAGAGGTTTACAAAGTGCTCTGACAATAAACAGAATTACAATTACAAAGCATCAAACACAAACAGCAAAACATCACAAGAAAGACCAAACCTCCACAACAGGAGAACCCATGAAAAACTCATCCAGCAATGTAACATCATAAAAAACTAGCTGAACATTCTAAGCACAAAAATGATGTCAATTCAGGAAGACATCATAAAAACCCAGATATGTAAGACTTTGAAATAAAAGTGAAGACCAAGAATAAAAACCCAGAATAATCTAGACCAATCCAGGCAACACAGGCACCAACTACAAACAATTAAAACAACTAAAAACAATTAAAATGTGTCGCAATTAATAAGTCAGCATACAAAAATTAAAATTGTAGACAGTAAAAGATGTTATTAATGGTAATTATATTAGATGATGGAAGAACGTTACCTGCCTGGCTTCTTTTTGCCTACTGTGAAATTTGGTGGAGGAGGGATAATGTATGAGGATGATTATCAGGGTTTGGGCCCTTTGCCTCCACTGAAGAACAATCTTAATGCTTCCACATACTGAGACATTTAGGACAACACTATGCCTCCAGCTTTGTTGCAACAAATGGGTGAATGTCCTTTTCTATTCCATCATGATGGTGCCCCAGCGCACAAAGCAAGGACAGTAAAGACATAGTTTGCTGAGATCTGTGTGGTAGCCTGGCCTGCACTTAGCCCTGACCTCAACACCATCGAGCACCCTAGGGATGAACTGGAACTGGACGGCCAGGCCATGTTGACCAACATCAGTGCTTGTCCTCATAAATGCTTCACCAAACTGAATGAGACACAAATTTCCACAGAAACACTTCAAACTAGAAAAGCACTCTGAGAGCGCAGACCTCCACCATTAGCCCTATCTCCCAATAGTGAAGAATCCTTTAAAAAATTCCTGGATCAAGACGGTGATCCGGATCACTCCCAAAATCCAATCAGGTCTTCTGTCATAAGGAGGGGGTTTTGGGACGCAATTGCAGACCAAGGGTTTCTGAAAGTTATCCTAACAGGATAACCACTAAAATCACGAGCGATCAATGGGGAAGGGGAATGCTTATATGCAATAACTGAAAAGCTCCCTTTAAAATATAACCAAGAAACTAATCCACTGCTGCCATGCAGCTGACCATAAACTAAAACGTGTAGGGAGAAGGAGAAACTCTCCTAAAATAAAATACAAAAGCCACAAGGCTGGTATGAAAAGAGACACAAAAATGCTGAGTAAAGACATTCAGTACTGTCACACAGCTCTCTTGATACAGCTAGTAATAATATCAACAACAATCACCCAGAAAAGATTCTCAAAAGCTTAGCAAACTCTTCTTCTCATAAACACAAAGGAAAACACAAAGAGATGTCCTCACTATCTCTGGTGGTGAGATAATGAGTCAGCACAGAGTGCTGCAACCTAGGAGTATAAGCTTGCCACACCTGGCCACAATCAGTGGCAATCAGCTCCACACACCTGACACTGCACTGACTGATCACACTCAGTGAGTGACCAGAATAATCATCCTCACACCTCCTTATGCCATTTCTGACATTTCCTGAAAATTTCATCAAAATCCATCCATAACTTTTTGAGTTATGTTGCTAACAAACATACTAACAAACTAACTAACTAACAAACTAACAAACCCTGCTGATCACATAACCTCCTCGGAGGAAGTAAATATTGTGGAAAACTTTCCAAGAGGAGTGGAGGCTGTTATAGCTGAAAAAAGGGGGTCCAGTTCCATAGGAACTATGCAGACTGTAACCCTTTGTGATCGGTCTGCTTATATTGGGTGTTTGCCAGTCCATATTGTATGTGCTTTAGTGGGAGATAAACGGTGCATTTCTTCATCCATGTATCTCAGTGGCTGAACGAACATGAAAAATTACCCTGTCCCCTGCCTTAACTGACTCAGTGGCTGTACTTTCCATCTCTTTTGATGCCTACTTCCTTTACCTCTTTGCGATAAGTGCAGAACAATCAACTTCTGCTCAGTATTTGTCCGTTCCAAAATAATATGCTTGGTTTTAGTCTCCATCCTATATACAAACAACAGAGAACATGACATGACTGGAAACTGCCCTTATCACAAGCATTGTAATCGCACTGCTACTTGGCATTCTGGTGGAGTACTGTTGAGTTACACGGACACACCAGTTCACACGTATGTGGTGCTCACAGTGGTTTTGGCCACTACAGTGCAGCCATGGCACAGATTTGGCACAGGTATAGAGTAGTATAGACCAGGCTTATTACTGTAGCCGCACACACAGCCGCACAGAGCCAGACATTAAGGACTATCACATTGGACAACTGTTTAAACCATTTTTATTTTTCAGAGTTTTTGAAATCTTTCTCAAACAGACTGGAGAGACTTATAATCTGGTTTTCCCAATAACTTATCACTGGAAAACCAGGGAGTTTTTTTCTCAGGTAAGGGCATACATACGTCAAGATCTCAAGAAAAAAACCTGGATATTCTTTGCTTTAAAGGGGCAATGGAGTACAAAAAAATACAGGACCAAGTAGAGGATATTTGCTGAGGACCAATCCTCTACCTCTGCTACGTCCTCAGCAGTGTGCCCTAGGCTTTCAAAGATTTGTTTGTCGTTCTTCAGGTAGATATTTGTGAACATATCAGCAGTCACTTTGTCAGCTCTGCTGAGATCAGTCTTTAGCCCCTCTTTGGAGACCTAATACTCAAACTCTGTTATCTATGGACCTGGCTCGATCAGGCTGATACTGAAGACAGAAAAAGAAATACAAAATACAAACATAATCATGCAGGTTATTTTACTCATTATACACTGTGCAAAAAAATATGGGGTGTGGCTTCTTTCTGGTACCACCCTGCAGAGCTATTCAGGTTAATATTAGTGAGAGAGTGAGTCTTGCCAGCAATGTGGTGGCTGGTATGAGTAATACTCCTCTTTGTCAGTGGGTGGCAGTAGGGAGCGCAGTCATTACCTTTTTAATTTAAGACAACAGAATTAGTGATGCATGATAAATGTGGTGGTGACAAGAAGTGTGACAGCAATGGATAAATGTTTGAAAAGGGAAAATGAAGACTCTGACCAGGGTCCTAGCCAAAATTCTAACCCGGATGAGATGCCAAGAGTGAGTGGTGGTCAAAAGAAGCCAAAAGCAGTGAGTTGGAGGCAGTACAGCAAAATTTACAAGGGATGCAACATATTATCGGTCTGGTATTGGTATAGACAGATATAAACATTTCTGCTGATATTTATATCTAATATTTTTCATGTGTATTTCAGCATCAACTGTAAACTTTGAGAAAGAGAAACAGGCAAATTTAAAGAGAAAAAACACAAAGGTGTCTGAGAGAGCTCTCAAAGCTAGCTACTTAGTAGCTGAACTCATTAGCTGACACTAATGTGTCATTTTGTAAGATTTTTGGCTTGTGGTGTGCCTTGGGATTTTTCTTAATCTAAAAATGTGCCATGCCTGAAAAAAGGTTGAAAACACTGCTCTAAACAGTAAGTGTACACGCAAGAAGTTTCATGCTGTTCACACAGTTTATGGTCAGCGTTTTATTATGGACATAAATGGAACATCCATCGAACTGGAAGCAATGCATCTCTTGTTGAAAATTAGATTGAAAATCTATTTTTTTGTTTGTTAAAAAAAAAAAAAAAAAAAAAAAAAAAACGAATGAAACTGGCCTGGACAAAAATGATGGTACCCCTTGAAAAGATGTAATTTGACCAGAGGGACATGTTGAACTAATGTGTGTCCTGTTATTAGCTTCGCAGATGTCTTCAAACTTGTATCAGTCAGTTAAAGGGTGAAAAGCAGTCACTTTCTGAGCACACTGAACAAGGAACACAGAAAGCCAAGGAGACAGTTGTCCCAGGAGATTAGAAATAAAAAATGATGGACAAGCATGTTAAAGGTAAAGGCTGTATCTCAAAGCAGCTTGATGTTCCTTAATGTTCATATGCTGCCCAGTGTCAAAAAGCTTGGTCTCAGTCACAGGTCATGGGTCCTCCAACAGGATAATGACCTGAAACACAGGAATGCTAGTAACAAAACATTGGACTATTCTGAAGTGGCCTTTATGAGCCCTGATCTAAATCTGGTTGAACATCTGTGGAAGGAGCTGAAACATAGATAGTGCAGGACATTTTACATTAAGCAAGGCCAAGGTGCATATTACATGAAAGTTGTATTCTCTGGTACTCTGCCTGCTGAGTGGATGTATATATGCTGTTTTGCCAGAAATGTAAACCAGATTAACATATTTCAAACATAATGTAGTTTAATTTTTTCATAAAAATGATATTAAAGTATTGGTTGTGGTATTGGGCTGAGTTTGTGTTGAAAGGGTACTAACAGGAGTGGTTACATTAATGTTAATATTTTGCTGATTAAGTGAAAGGGAGAAAATGGTTTGACTGAAGACATATGACTGAAATTTACAAACTTTATATATTGACTTAAACTGGAATATACTCAGACTAACCTTTAAAAAATGAGTAAAATGGGACCAAAACTAATCAGCATTTTCTCCTAAAGACTGAGAATATCTCTGAAAAAGCTGTCAAAATTACCATAATTTCATAGAACATTTCGCTATTTCGTTTTCAGTCCATTTTCTTAGAGGTCTGCAGCGCCCCCTGCAGGATCATTTGGTGGACCTTGTGTTTGTTAAAAAACTGTGAAATCAGAATGAAAACCTCCGCATGTATTTAGTACGGATTTAAGACAGGGATGTCCAAACTAGGCCAGGGGGGCCAGATGCGGCCCACAGTCAACTTTTGTTATGCCCGCATTAGATTTTGAAAATTAAATGAAATATGTTCCACATTTGAACATGAAGTATTTATCGTGCTTCTTACTTTCAGCAGGAGGTGCTATCATGCTAATTCTGTAAACAAACATTTTGACAAGAAGAATTTATTGATGTGTGATCAAACTGAGACAAAACTTAAATGATCAACATGTTGGCAACCTAAATAATATTGGCATCTTAATTTGTAACTACCTAATTGAGTGCAGTAGCAAGTAGCAGTACCAATAGCGTTCCAGGGACGAAGCCAGTGGAAGCCAGGGCAAACCAGGGTTCCCTGAAATCTGATTGTCCTTCCAGAAATACTTAAATGAATTGTCTATTTGCCTTGTCAACCACTAGCTAGCCATGTGAGCATACTCAATCACTAAAAATATCTTAACCTACTTAGACTGGAAATAATTACTTTAATATCCTCAAGGTATGGTATATGAAACCGGCCCCCAAGTTCCTTTATATTTCTGTATGTGGCCCTCAGTGGAAAAAAGTTAGGACACCCCTGGTCTAAGGTATTTTATTTCTTTCACTGATTATAAAAAGTCAGTGTAAATGCATTGGTTTCTCTTCATTCTCAAACAAAATTTAGTTTAGAGATAAATTTCTTCATGTAACATCCATGATTACACAACCAACTCTTACATATGGGTGGATCAAGTAAGAAGGTGTGTCAGATTAAAGATAGAGTGTTATATAATGGGTGTTTCAGGTTTGGCAAAACAAAACAAAAACCCCAAAATCAATAAAAAAAAAATTAAAAAAAAGAAAGAAAACACCCCCCCGTTTCTCTCTCTCTCCTCTTTATTTTATGTTGCCTTGGTACCCAAATGTGTCTCATCCTCTCGAGTCCTCTGCCTCCCTCTTCTTCAGCCAACTTCTCAACCCTAACATGGACAGAAAAGGGCACAGGCCCTGAGCTGTCCCTTCAGGCTCAAGACTACCTTTGACCTTTGCCCTTTGGCTTTCAGCATGTGACTGTGTGTGCAATGAGCTGTGCTTAATTAGGTGTGATCACATCGCTGCCACAGGGAGGGAAGGCACAGATCCAGCTTTCAGATGGCTCACCACAGATGCACAATGCACTATTGATCCCTGTAGACAAAACACTGAAAGCATTTCTTGGTAACCTGGGAAAAAATACATTACAGATATAAAAAAAAGGCATACCATTTAAAAATTACCTCAAGATTTGGCCATTTCTGACAACAAATCACCAAACAGCGCATATAGAAAACAAACTGTGCTACTTTTGTCCGTTGAGCTTTATCACGTCTTTTAGCTTTAATATATACTTTAGATAACTTCACAGTAAAATTGTACAATTTTAATAACATTATAATAGATATATGTGGATGAACTTACAGATTTACAAAAGAAGTTATATGTTGTGAATGGTAGGGTAGTTATCGGAAAAAAAAACTTGATGAATGCACAAAAAACAAGAAATGCAACAGCTAGATAACGCCAAATGGTCATCAATAATAGACATAATTCATTTTTTATTCTAAGACAAGCATACACCAAAATGCATTGATCAGGCTACTATGTGTGAAATTAAGGGCATGCTATGTTGTAAAAGAAGACATTTCAACAAGTGATTTTTATGGTTCTTTTCTCCTGTCTTACATTAAATAATACAATATCAACATTCCTTTTCAAGCCTTACAATTCTACTTAAATTAAATGATAAATGTATGATTGAAAAAATTAAAATTATACCTGATAATTTGTTTTTTAAGTAGAAGTTCCAAAAGACACAACAAGAGCACAACAAGCAAATGCTAAGATCCAAATTTGTCACTATTGGGCCTTCGAACTATGGCGTTTTTGGACTTAGATGGGGGACATATAAAGCAGGTTGGGAAAGACGACCAAAAAAGTCCATGAAATTAAGTCTTTGAGTGCCGAACGATGACTTCCTGCCGAGATGGATGACCTGTACAGAGCTGAATTCTTTCCTCTCCATTGCCAAACCAGAGTTTAAGGTGTGGTCTTACTTGAAGAAAATGTTGCACAGCACCGACAGGATGCATTAGTTGGAGCTCAGAAACCAAGTTTGGAAATGAAAGCAGCTGCAGAGCGTTTGGTTCACCTGAGCCCTGCAGCCAGCTTCTCCATCGCAGCTTTCCGCTCCTCTGCCTTCTGCTGTGAGCGGCGCAGGACATTCCTGAGCTCTTGAAGATGATCCAGTGTGCCCACTAGCTCTCCTTTCACTGTTTTCATCTGGCTCTCCAGCATCTGTGTGTGATGGAGGGAGTTTCTCCTGTACCGTCTGCTGGAGCGTACTTTCTCCTCCAGGTCCTCCACTGTAACACAGAAAAAAAATACATTTAGTACAGAAAGAGGTGAATTATATTCAGCAATGACTGAAAAACTAATGTTTTTTGTTTGTTTGTAATACAGACCCATGTTCTCCTGGAGGTCCATGCTCTCAGAACCAGGCTCTGTCTTCTTCTCAAACCGGCTCTTAGTCTGCTGCAGCATCTTCTCCATCTTGACAAGCTCGGCAGCCTTTGTGTCACTGTCCCGGCGAATTTTCAGCATGTCCTGCTCCCTCTTAGACAGCTCACTGTGATAGTTACTCATGTTGAGTTTTCAAAAAACCTCAGCAAAAACTGCAACTTCACTCTGCTGAAGAGTCACCTGCTGCACAGCCACTAACCTCAACAAGCAGAAGACACAACGATAATGTTCCTAAGACAGATTTCTGCATCCAGTGCTGTTCTCTCTAAAAACAGACTCCTCTTTGTCCTGCATTGGAAGATGAAACGCTATGAACTATTCTGCTGGTCATATTAGGCTTTTTATAGTCCCTGACCTCAGTACATGTCTGGAAGACATCTGGAAACAGTTGACTCTCAGTACACACTGTTACAATTGGCAAGTCATAAGACCGGCTTCACAAAGCCTCTAAGAAAAATTATTCAGTTTTATACTTGATAACTGGTGACAAAACTCTGAGGAGAGCAGAAGTGAGCAACGTTACCCCTTTGTAGTATTTGACTAGATAAAACAACTGCTCCCACACCTGAGGAGATCATTGCAGCTGTTATATGTACAACAAAGTGAAGTAACTCTGGTAATTTGGGTATTTTACACCAAAAAATTCACATCAAAGTGAACTCCAGAGCTTCAGCTGAGGTACAGCTACCCTGGAATTTCAAATAATGCCTTCAAAGAAAGGGCTGGGATGAGGGGGATCAGACATGCCCACTTCCTCCTTCCTGCTGTCCCTAATCAGCCACAACATTTCTCAGTCATTGCTATTTTTTAGATTTGATTAGCAAAAATGTCACAAGCATTTAAGGTAGACTTATATTATGGTTAACATGCCAAACTACAGAAAAACTTTATCCCCATAAGTATTTGAACTTGATCCACACAATACAATGGTTAGTCCCAAGACTTATGTAATTCAAGAGACATTATGTTCTTCAACTTCGAGCTGTTTTCTGACCACATGTCTCTGTTTCCAGGTCTCTCAGTTTACAGGCTGCCATTGGCTTCTCCTCTTGTTCTCTTAGCGTGTTAAAAACTTTCCCAACCTCTGTGCCCTAGGCTGAAAGGTTGGAAACAAACAAAACACTTTGATTCTCAAAATCTCATCATTACAAAACTGACTCACACGGCAACAGCATGTACGCAGACATGCTTGTTATCAAGTATCTTTACTGAGAAAAAGAAAGATGGTTATAAACACTTTTTTTCGTTTACTTTAGCACATATTAATTGAACCTCTTAAGACAAAAACAAGATCATGTATAAATATAGATCATCCTGTTTTAAGACTGAAAGCATGTCCTTGGCAAAACAAACACAGGGCCTCATTCACCAACTGTTCACAAATATTTTTTCTTTCCCACTTACACAGTTAAAAAAAGTTATGACATTCCCCAAAGTTTTCCAATCTGTATTTTGTTTGTAATCAAAAACAGAATTGAAGGTCACTCCACTTATGCACAAATTACATTAAGAACTAGGACTGTAATCTGCACTGAACAGGCCCTCACACCTTCTGGGACTTAGTGCAAGACAGGTTATTGCTTGTTCATTGGGGTCTGCTGCAGTTTTTTCTTTGAAACAGCCATCATCTCATGCCTTTTAGAGACAGCATTAAGTGAGAGCACAAAGGGTTAATGCAATGTCGAGGGACTGAGGCAAATCCTGCAGGAAGTACTGCACATTACCAATAATTGGGACGATAATAAATGTGTATTGTTGGCATAAAGACGTGGTCAAGAGGGACTTGATTTTAGTTTGTATGAATAATTGTTACCTAGCCTATGCCTCTGAGAAGTGCATGTGACACAACTGTAAAACTTTGGTTGTATGTTTCCACCTTTAAATTAATGGACCATTTTGTGGTATGCCTGACTCAGCAGCAGTTTCTTTTTTTCTCAAACCCTTTCATATCAATTGTTTTGAAGTGTAATCATCATAATCAGGAATTCAAATGTATGCCTTACTACCTTGAAGTTAAAATCTTCTATGTTATCAGTCTTAGAATGGATGAATATATCAGAATTTTAAAAAACACAAGTAGACTGTGTTTAAATTTAACTGAAATATAACCCAAGAAACTATGCATATTCATTTATACTGTTGAATGATACTTTGAACTTCCAGATAAATTTTCATCCTCACCTAATCTTACCTTCTGAGTTTCAGCCATCTACTTCATTGTCCTCAGCAGTTTTTTTCTGCTGTTCTGACCATTCAGAACAGTGTTCATTTGAAAGCTGTTTTTCATTTTACTTTTAGTGTTAAAGCTATGATATTAAATAGTTTTAGTCCCATTTAATCATTTCAAACATTTATTATTTTACTCTAGATTTAGTCACTTAACAGGAAACTTCATTTTGGTCCAGTTATGGTCCAAAATAAGTGATTGGATTTTGGTCAAACTTTTAGTCAAACCATTTATTCTCTGTGCCCCAATCTGCAGCAAATTCTTTGTTCATTCCATAAATCCTAAACTGGAATCCTACTATCTACAGGTGAGAGGCAGAAGAGGTGTTGCGTACCTGTAGGGTAATCAGTTTTTGTTTTTGTTTTTTTCACAATGCTGTGATTAATCATGATAAATCACAGCATTTCTTTATTTTTAGTCATTTTTGGATTTTTAAATGTTCTTATTATCAAGTGTTTATTTACATTATTTTAACTTTATGTACAGCACTTTGAAAGCGCTTTTTACTAAAAAATGTATTACCATAATTATTATTATTATTATTATTATTATTATTATAAATCAAAATTTAAAATACTACCATTTACCTGTGTTCTGTTGAGATAAATTAGTACAAGTATGGTGTTTAAATGAAGAAATATTAAACAAAATAGAGTTTTAAACTTAATTGTGGTTTGTAAATCAGAGAGTCTTAATTCACTGAGCAATAGTTACAGACTGCAACTAGCCAGGAAGACAAACACATCAGGTACAAAACAACTTCTGCTGTAAAGTGAATGATCAGGTGTGCTGTTACCCCGAGCTAGCTGAAGTTGCTGACTGATGTCCAGTGGTCTCTCGTCAGAGTGATAAATGTAGCTCGAGCCAGCTGCTCCACTTTAGTTGCCTTTTAAGCTGTCATACAGTTCACGGATTCTTGTGACAGTAGTTCTCGTAGGTGTTCTGTGGTACAGGTCATCTGAAGCGGCCTGGATGATGTCTTGAAGCCCCTTGTCGTCAACGATGTCGATGGTCTGCAGTCTCTGGTGACCCATTAGAGATCACATTGGTTCGCTTAGAAGTTGTCGTTTTGGGGACAAATCCAGGTCTGCTGGACTGCGTCGGTTTAGCTTGGCGTCATGGGTTGATCCCGGGTTGTTGTAAGCATCTTTGCTAGCATTAGCAATATCAGCTATCATAGCTTGATCCCGTGTTGTTATTAGCGTCTTTGCGAACATTAAGAAAACATGGGCTTTTTTGTAGAGCTAAAAATGTTGTATAGGCTAAAGAATTTTACAAAATCCTAGGTTTAACCTGCTGCTGGGGCTGAATTTTTGAAATATTATAGGGGGCGCCACTGAGCAAAAAGCCACACCCACCATCAATTACCATCTCCATCATTTCATTTTACTACTGGGTATTTTTGTAACAAGTTTCACAGCTTTGCAAGTTTTGTAAGCACCAGATAATTCTACTTCCTGTTACATGGGGAATGGAAAATTGTCATGGCCACACTGTTTTAAGTAAGGACTCTTGATCTTAAAATTTGAGAAAGGTCAACACTGGGGGATGTGCCTGGTGTAATTTCAGCAGGATTTGGCCAATGGAATGTATGGAATCTAAATGGAAATTTTTAAGTGAGGACCAGTCACTTTTATCACATTATTCAACATTCAATTTTGAAGGGCCACCATGGCCACAACTTTAAGCTTATGATAAAGTTATGAATAACTTTTGACCTAAGACATCTCTTCTAGGTCTACACCAAAGATCAATTTGTTTGCATGAACGCTCTCAGACAAATTTTTTTCAAATACGACCCTTACAATATGCCTTGTTTTGCAAAAAAAAAAAAAAAAAAATCGAAATGGTGGACTTCCTGTTTGTTTTAAGATATGGGTCCAGGAGGTTTTTTAGTGCGTCCTGACATGTGACATCTGCCCACCAACATTCAAAAGTCCTCAGTTAAACCTGCTGGGGGGGCTGAATTTTTGAAAAGTTGTAGGGGGAGCCATTGAGTCAACAGGCCACACCCACCTACAAAATGAAAAAAAAAGAGTAAAGTAACTCGGCATGCGAATTTGATTTTTTTTGGTTACGAATCATTGCTCTACACTGCAAAAAATGGGTGCCTTGATATAAGATAAAAACACTAAATATGAGAAGAAAGGTACTCAAAACTAGTGAAATTATCTATCCATACAGAAAGATAATTTGACTTGACAAGATATCTTGAAATAAGATTGTTAAATCGGTGTAGACCGAGTCTAAATCCATGTTAAACTAAACCATAAAACTTAAAACTAGTCCATATTTTTAGACCATACATCTTAATGTATCTAATGAAATCAAAACTAGGATGGCAAGTAATAACTGTCACCATTTATTAAACCGTCAGCACAATCAGCAGTGAGTCAAGGTTGCTGCACATTCTCAAAATCAGTCTGACAACATTCAAGAACTTTTTATGGCTCAAAGACATTTTGACAGAACTTTGTCACCACAGAGCAAATGGCAATTATTGTACAAAAAGTATTTTCTTAATGCTAAAGGAAGACAAGACAATCCATAAGAAAAAAGGAAGAATAAAAATTAAAATAATGCTCTGTTATCTTTCAACCATCTTAGTTCTACATCAACATTTTTCAATGAAAGTATCTTTTGAAATTCAGGCCTCTGTAAAGTAAGAATTAGACGTAAGATAAACCCAGTGAGTGATTTAAGTAAACCCAGAAAAATGTGGAATAGCAAGCAATCCTCTTTTCTATTGATGCTTTTGTGTGATTCCTAAATCAAGCAACTTGAGTTTGTTACTTAATCTTGAAACAAGATCTATTTTAATGAGACTGTGGGTGAGATAACTAATGTAGCTTATTTTAACAGTTATTTACTTAGTTTAAAGACTTCCTGAAAAAATGAGACAAAAAAGACATGATCATGCTTGATTTAAGATTATACTTTAAAGTTACAGACTTAAAATAAGAAATTAACTATTAAAATAAGATAAATTATCTAACACTTCTTAATCTAAGTTTTTAAATTTTGGTAAGCACCAAATAATTTGCAGTGTGCATACCATAAGCCCCTGAAAATGTCTACTTCCTGTTGCATGGCGAACAAAAAATCGCCATGGCCACGCCTTTTGACGTATACCCTTGACCATCAAATGTGTAAGGCCAACTCCTGGGGTACTGCCTGAGCAAATTTCAGCATGATTTGACCAATAATGTCGGTATCAGAATGTGAAATTCAGGGGAAGTGACTTCCTGTTGCCAGAGGGTGACGCTGCACAATTCTTTCAAATTTCAACTATAAATGTGTTCTGACGTTGACTGTCATCAAGCACATGAAATTTGGTGTCAATGTATACCAGAGTTATGACCGTTAAAAAATTTAGACAGAGACTTTTTTGTTTGCCGCCCTGCCGAGGCCACACCCTCTGGCAAAAAGTCAGAGATGTTTGCACAGACATAAATCCACTTCTTTAGGCTTTCCTGACACAAACCTTGACATTTTTGTCACCAGTAGGAGGTGCTATGATCTATAGAAAATCTGATCATATGAACATGTGCAGGCATGGACACTCCATAAACACTGGAAGTTTGAGTCAGATTGGACAATGCACATGTGTTATAAATAACTTCCTGTTTGTCAAACGACATGCAAATTTGCGGGCTCACCTTTAGACTTATGAAAATTTTCCAAGGAACATTTTTCATTATCCATGTCTCATCTAGCTCTGTGCCAAAGTACAAGTCAATCAGATCAAATCCCTTGGACTAGGATGATCAAGCATGACCCCTGGAACAGGCCAATAACACCTCATTTTGGGCTAATTTATTCAAAATGGCAGATTTCCTGTTTGAGTTAGAGATTTACTCCAGGAGACTTTTTTGTAGAGCTCCCTTAGTCAAATCTACTTACCCAAATTCATAACTCTCGTTCAAAGTCCCTTTTGGGGCTATTCATTAAAAGCACTAAAGGTGGTGCAACTGAGCCAATTCCTGAGGGTCATCTGTGAAACCTATATCAACCTTGCATTTTACAGACCCCACATATGTATGCCGATTTTCTTTTGATTTGAGAATGATAAGGGGCCCAAAAAAGGCTTGGGACGCATAAAAATATAAAAAAGAATGACAAACCCTTTCAATTTCAATAGGGCTCTCGCACCCTCGGTGCTTGAGCCCTAATAATTCCACATTCCCTGACACATTCCAATAGCATAATACTCCCACCACGGTGTTTCTCTGTGGAGACTGTGTCCGTTAGGTCTTCTTTGGGACTTCAATTCCTATTTTGGCTAAGTCATTCCTGACCCTGGTAGTTTTTTTTTTTTTTTGTGTGAATAATTTAGTTTCTGTGTGCAAAGTAAAACAATGTAAACATCAAGCATAAAACTAGGTGGTTTGGAAAAGCTCTTTTTAACAGCACTTCTCATCAGGTAAGGACTTGTATCATTAAATAAAATGCCCAAATTTATGACCTTAATATGGTCAGCTTTTCATCTAACCATGCAATGTTTGATCTCAATTGTAACATGTAAAATCATTACATAACTGAAGAAATAAGAAGTACTTTTTCTAGAATAAGTGCAGATTTCCATCATATCATATCTATTTAGGAAAAAAATGACCAGAATGCCTATTTTCTTAAACATGTTTGTCTGATAACAGGGCTATGTGACTGAGTGATTAAATCTGATTAATCTATTTGTAGGATATATTTGATATCCCCGAGTTGTTTTTAGTATATATGTTAAATGCCACCTATTCCTGTTTCAATTCAAGCAGCACTGCATTGCCTTTAGAACTATCGAGACCTAAATATTTCTCAAGAGGGCAGTTAATGGTTGTTTTATACAATTTAGACATTAGAGATGTTTTGCTACATCTCTACATGCCTCTGTCCCTCCTTTATTTGTACAGCCCTGCAGTCTCATGTGCTTAGATGGGCATAAAAGATGTGACCTTCTATGCTAATTAGGTGAAACATGCACAAGCGTCCAGCTTATGAGCACACAGCATTCATCAGTTTAAGGTGTGAACAATTCAGCAGTTTCATGAATGTGATATAAGTTCCCCTGCAAAAAAATCTTAAGAACAAATTTAAGAAAAATCTAAAGAAGACATTAGTGGATGAGGTCCATTCTTTCTTATTTTAAGAAGAAAAGAGTGTGCCTTTTAAGGTTTTGGATTGATGTAAGCTCTATTTCAGGAATGAATTGAATACATCCTCAGGGTAATCTTTTCATTTCAAACCTCTCAAAGGCTCTAGTGTCCAAACAGATAAGACTTATCTACAATGAACTGACTATGCGGCAAAAATCCCCATACATACAGACTGGAGCTGTTGTAAACAAGGAATGTTCCTGATTAAATAAATTAAGATGATTAAACAATGCATATCACTGTGTTCAGCACATCTGATCCTTATCTTACAGCTCAGTGTCCAGAGGCCTGTGGCTGCAGCAGCAGCTGCTCCTGCTGGGTTATTTTAGATGGTATTTTAGATGGAGCTTCACCCGAGGATCTGATTCTCAACCCTGCATGCAGTGCATGCATCTGGCCACCAGGTGGTGCTTAAAATAACATATTGGCAAGTCAAACAAATTTTCTTTGATTCCTCATCAAACTTACAAAATCATGCAATAACAAGACAAAAACAAAGTTCACTCAAATGTATTAAAAAAGGTTAGAAAGCAAAGTTAAAAACAATCATTCTACGTGCTTACTTTATAAGCTTGTGACTGCTGCCACAGGCTTGTTTCAGAGCCTCATGCTGGCCTTTTTTTTTTTTTTTTTTTTTTACATTTTCCTCAGCAAAGGTGGGTACATTTTCCCTGCCATACAGCACTAGTTGTAAATACTTAAGATTTGCAAAATGAGGTGTACATTTTTATCTAAAGACCTCTTGTAATAACTTGATTTTTCAGGTATGTTGTACAATGAACTTCGCCTTTTTCTGCAGCATAAAGCCACAGTAACTGACATCACACAGACGTCTGTTAGTCATATGACTTGCCCCGATAAAACAGCTTTTCTTATGTACATCCTTGAAGGCTATATAAACATTTATAGGAACAAGGAAACTGGGGAAGAGTCTGAGGATAATCAGTAGAGGAAGGCAGAACTTTCCTCAAAGTGAGGAGGGCCAGCCAAACCTGGGGGTGAGTGTTTACTCCCCATGTGAGGTCAATAGGTGTAAAATTTGAGAACGGCTTGTTTCAGCACACATTTTCTGAAGGTAGAGAGAGACAGGGAGAGAGGGAATGGATTTTTCTGGTACTTGAGGAGATTGTGGACAGGCCAGGTGGACATATTTCTGTTAAAAAAGCCTGAAAAAGTGATTTTTGCATAATATGTCCCCTTTAATTCATAAATTAAATCACCACAAATATTATATATATCAACATGAATTGGAGGCTTACCTGTATTGTGAGTTATCTGTAATGTTGTCTTTGCGTACTACTCTCTATACATTCATTCTTGACCTTCAAAACAGAAAACACTAAAGCATAGAGGCAGCATACCTCCAGCTGGACAAATTGTATTTGTTACTGTCCTCAGAGTACTGCTCGTCTTTATAAAACAATCAAATACAAGCTAAATCTGATCAACCTGCTGTTGTCAGAGAGATGTCGGCTAAGCATTCAATGACTTTTAAAACAGAGTAAAAGCAGACCTCATCATATTGTGTATTCCTGCAAACCAGGGGTGTCAAACTCAAGGCCTGGGGGCCAAATCCAGCCTGTGGTACAGCTACACCCGGCCCGCAAGGTCATATCATATTCTTATTATAACTAGCCCTAAAATGTGGGGTCTGCAGATTTCCTGCAGTATAAATATGTAAACTTAGCCTTGATGATATGAAATATCCTTAAGTCATAAAAATGTGGGGTAAAAATAAAGACTAAAAATAACTATATCAAAAGAAATACATGGGAAAACAAATTTATTTGTGTTTTCATTTTATATTTTCAATTTTGCATTGCACAATTATGAGTTCAATCTATTATTTGGACTTTCATTTCACATATTGACCATTTTCAATTTATTATTTTAACTTTTTGTCACATATTTTGACCTTTTCAACTTATAATTTTGACTTTATCTAATATTTGACCTTTTCAATTTATGATATTGAATTTTTATCGCAAATTCTGACCTTTTCAATTTATTATTTTGACTTTGATATCATATTTTGACCATTTAGGTGCACCATTTTCAATTTTAAGCCATATTTTTGCCTTAAAACATGATTGTGATTTTCTTTTTTATATATACAGTGCTTTACAAGTTTATTAGACCACCACCCAAAGTAGGGTTTATGCCACAGCTGCCCTTAAATATCAGCATTGGTAATTACCAAAATCATTTTTTATGTTTCTGCAATGGTTAATACACCAATATGTAGAAGCTCTTAAACCCAAATGATATTTGTAATGCTAAAATATAATTATTATTGTTATCCATGAATTTTCAAATTTACTGATTTACAAAAAAACTGAAAAAATAGTAAAGCACATTATCATCTCTTGATTAATATGTCAAATTACAGTTGTCTACTTGCATTCCTGAACAGGAAAATGAGTTTTAGTAGTTGAATGTTATGCTTGATTCATTTCTGACCTCTCAGAGAAGCCCAGTGAGCCGGCTCAAATTTGGGAATAAAAAGGTGAATTCAGTTTGAAATCCCTCATTCCTGTTCAAAACGGTAAAATGTCGAGAGCTCAATGAAAATGAAAGAGTCTGCATTAAAGCACTTCATGATGCTGGATGGTCTCTGAGACAAATAGGGAAAGACATGAAGTGTTCTCACAGTGTGGTCAAGTATGCTTTGGGAGTCAATTGCTGAGACTGGTACTTACAAAATGCGTCGAGGAAGAGGCAGGAAACCAAAGTTAACTGAAGCAGATGTCAGACACCTCAAGATTTTAAGTACTAGAGACAGAAGGAAGACCACTGCTGATCTTCAGGCAGAGATGAATGCTTTTAGATCAGAGTCTGAGAAAGTCTCCAGAATGACCATAAGCAGACAACTGAGGGAACAAGGCTTAAAGGGAAGAATAGCTGCTAAGAAGCCATTATTGAGGCCTGCAAACATCCAGAAACGCCTCAAATTTGCCAGGAAGCACAAACACTGGACTGTTGATGACTGGAAGAAGGTACTCTGGACAGATGAGTCCAAATTTGAACTCTTCGGTCAGCATCATCGTGTTTAAGTCCACAGAAAAGCTGGAGAACATTTTGATGCCAGATGCATTGCACCCACAGTGAAACACGGTGGAGATTCCATTATGGTATGGGGTACCATTTGTGGGTACAGTGTGGGCACATTAGTGAAAATCGACAGTATGTTGAAGGAGAACGTCTACCACAACATCTTAGTGCATCATGGAATCCCTTCTGGACTGAATCTGATTGGTCATGGGTTCATATACCAACAAGACAATGACCCTAAGCATACCTCAAAGCTGTGCAGAGACTATTTGACCAAGAAAAAGGAATCTGGAGTACTGGAACTGAGGGACTGGCCACATCAAAGTCCGGATTTGAATCCTATTGAACAATTTTGGGATTTAGTAGATTCAAAGATTGATGGCAGAAAAGTTTCATCTAAAGCAAGTCTGTGGGAACAGCTAGAAACTATTTGTAACTCAGTAACAAAAGAGACAGTGGAAAAGTACATAAAAACAATGCCAGCAAGAATGAAGGCTGTTATCAAGGCCAAAGGAGGCCATATAAAATATTACGTTTTTTGGTTATAATGTGTGAAAAAGGACTATTTAGTTGTTTCAGTTTGTTATTTGCCAAATAAATAACAATAACATTTTTAGTTTTAAAAAAATAAGATAACAAAATATTTTTGTTTTCACGTTTTTATGACAGGTGGTCTAATAAATTTGTTAAGCACTGTACGTTCCTCTTTCTGTAAAACACAGCATTTCAGTCAGTCATTCAATTTCCGCAATTTCTGAGTTCCGTTGTTATTGGCCAATTCCACAATTCCGTTAATGCAGAAATCATAGGGCCCAAGATTTCTTGTCTCAGCTCACTTGTCTTTTCGTCTACTCTCTTTGTCTTTGTAATGATTGTAGGTCCAGGTCCAGGTCCATATCTGATGGCTTCTAGGTCAGGACACGGACCTCAGTTGGCCAGTAAGTGACCCCTGATTCAAAGGCTCAGTAAACCTTTGCAGGCGTTTTGAGTTAATTAGCTGATTAGGGTGTGACACCATGACTTACCAATATTGAACTTTTTCACAATATTCTAATTTTCAGAGACACTGAATTTTTGGTTTTCATTATCTGTAAACCATAGTCATCAACATTTCAAGAAATAAAGGCTTGGAATATTTCACTCTATGTGTAATGAGTATATATAATATGGGTTTCACTTTCTGAAATGAGTCACAAAAATGTTGAACTTTTTCACGATATTCCAATTTTTAAGATGTACCTGTAAATCAGCCACTGCTGTGGCATCTGGAACAAAATCCATTGTTAGTTTCTGAGGTGTACCAGTCCCTGTATGCGGATTATGCTATTCCTTTCCCTTGAAAAAAAAAAGACATAAAAAAGGAATGCACAGTTAGTGACACCAGGTTTCATGTGATGTCTGCTATTTACCTATAATTAAGTATGCATTTCAACATGTAATCTAGTTATCCAGTTTTTAAAGTGTTGATTTAATATTTAATATAGAGGCAATCACCAATGAACACAACACAATAGGCGTTTAAATTTTGACAGATGATGTGAAAGAACATCAACAGTTGACAAGCTACTAGTACTCTGTTGGAATGTTTGAGAAGAAAGAATAGTACTCTTGTCATTGAGAATTATTCCACCACTTCAACTTGTACTGGACAACAGATTTACAGAATTCTTTTCACTATCTTATGGAAACGGCAGATAAATACCTGGAATCCTGTGAGCCTTCCATGATGGCACAAATCTGTCTAGTCTAATGTGGGATATCTGGCAGGTCAGATTGGACACACAGTATTTGGTCAACAGATCATCCATGTCGAGTGTCTCTCAATCAATCATTTGTACCAGAGCACTTTTGATTGGATAGTTGACTATCAGGCCACATCCTCTCCTCCATATGGATCTGTTGAAGAAAAACATAAATGTATTTGTGAAAGTAGTACAATATGTCAAGCATTTGATGCAAACATTGCAGAACATACAAACAGTCTACCATGCTTTAATATGCATCACCAAAAAAACAATGCAGCAACTGAAGCTCAAACACGTGAGTGTACTTGACCTTAAGACTTGTAGTCGTAGTTGCCCAAGGTTTTGCTGCTACTAAAGGATGTAAATTTTGAATATACAGTTGCAAGAAAAAGTATGTGAACCCTTTGGGATTTCTTGGATTTATGCATAAATTGGTCATAAAATGTGTTCTGATCTTCATCTAAGTCACAACAATAGACAAACAGTCTGCTTAAACTAATACCGCACAAAAAATATGTTTTCATGTTTATATTGAACAAAACATGTAAACATTCACAGTGCAGTGTGGAAAAAGTATGTGAACCCCTAGGCTAATGACTTCTCCAAGAGCTAACTGGAGCCAGGAGTCAGCCAACCTGGAGTCAAATCAATGTGATAAGATTGGATGTGTTGGTTAAAGCTACCCTGTCCTATAAAAAACACACACAACAGTTTTGAATTTGCTGTTCTCAAGAAGCATTGCCTGATGTGAACCATGCCTGGCACAAAAGAGCTCTCAGAAGACCAACGATCAAGAATTGTTGACTTGCATGAAGCTGGAAAAGGTTACAAAAGTATCTCTAAAAGCCTTGATGTTCATGTGTCCACGGTAAGACAGACTGTCTACAAATGGAGAAAGTTCAGCACTGTTGCTTCTCTCCCTAGGCATGGTCGTCCTGTAAAGATGACTGCAAGAGCACAACGCAGAATGCTCAGTGAGGTGAAGAAGAATCCTAGAGTGTCAGCTAAAGACTTACAGAAGTCTCTGGCACATGCTAACATTTGTGTTGACAAATCTACAATAAGTAAAACATTAAACAAGAATGGAGTTCATGGGAGGACACCACAGAGGAAGCCACTGCTGTCCAAAAAAACACATTGCTGCATGTCTGAAGTTTGCAAAAGAGCACCTGGATGTTCCACAGCACTAACAGCAAAATATTCTGTGGACAGATAAAACCAAAATTGAGTTGTTTGGAAGAAACACACAATGCTATGTGTGGAGGATAAATTGCACAGCATACCAACATCAAAATCTCATCCAAACTGTGAAATAAGGTGCAGGGGTCATCACGGTTTGGGGTTGCATTGCTGCCTCAGGGCCTGGACTACCTGCTGTCATTGACGGAAAAATGAATTCCCAAGTTTATCAAGACATTTTGCAGAAAAACGTAAGACCATCTGTCTGCCAACTGAAGCTCAACAGAAGATGGGTGATGCAACAGGACAACGACCCAAAGCATAGAAGTATATCAACAACAGAATGGCTTCAACAGAAGAAAATACACCTTCTGGATTGGCCCAGTCAGACCACAGTCAGTGTTCTTTAAAATTTTTAGTTAATTTCACGGACATTTCAGATAATTTATTTATATGTTTCTGTTATTTTCAAGGAATTTTGTGGAATGCATTTGTAAATGTTGGGAAATTTACTCAAAAATCTGGGACTTTCTTGAAAATGTCAGGCAATTACACGGATCTTTTAAAGAAATATTAAATGGAATGTTAGGCTTTATGATTTAAGTTTCATTCAAACATTTGAGGACTAAAGAAATTTGGGGGTACTCTATGGGATACTTTTGAAATATTGTTTAGCATTTTCACAGGAATTCCAGGTCATTTCTTTGAAATTTCTAGGAACTTGTGTGGATCTTAAAAAGCAAAATGTCCAAGGCTGATGTTTTAACTGATCAGGTCCTATGTTTCCCAAACAAGTGGGAGACAGTTAAAATGCATTACAAACAAAGCCCCAGTCTCTGGAAGTCATAGGACATTATTCTGTATGGAGAATTTTACTTACAGTGAAAGCATTTAATTTTAATAATGCCATTACTATGATATCAATTATTACAGAAGCGGATTAGGGCCATTTTTGAAGGAGAAAATCATTTTGGACAATTTCGAGATTAAAGTCGAAATGACGAGAAAAAAGTCAAAACTTGTTATTACTAGCGGATCATAGACACTGTGTGTTTATGTGGCAAAGAGAGATAATCTTTGTTGTTAAATCCAACAATAAGGTATAATTTCACATATTCATTCATGTAAGGCACAAGGCATACTGTAGAGACAGGCATGATTCTCTGTTATTGTTCTGAATATACATCAATAGGAGCACAGCAGCGCTCGTGTCTCTCTTCCTCTTGTTCTCCGTCTGATCACCTGTAGAGAAGCACACGTGACAGACTCAACCTCATTACGTAACAGGAGAATAAAGGGAGATTGATTGCTCTTTTATTGATCATTGTATCGTTGATTGTTGTATTGGAAACTAGTTAACATTGTGTCTGATACAGAAAATGTTACCTGCGAAACACCATTTACACGATATACATTACATTTGTGTATGGAATTTAGAAATAAAAACCCCCATATGTTTTTATTGCTGCTTTCATACAGCACCTCAATGCTTCCCTTCAGATACGTCAGTAGATCTGTTTATATTGATATTGTCTGTCCCACCACAACAAACACTGATCAATAAACAAGTGATGAATCTCCCTTCGCTCTTCCATTACTGAGGTTGAGTCTGTCACCTGTGCATCTCTACGGATGATCAGACAGAGGGGAAGATGAGAGCTGTTCTCTCCTGTTGATGTATGAGTATTTAAGACAATAACAGAAAATCGTGACTGTTAGAGATGGGCGATACCAGTGTTTTTTAATTCGATACGATACTGATACTTTTTTATGTAATTTTATTGATACTGATACCGATACCGATACTTTTGAAGAAAGAATAAATATTGGACTTGCAAACTTTCAAAAGTTACACATTTCAGGCAGCTAAAAGGTGTATGCAGGTCATTCAGAAATTCATTTGGGGGGAAAATTCAATTAAATAAAAATGTTTTAGCAGGTAAAAAAAAATAAATAAATAAAAAAGTAAATAATAATAATAATAATAATAATAAAATATTAATAAAAATAAAATAAACATAATATCATATCATAGCACAACCTTGTATATAGAATTAAAATAGCCACAACATAACCAATTTCTTTTCTTTTTTTAAATTCAGATAGAAGGGCTATTTTAGCCATCTATACCAACTAATTTGAAACAAAAATGTAAGAAACACAAGTCAGTATTTTTTTTATGTTTTCTTACAATTTTAAATTTTACTAAGGGACCACAATGAGTGAGAAAGACAGCCAGGTTCACATCGCAAACTATAAAATGACTTCATATGCAAGCATCTTCTCCGCCTGCCTTCCAGGTAGATTTCAGGACCGGCTGGCAGGTTCGTATTTAAAAATCGCGTTTCGCTCTTTCTGTCCCCAAAAATGTTGCCGTAGACAACATGGCGGTTCGTTATGTCAGCCTCCATGAGCGCGACCCGCAGTAATGTAAATTTAAAAAGCTTTTTTCTAATTTTGTAAAAAGAAAACTAAAGTTTTAAGGGGATGATTGTACACTTATTTTAACATACTTCACATAAATATATAAACATTATATCCCATTTACACCGTTTCTGTTCGGCGAAATGCTGCCAACTTCTACACACTGCACCTTTAATCTCAAAATTGTGTTTCAACGTTATTCTCAAAATTTCAACCTTTTTCTCATTATTTCTACTTTATTCTCAAAATTGTGTGAAATTGTTTTTGGTTATCATATCCATGTACGGCATTCACGTGTTTCACACCTGAACATGCATTTTCTTTGTTTCATACATTGTATGCACTGATGGATTACTAGCACAATAACCTGCTAGCGACGTGAAATGACTGCTTCAGATGAACACATACATTTACTGAAGTTTTCATCATTTATCTCCCATGAATCTAGTTCCCCATAGTTTATACTATCTAAGATGTAACAGACTAACAGACAGATGAATTTGATCTTCATTATTAAATCAATTAAAAACATTTTTTATCACGTTAACTTATGTCAATCTATTCCACTTACATTGTTGCTATGCCTTCTATTATCGTGATTTTTGTCACTCGTTCTTCCATTTAGCTCTTCTTCGTACTGTTAAAACAAAATTAGACATCAACATGTCCTTGTTCCTGTCAACTTACACTTCTGAATTTTTTCATGATGTCAACCCCATATTACCACACCTAACATTGCTTACAGATGCTGTAATGTTTTAAAAACAAACTAATATTTTTCTAATAGACGTGCTCTCTATTTTTATTTACCTCTATTACATGTTATTGATGTGGCTGCTTGACTTAGGGGCATTGTACTTGTAACTGAACATTTACCCACAAAAACAATGAGTTTTAGAGTTTATAAAATATTAGATCCCCATCCATTTTTTTTACAAACCCACAAAAGGAATTTGATTGTTATCTCATTACAAGACTATCATAAAAGTTTCTTTTGTTTAAGATATGCTTCTTTTCTCACCTGACCTTATGATGCTCATTGCAAAATTGTCTTAATCAGCTTTATCTTCATGGAATTATATCCCTGCTTGTCTTAGCAACCTTTTGTAATAACTGTATTTTGACTCTGAAAAAAATCCTTTTGCATGTTTTAATTCACAGTATACCAGGTAATTAACTATAACTTTTATGGGGAATATTTACAAAGACAGCACCAATAAAGAAGATAACAAAAATAAATCCCAAAATTTCCAAAAACCAACTTTATGAAGACAAGTCTTAACACTTTTCAGGGTTTTTTTCTGTTTGGCTTTTTCTTAAGGCTGTTTTGAACAGAACTGCCTTATGTAATTACACATACATACAAGTGTTTCAGTAACTTACAGCTTTTCTGCACGTTTATGATTAAAAATCTGTGTAGGAGATTGGCAACTAACTTTTCACACATATAGGCTATTCTCTTTAGTTAAAAGTAACAGGAGAGGTTCATAGGATCCAGATCAAAATCTTAAGACCAGTTGAAAAATTTCAAGAATTTACATTTTGCGCTGTTGGATCTTAAGAAGGTTCTAGGTAGAGCTTCAAAGTGCAAGAAGAAGAAAGGGGAGTGAGACAAAAAAAAAAAAAAAATTTGAGTAAGCAATTTATTGATAACAATTAAACTGAAATAGGCAGTTCATTAGCTGATCAAAAGTTTAAGACCACAGCTCAAAAAAAGAAGAAGAAGAAGAAAAAAAAAAAGAAAACCCTTCAAAACAGAAATAAAAGTTTCAAAAAATGGCTCAGTAATTAGTAGCTCCACCGTTCTCGTTGATCACTTCAAAAATTTGTTTCTGCATGCTTGATGGTAGTGTTTCCAGGAGGTCAACCATGCATTTTGCAGATTTGTATCTGCAAAACGAACAGTGATACAAATCCCCATCATACTGCTCTACACTTTGAGTCTCATTATCCAAAAGAACAGTGGGATGTCTCTATACACACAAAAAAAGACAAAAAAGACATGTCAAAGTTAGTTTTCAAAAAATAGCATGACATAGACATAAATGTTTCTGTTCAATCAGCAAAACCTGTTATGATATGACAATAATTCATTTCGGATAAATGCAGTGAGTAGAGCAGTAGTAGGCATATGTGTGGAATAATAAAATGTAAATGGTACATTTTGAGTATTCTGAAACTCGAGTCATTGAACCCATCCTAAACAGAAACGTACGATATATGCAATACCATATTTGGGGTTTTGATGGTTTATTGTGATTAATACATTCACAATAACGAATCTGTGTCAGCTTTGGCATTGACTATTTGCTTCTTGATTTCCTAAATGAAAATCAGTTATCAATTCTGTACAACTTTATTTTAATCAAAATTAACTCTCAGCTCAATTTTTGACATTTTTTTCACTGGAAATTATAGCTTTTGTGGGAGGCAGCACAATACATAATGGTGCATCTACACAGGAATTCATTCTGTTCTGTTTCAGTGTTTATAAAGTTTATGTTGAGAAACATTTCACTCTTTATGCAAATATTGTACGATGAAGAAAGTCAACAGAAGTCAGCAAAATGGCTCACATCTACATGGTAACAGTGGGCAGTGTACTTACAGCCCGTAATCACCGGTGAACCTGTCTTTTCTAAAAACCTTAAATAAATGTCGTACCCTATAATAGCGTATAAACCATTGTCTGACACCCTGGTAGCTCGTGGAGAGAATTTAACTGGGTTATTTACTTTTTAGTGGCATACTGCTTAGCTCTGTCATGCTAACAAAAACATACCTCTAGTGCCTGAGTAATTACAAACAACCTTACCAGTAGACTGGTCTATCATTAAAGTTTTGAATATTGTAAAACAGTTATGTAAAAGTCCGACTTACCTTTATGATTACATATCGTACATAAAATCCATGTAGCATTCAACTTTAAGTGCGTCCTCTTCGTTTCAATCGCATCTCAGCAACTTCTTCTTCTCTTGTTTTAAAAATGGTTAAAAAAGAGCAGAGCCAGGGTCCGTTTGAAAAGTCAAAAAAATGACCTCCTAAGTCCTTTCCTATTCACTTTTCCTTAACCCTGAAACAAAAGGTCACAGTTTTAAGGAAAGGTGGGAGTAAGAGGATAGGAAAGGAGAACAGGGGTGATTAAGAAATCCGACTGCACTTTCCCTAGGCGGATGTTACGGACGTGACGCATGTTTTTTGTGTAAAAACTAAAATTTAATGTTGATGGACTACAAAATTCACATCCACCACGATGCAATCTCTGTGTTGTTGTTCTGCGAATGAAACGCTAAAACGTCAGATATGAACTCTGAAGATTTTTATATGCCAAAGTCTCTTCAGGAAGAGGAACTGTGACTGTAAACATCCAGAACAGCAGAAACTTTTCTCTTAATCTGAACTTCATGCTGTCAATACAACAAGATGAATAATGTTCAAGTACTTTTATTTTGCAACGAATTGTTTTGCTTTATTCCCAACCTATCCATTTTTTTCTTAAATTTTCTCATCTGTTAATTTTATTAGTCTACTCTGGTTCTGTCTTTCTTTCAGCGTGTCATGTGAAAAGCTCTATAAATAGCATCTTCCCTGCGTAATTATGATGATAGATATAGCCTAATATTCACAATATAGCAACATGCCGACCTTATCGCTTTAATTGGTTGTGATTTACAAACGTTTATCACATTTACTTTAATATTTCAAAATAGTAAAACAAACACAGTTTAAAATACTGATTGTTTACTATTTGAAGAATATAGAAATGAGAATAAATGAAATCGTGATCATAAGTTGAATGATAAAGTTTTCATGTCTGTAATATTTCTCTGTTCATGCCTACTCCCTTCCGTTTATCACATGGATTATAAGTTTGACAATGAATTTTACTGTTTAAATCGGGGCTAGTAAAGTTACAGTCAAGTTATTCACTTGTTCTGATGAGTGGTCAACATGTGCGTCACTTTAAATGAAGTTTACGCAAAGCGTTGTGGGTCGTCTTTTCATCTCTCCTTTGGTAGAGGATCAAGCGGCAACCTCCCGTCCTGAAAAATGAAGCCAATGCGGAAGTGCAAAAAAATTGCTATACCACGAGTGTCCACTTGAGGCTGGCTGCAGGAACAGTGGAAGTTCCGTCTGCACACATTAAACAGCCAGTTTTGACTCTAGAAATAAACTGGTTTACAGCCTGGTTCAAAACACCAAACGTGTCTCATTAGCTAGTGTCTTATTGTGCTTCCACTGTACAGGGGTGATTTTTTCTTGTATCACGATCGTTTGGATTATATTTAGGATGAAAGCTGATTGGCGCGTCTCAGTTGATTGACAGATAGCTCGGCAGGCAGGGGCTTCGTTTCTGTCAACTGGAATGCTAGCACTTAGTGGGCGGGCCGTTAGGTTGATCCAAAGTTTGGTTGAGACCGTGATTTCAATATGGAAGCCTCCACGAATGGGCTTCAAGAACTGTTTGAGTCCGTCTATTGTAAGCAGACGACTTCCGTCACACGGGGTTTGTCCAGTTCTTTCTACAGTCTATGTAAAGGATGGTCCAGAGTTTCCTAGGCTAAAGAAGATAATAAAGGAAGTAATGAAGCTCCTTGCCTTTTCAGTTGGAGAATTTGAACGGCCTTTGTCACGGCCTACACTAAAATGCTTCCAGGTCATTTCACTCAGTTAGGAACCTTCCTAAGCAAAATGGACTATTTGAATGGACCCCCCATTCCCCCCGTGGGTGGGAGTGGCGGACTGACCATCGGGAGCACCAGGACATTTCCCGGCAGCCTGGGCACCGAACTGGCCCGCTCAGCGATTGCCGAGAGTTGGGACCAAAGGCTCGGATCGGGTTGCGCATTATTTTTTAATAAACAATCCATCGTGCGGCTCAGGGTATCTGTCTCAATGAAGCTCACACAGATTAAACAGCAATGTAGGGCACAAACACACCCCTTTCTCTCTTTT
The DNA here is from genome assembly GCF_018320785.1 of Cheilinus undulatus. Classification (NCBI taxonomy): domain Eukaryota; kingdom Metazoa; phylum Chordata; class Actinopteri; order Labriformes; family Labridae; genus Cheilinus; species Cheilinus undulatus. The sequence goes on from NC_054871.1 coordinate 37,733,493, forward strand.
TCTGAGTGAAGGCAGACACACCAGGTTGTGCCCCTGGCCCCCTCCTCCTGCACCCGTAGTTCTACTGTAACGTCCCTCAATAAGCAGACGGTGTGACGTTAGTCAGTTTCGCTGCAACTTTATTTCGCAAAGTCAGGCTAGTGTGTCCGTAGCCGCCGCCAAAACAACAAACATTACTTGCCGTGACTTCCTAAAATCTCGCTCGTCTCTCATCATGCAGCAAACTCTTGCGTCTCTCTCTAACTAAAATGTTCACTGACACTCCGAAAATCTTAGAACTCCGCCAACAGTCACACTCTGAACTACTGGACAGTAAACCTGCCGTGAACAGTCCATTACGAAACGTTGAAAAATGGAGCGAGCCCGCCAACCCAAGAGGAAAGGTGGAGCAGAGAGGGAGTGGCTCAAAAAATTAAAAGGACTGGCTACAGATGCAGCGAAGTGCTGTAAAATTACTGACATCTTTGTCAGTAAGGGAGCAGGTAATAAATTCAACACTAGTGGTGACAACAGACACACAACCTTAGCCTACCCAGCATGACTAGCTTAATGAGGAGGTTAGTTCCACTTTGTGGAAGCTGATGGGGCTAAAACTGACTTAATAAAATAAGTGTTTTAAGTTTTAACAAAGGATATTGCAGATTTTAGAATATAGTTGACTAACATAGACACAACATAATGAATTATATGAAATTCTTGTATTATATTATTTAATTTAACCTTTAGGCTATTTAACCAGGTAAAATCCAATTGAGATAAAGAACATATTGGTTGTTATGTGAACATAACCGATGCATATAAAGAATGTCAATTAGTGAATTTGAATAGCTTGGAAATTATGGGTGGCTTTTGGATTTTTCTTTACAAAAGTGGAGAAGGGAGCAGTGTCAGCACGGTCAGCAGTGCTAGACAAAACAGAATAAGTTCAGTTTATGTGACTTGAGTACAGGTTATCGCAACACAACAGAAACATTTATTTTGTAGGGAAAAGAAACAGAAAAAGCTGTGTGTGGGCACATGCGGAGCCTTTGTTTTATTATTTTACACTCTTACATCAGTAGGTGCCCAACCAAACTCACTCTTGGTGTTTTTCATTAATCGGGTGGTGGTGGCCTGGGATGATATCAAATTCCCAGCCTGAATTATTAAACCTACTCTTTGCCAAATCTCGGCTGTTGAAAAGTTTACATGTTCAACCACACATGTATAAAGCAATTAGGTTGAAACTGCAAATATAGAATATAAGCTGCTGAAAGCCTGAGCATATCTGTCATTGTGTTAAGCTAATAAAACGTTTAACTTACAGGGACAAGATCATTAGGGCTTCATTTTTTCACAAGTGATAAGTTAAAGAAGTTAAATAACAGTACACAGTAGCGGGTTTCATCTTTATAAAAAAAAAAAAACTAGGTCTATGCTGGCAAAAAAGCCACAGAATACGAAACTTGACTCACCTTGTTGGTGTTACTGCACTGTGTAGTAAAATAGTCTTGTCCTCGTGTCTGGCTTAACACGGTTACATTGACCAGATTGCTCTCTGGTCCACTCCGAAGTTTCTGAACCAAATACATTTAGCTGGCCACTCGCTAACAGATGTTATCACAACACTGCTGTCACACGGACCTCTACCGTTCGTCTGCCTTGCTGCCTGCCGTGAGTCTGTAGGTTTCGGCAGCATTTATGGTCCGAAGCGGTGAAATCTCATCACTTTCCCCGTACATCTCCGGTAATCACGCTGCACGCAGCGTGCTGACTACGTCATCATTGTTTACATTTTCCCCGGGAATTCCCCCTAGTCTTCCTGACGTCATCAAAGTCAACATCCATTTAAACAGAACAGAGCAGGAGACAGTAGGCTTTAAGTAGTAAGTGTTTGTGACGCTTTAAAAGCCAACCAGTCTTTGCGTTACCTTGGCTGGACTCCGTTGAAGTAAGAAAGTAAGTTAGTAAGTAGGCTGCTTATTGTTCAAGGAACACTGTTTCATAGATAAAATGGACAGCCAGACGAATGAATTTGATGAAATGCCAGCAGAGTTATTCAGCAGGCTCATTGCTGATACCACTGATAGGGTTGTCACTGACACAAGCGAGGTGAAGCAGGCCGTTGCCCGGATTAATGCTGAAGAGGGCTCCAGTCCAGGTGCTGAAAAACGCAAAAATGAAAAGATTCAAAAGCATTTGAACCGTTTTTTTCAGTTTCATACGGAAACTGGGGATTTAAATGAGAAAAGCTTTTCAGAAGAAAGAGGCTCTTTTGCAAATCCGCTGTATTTTGCATTTCTCAGCAACTTTTCCGCACTGGACTATGATGATGAATCTGCTGGTGTGGAAAGCGTTGCAGAGCCGAGCTCAGAAGAGGAGGCCAAAATGGATAGAACCATTGTGGATAAGATACAGAACTTTTTTGGTGTAAAATCAAAGGAACAGACTACAGAAAAAGATAAACCAGAAATTAATGATTCCCCACCACACTGTGAAAAAACATCTTTGAGCTCCACTGAGATTATTAGTGATTTAAAACAAAGCTCAGACAATTTGGAAATATTTGATGATTTGGAGCAAGATCAAATTACCATAGACAGAGCTCTGTCCTCCACGGGTTCAGGTGTGATTAGTATTGAAGTGAAACCTGCAGTCATTGATTCAGTTGATGATTTGGAGCAAGATCAAATTACCAAAGACAGAGCTCTGTCCTCCACAGGTTTAGGTGTGATTAGTATTGAAGTGAAACCTGCAGTCATTGATTCAGTTGATGATTTGGAGCAAGATCAAATTACCAAAGACGGAGCTCTGTCCTCCACAGGTTTAGGTGTGATTAGTATTGAAGTGAAACCTGCAGTCATTGATTCAGTTGATGATTTGGAGCAAGATCAAATTACCAAAGACAGAGCTCTGTCCTCCACAGGTTTAGGTGTGATTAGTATTGAAGTGAAACCTGCAGTCATTGATGTATTTGATGATTTGGAGCAAGATCAAATCACCAAAGACGGAGCTCTGTCCTCCACAGGTTTAGGTGTGATTAGTATTGAAGTGAAACCTGCAGTCATTGATGTATTTGATGATTTGGAGCAAGATCAAATCACCAAAGACGGAGCTCTGTCCTCCACAGGTTTAGGTGTGATTAGTATTGAAGTGAAACCTGCAGTCATTGATGTATTTGATGATTTGGAGCAAGAGCAAATTACCAAAGACGGAGCTCTGTCCTCCACAGGTTTAGGTGTGATTAGTATTGAAGTTAAACCTGCAGTCATTGATGTATTTGCTGATTTGGAGCAAGAGCAAATCACCCAACAAACCTATCAATTGAATGGAGATTCAGTGGGGGATTTTGATGAGGAATTCTTTTCAGAAGAAAACGACTTGAGTTTTGCAGCAAAACGTTCAGATTCTGATTCTCTCTGCAACTTTTTCGTACTGGACGATGATGGCGAATCTGCTGTGGGAAGCGTTGCAGAGCCAAAGTCAGAAGAAGCTGAAGCAAAGAAGGACAGAACCATTGTGGATAAGATAAAGACGTTTCTTGGTTTAAAATCGAAGGAGCAGGCTACAAAAGAAGATAAACCAGAAGAAAATGATTTGGCACTACATTGTGAGAAAAAATCTTCAACTGGTTCAGCAAGCTCCTCTCAGAAGATTATGGATAAAAACCAAAGCTCAGACACTTTGAATGTAATTGAACCTTTGGAGCAAATCACCCAAGAGAGAGTCCCCTCAGCGTTGTCCTCCAAAGGCTCAGGAGGGATTAGTAATGAAGTAGAACCGGCAGTCATTAATGTAATTGATAATTTAGCACAAGAGGATACCATCCAAGAGAGAGTCCCCTCAGTTTTGTCCTGCACAGGTTCAGGTGTGTTGCGTATTGAAGTGAAACCTGCAGGGATGGAAGAACAAGTTAAAAGCCCCACATTGCCTTCAAATCAAGTTGGCTGCCTTAAATCTTCATTGGTAGACGTTAAAGTCGTCAAAAACATGGAGGAAAAAAGCAGCAGTAAACCATCAAGCTTTGGCTCAGTGATACTAGGAGTGGTGGAGGACGAAAGCTCTAAATTTAAGAAAATAGGTTCTGCCACAGAAACAACCCCTTCATACGATCAAGAGCTCCAAGAGGCTGATGAAGCAGCACAAATGGGAGCAAAAAAGCTTTTTAAATCCTTAAATAACAGCTTTTACACCATAATTAAGGGATTCTTTGACAGTCTCAGTGAAAGCCAAAGAACTGACTTAAGCAGAGGTGTATTTGACAAGGATACAAAGGACAAGCTGACTAGCATGTCTGCAGACATGCTGAAGCTCTCCTTACAGACAGTCTTACCACTGTGTCATAATTTGCCCAAAAGTCCCACTTGTGCCACAGAATGGAGAGAAGGGATAGCTGGTAATGAGTTGCTCTCAGAGCTTAGAAGAGCTGCTGATTATGACAAAGACTATGTCCAGCAGAGTTTGAAGAGCTCCTTCAGTGAGGCGTTCATTGAAGTGGTCTGTAATGATACATCAATAAGGATTACTCCCAAATTCATAAAAGTCATCCTGGATATGTTCACTGAGGAAGGCAAGTCAATTATGAAAACAGCTGTGACAGGTTCAAAACAACCCTCTGTTGTCCACATGAGTACCTGCGCCATACATTCATTATGCAGTGCATGCAGGAAGGTGTTTAAAGGCATCACTAGGACACTGAAAGATGTTATCAAGAACCTGCACAAACGAATCCACACTACTAGGAGCCAGACAAGTCCAGATGTTAAAAGTAAAGAACAAGTCACCAAAGTCCAAGGAGAGAGGTCAAAGTGGTATAGCTGCTTCAGAGACCTGGGGAAAAAAAAGGTGCATCCTGCTTCTGATGAACAAGTTGTCAGCTTGTCATCTTGCAGTAGGAAACGCCCCTTACCTTGGGACCATCCCACTGCTTCCCAAGTGCACAGCAGTGAGAAGAGCTCCACCAGGCTGGCTTCACACTCCACAGACACAGATTGTTGTCCATCACCATCTAAGACATCAGCTAAAAAGATGACCTCTCCCTGTCTTCAGCCTGGAGCAAACCTTCAGAATGAAAGCAGGTCAAAGGCGGGGGTCATGGCTGCAGCTGATGTGGATTTGGTAGAGAAAAGCAAAGGATCCGTGGGATTCTTCAGCAAGGACGACCAAAAGGAAGAGGGGATTCCAGATCTGCAGCAAGAGGCTACGCCAAAACGGAGGCCACTGTGGAAGAGGATTTTTTCCTTTGTCTTTAAAAGTGACACCTTGGAATAGGACCCCCCCCCCTCCCAAAAAAAACAACTAAATACTAAAAAAAAAAATAAAAATAAAAATCTAAAAATAAATAAATAAATTGGAAAAAAACAGAAAAATGCTTGATTTTGTCCTTTCTTTGTCAGAGTTGATCTTTACTACCTTACATTCTGTTTTAATAAGTAAATACCTTCCATGTACTACGTGTAAAAAATAGCAAAGAAAATAAATTGTTATTGTTGCTTTACTAACAAAGTAAATCTTTTAAGTTTTAAGTTCTCCACATTCATCCTGGTTCACTGTCAGGTTCTCTAGTTGATCAGAAGGTGTTGCCTGAACTTGAAAGGGCTGAGGTGACACCAGAGGACACAGGACTCAATTCTCAATTCAACTCAATTCTTGAAGTTTTTGTTCATTTATTTTCTCCAAAATGAATAGGTTGAAAACCTGAACAAATAACAACAGACAAATCAACATCACATAATTCATGAAAGAAACCAAACATGTTGAAATACTCAACCTATATTTAAAAAAACAGATTTTTTTTAATGTCTATTTCCTGATCAAATCATAATTACTGCTGAACCAAACTGCTTAACTCTGCCCAACCCTAAATAGCATTGAAACTACTACAAACTACTACAAACTACTACAAACTTATCTACATTTAGGTAGTTCTATCATATCAGTTTACATTCACTTTATTGTTTAAATAAACAAATAAACTGACTGATGGCGTCTCAAATGTCTCCTCTGATCTCCTGATCTGCTCCTGCTGCTGCTTCTGCTCTGCAGCTCCTACCCAGCACAAACAACTAGGAAACCCAAGATCCACCCACCATATTAAAAAACAAACCAACAAATACACAAATAAACAGTAAAATGTCCTTTTGCCTATTCTGGCTTGACATTCACTATTATGCCTTTAAAATCTGCTGTCTTGACAAGAAGGGTGTACCCTGCTTACGCTCATGCATATTGGTTTAATGTGTATAAAACTGTTGAAATGAAAGGAAAACACTTGTAAAATCACAAAAGTACTTTAAGCTAACTTGCATCCCTGCCTATCAAAGTCCTGTCCACTGAAGCAGCTTGTTAAATTGCAATGCTTATTCACACCGCTGGGTGGTGCTGTTGTGAAAAACACAGGTCCTAGTTCTACGGTCCCAAATCTGGAGTCCTGAAACTGCAGCCTGCAGATATCAGTCTTTGCTGCAAGGGTACGGAATCTCTAACCAACTTGTTCATATTTTATTCACAAGGTATAAAAGGTGCATTTCAGTTGTTTTCTGGAGATCTTGACTTATTTATCTTAACTCAGAAACAAAATAAACAGAAGAATTAATTGTACCGTTTTCAATAGCATTTTAATATCATGGTTAACACTGCAGACAGTGTGCAAAGTAGGATTGTTTATCAAAGCAGGTTATACTTCCACCACCCTGCTAATTATTGTTGCTGTTCAGGCGCAAAAGACTGTTTTCCCATGATTTACTTCAAAAAGTTACATTTTAACTCTTAAAGTGAAATATTTAAATACTTTTTTTTTCTAAATCTTGATGTTTAATGCTTATGGCTCATGAAAATCCTGATCATTCCTGAGATGATTTTACACCTTGATTGGAGTCAAAATGTGGAAATTGAAATTTACTGGACCTAATTTGGAAAGGCACATAATTCTTCTAATTCTTCATAATTCAGCTGACAATACATATCAGAGCAAAATCCAAGCCATAAGGTCAAGGGAACTGCCTGCAGAGCTCAGAGACAGAATTGTTGCAAGGCACAGATCTGGAGAAGGCTAAAAAAAAATGTTTGCTGCATTGACGGTTCCCAAGAGCACAATGGCCTCCATAATTTGGCACAACTAGGACTCTTTCAGGAGCTGGTCACCCGGCCAAACTTAGAAACTGGGGGAGAAGGGCCGTAGTGAAGGAGGTGACAAAGTACCTGATGGTCACTCTGACTGAGCTCCAGAGGTCTTGTGTGGAGATGGGACAAAGTTCCAGAAGGACAACCATCAACACAGCCCTTTACCTGTGTTCTTAATTTAATGAATGCCAGGTGCTCATAAGCTTGAAGTATGTACATGTTTCTCCTAACTGGCATAGAGAAACACCCCTTTTATGTCTAAGGGCATGAGACTGCAGGGCAGTATGCAAACACAGAAGGCACATGTGACTGAGGGCAGTAGCAAGATGTCAGATATGTCCAAATGGAAATTAAACATAAATACTATCAGAAATATGGCAGGTGTAGACCGTACTAACATCAATATATGTTACGCAGACATAATGGATACTGGATGAAACCACCAGTTTATGCATCATGCTATGATAACAAAAGGATGCTTTTCAGGTCATTTTTAAAAAAGGTAACTATGGCATAGGTAGAGGAGAGGGGTTTCAAAGTGAGTATGATTTGACTAAAATGAACATTTATTCCAAAATTTGACACTTTTAACATATTTAAATGCCATGTGACAAAATAGGGTTTTATTGTAAGTCAGAAATTAATCAAGCATAACATTCAACCACTAAAACTCATTTTTCTGTCCAGGAATGCAAGGAAATAACTTTAATTTGACATATTTTTCAAGAAATAATAATGTGCTTTACTATTTTTTTTTTTCAGTTCTTTTTTGTAAATCAGTAAATTTGAAAATCCGTGGATAACAATAATAATTATATTTTAGCATTAACAATATCATTTGTGTTAAAGAGCTTCTACATATTGGTGTATTAACCATTGCAAAAACATAAAAAAAATGATTTTGGTAATTACTAATGCTGTTAATTTAGGGCAGCTGTGGCATAAACCTTACTTTGGGTGGTGGTCTAATAAACTTGTTCAGCACTGTATATAAGTGGTAAACTGATGGAAAGGCAGTGCAATAGAATCAAAGAATGTATTTAATTGTGTCATTCTTACTCTAACAAATCTGAGTGCAAGATTTAACATTATATTTTGCCATATGAGCACTAAAATGTTCCTGAAAGTGCAGTTTTCTCATCAAGGATTGATGAATGGGGGTCAAAGATTATATTTTGATAGCCCTTGAGGCACAAAAGCATAGTTGTTCTTTTTTTTTTTTTTTTTTTTGTTGAAGGATACCTGCTAAGTTTAAGATTAGTCTCTTTAGTATGCCATGGGATTTAATAGAAGTTGCTTCTGTTGTAAAATTGCAGTACTGGTAAGACACCACAAGGGGGAAGCCTAACAACACTTATTTCTTATGGACTCCTCTGCTGACTCTCAGAATAGCATGATAAATGTAGCACTATATTCCCTGTTTTTATGTTTTAGCATCCACTTTAAAATCAGGAGTCATTTCAACACATCATCATCGGTTAGCCTGTTTCAGAATTTCCCTCACAATCTGTGTTGATGAGTAACCACACAGGTACAGATTGTTCCAGATCAGGGATGTTCAGATTATTTCTGGAAGGCTGTATGACAGACACATCTTGTCATTTGTTGACTTGGTTACTCATTAGAGCTGATGGATGCTGAGGCAAAGATGTGGTAATGAGCAGGTGTGGGCTGCAGGGTTTAACAAAGATCGTGTTCCTGTGTTAATTGGTGGTTAATGTTGTTTTTGCAGAGGAGGCCTTCATTACAATATACATTGTGTTTAATTATCCACATTTTCTTTAATCAGGCACAGTAAATCCAGACCATACATCTCTGGCATTTTCACTGTGCGCTCCAGCGGTGCCACAGTCTCCGTCTCTGCATCAACACTGTTGTTGTTGGTTTGTTCTTATATGGAAATAGAATATTTTATCAACCCACTCACAGAGCCTCAAGGTAATCAGCGTTACATAATCTCAGGAAATACCTTATCTGCATCCAGTTTCTCCTCCATGCTTCTGCCCTCCTCGACATTTTGAGCCTGTCTCAGAGAAAATCCAATATCACAGCTTTGTTTCTGGCTTTTCTAACGTTCTCCCTAGAAAGAATTGATCGATGCAGCTATCACTACGCCTTTGTGCCGCATGAATTCTTTATTCTCCTGCAATTAAATCCATCATTTCTAATTTCACAGACAAATAGCATTTGCGTCTTCACACATTGAATACATAAAATACGACCAGTATAAAACTCTTGTCTGTTTTGATGGATGATAATGTGCATGATGCTCACACTAATGTGCTGTATAACTGAGTGCCCATTACCTTTTGTCAGTACGTTCCCAGAAGATGCAGTCTAACTGTCTTGTGTGATATGAGCTCTCACTGCAGACTCAGAGAAAGAAACTTTTCAAATACACAGCTAGTTAATGCAGCTTCAGATGAGGTAAGGGCTTTAGAAATGATGTGTTTCATAGTCAGAGGTGAAAAGTAACTAATTGTATTTACTCAGATAACTGTAGGTGAGTAGGTTTTTTGGGGTACATTTTAAAACCACTACTTTTACTTCTACCTAGGTTGGCTTTAACCAGAGTTAACTGTACTTTAATTTTAGAGTAGTCTGTTGTTTTTTACCTCTATTCAGTAGCACAGAGAGAGAATGATTCCACATCCCATCCCAAATAAAATGTTGTATTGAAAACTGTGTTGATTTGACTGTTGATCCACCAGTGTCAGTTCAACTTTGTAAAGAAGTAACCGATCTAAGCTCCGCCCACTGAGTTTTCAAATCTTTGGGCCTGTTGTACACGGATCCCTGCTGGGGTTCTTTTGCTTATGTTTCTGGTGGATTGTTGTTTTTGGCATGAGACACATTTGCACCATGAGTGAAGTTATCCGTTGGGTTAGAGTCTGTGAGTTTAGGCGACCTAAAGGATGTATAGTGACTAATATAGACGCTTTTTTTTCTAAGGTTTATTTTTGGGCATTTTGTGCCTTTATTTGATAGAGGAGAGGATAGTGGATAGAGTCAAAAATAGGGAAGAGAGTGGGGAGAGACATGCGGTAAAGGGCCTCAGGCTAGATTCGAACCCAGGCCGCCCGCGTACATGGGGCGCGCACCTTATCCATTCTGTTACTTTCTAACCGGGCCCAAATGGTTCAGATGGGAGCTTTGCAAGATGGATTTGCCAGAGAAAAACAAGGAAATGGGCGTATCCATCTGCTTTGCAGGGTTAGTCTAGTTTAGTATCTGCACTCTTTAACTGTTAAGCCATGGTGTTGTAACTTGTTTCAAATGTGGCTTGGCATTGTCTTGCTTAAATAAGCAGGTATGTCTTGAAAGAGAGGTCAACCGAATGGAAGCATACAGTGCATTCAGAGAGTATTCAGACCCCCTTCATTTTTTTTCAATTGTCTTATGTTGTAGCCTGATGCTCAGTTTAAAAAAAAAAAAAAAAAAAACATATTTATTCTTGGAGTTTGCCAAATACTCCATGTGCCAAGCGGGCTTTCAGGGGCTCTGCACTGGAGCTTACATCTAGCCACTGTGCCATAAGCCAAGATCATGTAGGGCTGCAGTAATGGTTATCCTTCTGGAACTTTGTCCTATCTCCACACCACAAAGGATCTCTGGAGATCGACTAGAGTGACAATCGGGTTCTTGGTCACCTTTCTCACTTAAATGTTGCTCCCATGTTCTCTCAGTTTTGCCAGGCAACAAGCTCTTGGAAGAGTCCTGGTTGTGCCAAACTTCTTTCATTTGAAAATCATGGAGGCTACTGTGTTCTTGGGAATCTTCAGTGGAACAGAATTTTTTTTAGCTGCCTTCCCCAGATAGTATTTAATTATTTATTTACTTTACCACAGGTGGACTTCAATTAAGGTGTAGAAAAATCTCAGCAGTGATCAAGAGAAATAGGAGGCACTTGAGCTGCATTTCAAGTGTTGTTGCAAAGGTTCTGAATTCTTATGCCAATGTGATATTTCAGTTTTTGATTTTTTAATAAGCTTGCAAAAAATATATATAATTCTGTTTTCACGTTGTCATGGCGGGGTATTGAGTGTAGATTAACGGGAGTAAAATGTGTTTTTTTTTTTTTACTGTAGCATCAGGCTACAACATAACAAAATGTAATAAAATTAAAGGGTGTCATTTTATGAATGCACTGTATGTTACTTTATAACCTGTGTCAGTATCAACGATGCCTTCACAGATATTCAGGTTTTCACAAATACACCCAAACATCATTACAGAGGCTTTTGAACTTTACACTGATGACAATCTGATTGGCCCTTTTCCTCTTAAGGCAGGTGTATTCCATGTTCTTAGATACACCTTATGGTGCCCCTGGACACATCATCAGTGATGTAACCTGGGATCACAGGGGTTTCGGGTCTTTCAACAATCAAACCCCCTCTCCCAGGTGACCCAGCCGGGGTTGATCAGGCCCCAGCTTGTGTCCAGGTAGCACTACCCTACTTGCCACTCTTCTCCCCTCCTGATCCACAGCCACCTCAACGCCACCTCTGCTGCGTCGCTGGCCAACTTGATGGCCCTTCGCTGGCTGGCTCCTGTGATGCCCAGCATCTTGTAGGCCCTGCAGAGGGATTGGCCCACAAATCCACGGCATCCCACTTCGATGGGTTGGCATCTTGCCCGCCAACCATTGCTCCGGCACTCCTCCACTAGCTCGGAGTACTTTGCCCTCTTTCTATCGTGGGCCCCCTCCATACGGTCCTCCCACGGCACAGTGAGCTCGAAGAGAATTACCTGCTTGGATGCTACCGAAGTGAGGACGATGTCTGGCCTTGATGTTGTCTTGGCGACCGCTTCTGAGGACTTCAGCTGCTTCCCCAGATTAACTTTCAGCTCCCATGAACATTATTCCAAAAATAATCTGAAATGTGTACTTGTGTGTGTACTCACAGCACTCTTTCCCACTTTAGCTCACTTCATCTCAGATGACCCTGGTCCAGAGGATTCAGCAGTGGATGTTTCTAAATGCCTTTCAGTTTGCATGGAACAGTCTTTATGTACATCTGTAAATGCATTGATATGCTGTGTTAACTGACAATGATTTTCAAAACTGTTCCTGAACCCACACTGCAATGATTACAGTTTTCATTGTGGTGCTGCCTGAGGGATCAAAGGTCACAGGCATTCAGTTATGTTTTTTGGCTTCCCCTTTAAGTGTAGAGATATCTCTTGATTCTCTGAATCTTTTGATGATATTATGGATATCAGGTGCCTGATTGGCAGCACCTGTGAGCATGGGCCCTGCTACAGTGGTCATTAGACATCTGCTCCAAGAATCGGCATGCCACGTTTTACTGATCTGGATAGGGCCCGTCGGTTGGGCAACTTCAAGCTGGTGTTCCACAAAACCAAGTTGCGGCATCGTTTGGAGTGAACCCTAGTACCATCTCCAAACTGAAGGCCAAGTTCCATATAACGGGGAATGTCAGAGACAGGCCGCCAAGTGGGCGTCCCAAGAAGACAACAGCCCAATAATAGTGTTTTCTCACCCTGTCAGCAAGAACTCAATCCTCCAAGATGACACTCACCCCCACAGAGCGGGGTTTATCAGAGACTACCTCCAGAATTTGGGAGTGGAGGCTGTTGTGACTGTGTATGGTTCTTCCACACACTATTGAGGCTCCTGTTTGTTAAATGAATAAATTGTTAAATTGTCAATATGTCTTGTTTCTTCAAACTTCAATCATCCAATCTACCGAACACCAAACAAGAGTCAATGGCAGAATCAGCTGGCATTGGCAAAGAAGATTTGGCACATTTTTCATGGGTGCAACCGACATACTCAGCTCTGCTGCTCATCCCACAAATGCATGATCCTTACAAATGTGGCATCATTTAAAAGGGTAATAAACAGGCTTTCCAACGGTATAAAATTTATTACCAATAAGAATTGTTACAACAAAGAAATAATGTACCAAACACAAATTGCCTTACTTTTTGTTTTAAGATTAATTTTGACCGCTTGAACCCACAATCTCATTCTTTTAAAAATAACCCAGAGTTTATGACCATAGGTGTGGTGTTTATTTTGTATTGTGTGTTTTATTTTGTGGAAACTTCCGGTTTCCAGAGCTGGTTGCTGGTGCTAACTTTCCTCTGCTTCTCCTGAGGCTTTCACCCTGCCCCCCTGGTGCTGTGGAGAGTCACCGGCAGCGAATCATCTAATCAACTCATGCTATTTAAGACCAGCCGCCTGAGTCTTGTCTACCTTACCTCACGGTAAACGTCCGCTCCAGGCTCCTTCTCAGATCCTCCAGAGAAGTTCTCGTGATTTTTTGATGATTCTAGTTATCTCCAGTGTTTGTACTTACCTTGTGCCTCTCACTAACGTGCCTCTCCTCCTTCTTCCAGTGCCTCCTGCTCAGATCACCACAGCCAGCTCCAGCTCACCCTCACCTCCTCTTGGACTCTTGGAATCCCCCCCACTCTGTACTTACCTGCCCAATAAACTGTTTAAAACTGCTTCCGTCTCCGCACCTGAGTCCTACCACCACTCACACATCACAATAGGTGAGGGTTGCAATAAAGATCAACCAGTAAAGTGAATTTTGTCTTGCGGCTCAACTCTCTTCATCAGCACAGTACAGTACAATATCTGCTATGCTGCCAATCAGCCCATGGTTCTCTGCAGGAAAACAGTGGTTTGCTTCATACAGGTTGGGAGGGGTCCTTTTCATGAGTGAGGGTAGAATGGAGATCGACAGGCAGATTGATGCAGCAGCAGTAGTAGAAGATTCTTACCTAGGCAATGCACAATGTGTTTGAAGATTTCAGTTGCATTTAAAGTCCTTCACTAAAGTGGCTGAACCAAATTTCCATATATTCCTTTTAATGTGTGTCTAACAGCATAAAGAAACTCATGCACCTCTCCTCTTCTCTGTGCTCCCCTACTGTAAAGATGACCATGGATTTAATACAGATGTAAGCCTCAGTCTGTAGGATTTAATAAATAATAAGTGATTCAAAGCAAGAATGTGGTGATTCATCATCATCCTCACCCTCCTCCTCCTCTGCTGACACCAGCTTCCCTCTGAGCTGTGAGACTCGTCACTTTCATGTGCTATTTTTCTAAACCCTACAAGCCAACACAAATCTTTCCTTTAGACAGTTTAGAACTGAGGTTTAGAAACCATTCTTCTTAAAATGTTTAAGTTCTCTTTTTAACTACTTATGGGTGCAATATTCACAACAGAATTTCAATCATGAGGTACCATTTTTTTTGTTGTTGTTTAATGGCCATAAAGCTTCACACCACTACTTGTTAAATCAGTCTTTCCATATCAGTCTTAAAAATGTTTTTCCACTTTACACAATGCTTAAAAATGTATGCTTATCAACTGAAGTCAACATTTACGGACATATACTCCAGTTCCAGATAACTAGAGTGTATGCTGAGTGTGTCTGGTAACTGAGAGAAAATGCAGTCTGGATTGATTTTTTGCATATTACATTATTTGATCGACCAACAGTACAAAGGTACGGTGGCGTATTGCATTCACTTGAAACTAAAAAAAAAAATCCTCCTGTTTTTACAGCATAACTATCTCATAAAAACAGGAATTTATTTATTTTTTATTTTATTTTTTGAACAGGTCAAGTGAACAGTTGGCTGACACAATTTGGCGTGAAACATGTAACTGTTAGCTAAAACACATTAAAAAGCCTACCTTAACCCCGCACCTCAAATTACTGGCTGATGAATGCAGCAACCAGTCATGCAGGAGAGCATCAGGGGAATCCTGTTTTTACGAGATAGTATCTCATAAAAACAGGAGGATTTTTTTTTAAATTTTCAAGTAATGCAATACACCACCATACAAAGGTATGCATTTAGTCAAGGGAAAATCCTCTCGAACTCAGTCAGGTTGGTTGGGGACCATCGATGGGCAGCAATTTTCAGGTCTCTTTATAGATGTTTGATAGGGTTCAAGTCAGAGCTCTGGCTGAGCTGCTCTTAGACATTGACTCAGTTGTCTCTAAGCCACTCCTGTGTTGTCTTGGCTTTATGCTGGGGGTCAGTGCCATGTTGGAAACCTTCAGCCCAGTCTGATGCTCTGCAGAGCAGGTTTTCCTTGATGGTATCTGTGTAATTTGCTCCATTCAGCATTCCCTCAACCAGGACCAGTCTCTCACTCCCTGCTGCTGAAAAACACCCCCACGGCATTATGCTGCCACCACCATGCTTCACTGATGGGATGGCATGAGATGGGTGATAAGCGGTGCCTGGTTTCTTCCATTTTAAGGAGCACATTCAGTATGTTGCTATAAATTGGAGGTTTTACTTGGCTTCTTTTACAGAAACAAGTGCTGTTTCTCTTTTTATGTCAAAAAGAGACTGGTTGACTCTCTTACCTATTCTTGATTATGGTGATACATTTTACATAAATGCCTCTACTCAGAGGCTTTATATGTTGGACAGTGTGTATCATTGAGCTATGAGGTTAACTGTGGATTTCTTACTTATCTTTGTACTTTATTATCTGAAGTCAGCTGGACTTCCTTGAGCACACGTTGTCTTGGACATTGGTATGTCTTCATTTATAAAGCCATTCTAGGCAAATTCTGGAGTACCTTTCGTCTCTTTTTATCTTGACGGATGGATTGCACAATTTACGTTCATTTGACTAAGTGCAGTTTGTTGTTCCCAAAGTCCGATCTGAGCTGGGAAAGAAGACATTTAGGTTTTCTACTCCTTTTTCTTGGAATAATCTGCAGACTGATTTTAAACAGCAAAATTTGGTGACTTTGATTGTTTTTAAATCTTTAGTGAAGACTCTTGAATTCAAACCCTCCGAATGTCACAGTTTTAACTGATGATTTGTTATTGTTGTTCCCATTTATTGTGTATTGTATGAATTTGAGTGAATGGGTTGTTGAAACTGTGTGTTGTTGCCATTCTTGGCCAGGTCTCCCTTGAAAAGAGATCTTTGATCTCAGTGGGACTAGCCTGGTTAAACAAAGGTTAAATAAAAATGTTGAATCGAGGCCAGACAGTTCATTCTTTGTTTAATCAGACCAGAGAATCTTGTTTCTCACAGTCAGAGTCCTTCAGCTGTTTTTTTTTTTTCTTTTTTTTTTTTGCAAACTCCTAGCGGGCTTTCATGTGTTCTGCACTGAGAAGAGAGTTTTGTCTACTCTAGTTGCTCTGCCATAAATCGCTGATCAGTGGAGGGCTGCAGTGATGGTTGTCCTCCTGGAACTTTGACCCATCCCCACACAGGATCTCTGGAGCTCTGTCAGAGTGACCAGAGTCACGGGTCCTGGTTGTGCCAAACAAACACTAATGGATTAACAAGGTAAAATTACTCTAACACTGAAGGCTGTTTCACTCAGAATGGAGTTAAAATGACACTTTGAGACTTAAAATCTACTCCGAAAAGTTTAACCCTGAGAGATCCACCCGTTTTTGCTGTTTTGCGATGTGATGTGGAATCATTCTCTCGGTATGTGCTGCTGTGTTGTCAACAGAGGTGGAAAAAGCAGTATAGTACTCAAGTAAAAGTACAGTTACTTGAATTAAAACTTACTTGAGTAAAAGATTTCAAAATTTATTCAAGCACCAAAAAACCCTACTCAATTACAGTCATTTGAGAAAAGGTAATTAGTTATTTTACACCCTTTCTTTTACTTTACATGTAGATTGGGAGTAACACCTCACTAAATCTACATACTGTATATTTAATTTATAGTTAAGTGTTACATAATGTAGG
Source organism: Cheilinus undulatus (assembly GCF_018320785.1). Classification (NCBI taxonomy): domain Eukaryota; kingdom Metazoa; phylum Chordata; class Actinopteri; order Labriformes; family Labridae; genus Cheilinus; species Cheilinus undulatus. Next base: position 37,750,322 of record NC_054871.1, read on the forward strand.
TAACTATTGCCCAGGCTATTTATTTTGGAATAGATGAGGACCTAATTGTTGTTAAATGAATGTGTAGTCAGTAAGTAAATCCCCATCAAATTAAAAAAGAAAATAAATGAACTTTTAGTTGATTATTATGATTGATTAGAAGTGAATTATTTTTGTGTCCTTTAATAGGCTATAGTATAGCCCAGAGGTTCTCAACCTTGGGGTCGGGACCCCCTTGGGGATCACAAAAAACTGAAAGGGGGTCTCCAGATGCCATATTTGACCCATTTTAACAATTTTTAATCCATTTTAATCTTTTTTTAACAAAAAAGATATTCATTTTTAAGGAGGCTTTTTACTACACAAATGATTTAAAAAAGATAGTTTCTTTGATAAGAGTGGGTTTTTCATGTTAGATATGAAATATGGATATCACAGCTTGACTTTACAATAGACCATGATTTTCCTGATGTCCCCAGTTTGGCTGGGCGCCAGAAAGCTCTCCCATTTACCCCCCCCCCCCCCCCCCCTTATGGACGGCCTTGTCTGCTCATGACAGTTCTTAAATGTGCATGGGTGTGTTCTAACACCTTCAGGTACAGTGGGGGTCCCCAGTCTCTGGCACCTTTATTTTGGGGGTCACGGGCTGAAAAGGTTGAGAACCACCTTACCCCACCACCACCACCACCAAATATTCTATAATGGACTGCTGAATGAAAAATGAATATTGCACTGGTTAATATAGTCAGTATGTATGATGTATACTTTGAATGAAGCAGCAATGGTTACAGACTATTACTCATCAGTCATTACGCTCCTGCAGCCGTCATCTCCAATGTGAGGCTGACTTCGCTGCAGTCTCAAGCGCAGCTCAGCCTGCCGCCTCCCGCATCCAGAGACGCACAGTGACGGAGCCTCCGACAGAATCCATCATGTTTTATATTTGGATAATCTCCGGGGTTTGCCCGATAGGCGTTGCCTGATGGTCTCCCATATGAAGAGCACGCGGCGTGTTCCTCCTGCAGAAGCTGATGTGAGATGTTCTGCTTCTGCCATGGCACGAGCTCTGTTTCCATGGGGGTTCTTCAGAAAGCCTCTGTACGTCCAGGTAAGCTTCTGGGAAATCCCCCCACTCTCTGATGTAAAGACTAAATGGGAATCCACACAGGCTCGTGCGCGTATATCTACCGGTAAGAACCAACCGTATGGAGGCAGACATCGTTCGTATGCAGTCACGCAGTAATTGTTATGGCTTACACCTTGGAATTATATCGTCTTATTGTACATGTAGCATAATTGTGCAGGCATAAGCCTACTGTATGGGTTTGATATAGACTGAATTACAAAGTCACTTGATGCTCGGCGGATCAGCCATCCTTATCCCCGTTGCTGTAGCAACCACGTCCGTGATACATCTGCTACAGCTGATACATCCAAAAGAGGCTGCAAAAGTTTATCTTCACCATATATGATGTAAAATGTGATGCTTTAATCGTGTGTGTGTTGCACTTTTTCAAAATCATTGAACTCCAGAAAAAGAAATGCATGCATGCAAGTGATGTACAGTATTATCAGAATGACACCAGTAATTGTAGACACCTGGTTCTCACATGCAGCACAGAAACAATCAGAGAGAGGAGAAAAGAGAGGGAGAGGGAGCACTAATGCTGTATACACCACACAAAAACTCGGATAAACCACACAGCAGGACGAGTGACCTTAAAAACAACAGCCGACCAATGTGCAAGGCTATTTACCATTAAAGCCATAGGGTTTAACAGCACCCACACACTGTTTAAGCAGCTCTGGTTCTGGAAGTAAAATTTCCATTGAAACCCACCATAGACATGCCACAAAATTCTAAATACAGCACTTAAAATGCATGTACCAAGCTAGTCAGCTGCCTAAATACTCATGGCTGTAAAACATTTGATGTGGAGCTAAAAAATAACATGTAAACACATAGAAAATAAGGATGTACCAGGAGTCTAGTTCCCTATCCAGCTAAACTCCCATTCAAATTGCAATTAACTGACTAGTCTAAAGAGAAAAAAGCGCTAAGAAAACAGTCCGATTAATCACAGAGGAATAATGTCAGCAGGTTTGATGTGAGGCTTGCATGCTTAGTTGAGCATGGCTAAAGCTAGCTCAGCTAGCCTTCACTCCTCTTTGCAGGCCAATATCATGTTTAATGTGGCTACCTGTTAGTTATATGTGAGTATTACCCTTGACAGCCTCCATACAACTTTATTTCTTTTTTCTAAGCGTTTATATTGCACTGTTCCTATGACATGCTAACTGCTAAGCCTAGCATGTTTATGCTCTGGCAGGAATGCAGTGGCCACTGAAGCTACAGCGGCTGCTAGTGGCTGGAGTGTTTATTGTAGTTTTAAAAGGGCATTGACCAGGATTTTATCGTTACTGAAGAGATAGAGGGGGCGTTAAAAGAAAGAAACTGATGTAAACAGAGGGCAAGAAGTATGCCTCAAATGGAAGATTTATTTAGCAATGGTAATTTTCGTTTAAAAAAACAGACCAAAGCTGGAAAAAAACAAATATTTAAATAAATGGCAAACTTTACATGATAATTGATAAAATTTGCTATTTTGTAAGATCTGTTAAAACTGATATTTCTCTGTGTAAATATCCAAATGTTGCAGTAAAACTCTAAAAGTCTATAAACTCATAAAACTTGAGAAAAATGTGGTTGTGTGCATTTTTTGTGTGATAACTTGCCTTAGGACATATGAAATGAAATGTAGCTATTGTTTTAATTTTGGCATATTTACACTGAATTGTATTGTGGACATGTTGATTAATATGCAATGTCCGTATCAAATAAAATGAAGCCTAGCGTTAGTTCATGCAGGACACGGTAGTCATATGTCCAGCCGTGATCATCTGACAGCCAGCTGATCCTAATATCGCCTTCCAGCTCCCACAGCCTATTGCAGCTCTTTTGCTCAACACATGTGACGTACTTCTCACTTATCCCTGCTTGCATTAATGCTGATCCACCACACTGCTGCTGCTGGCAAAGCTTAACCTCCTCCACCCAGCCTCCTCTTTTATAGCATAAAGCTTGTTGCACCCTCATATTCAGATTCATGCTACTATCGATGAATTGCTTTTGAATTAATTTTATTGTATCCAGTATGTATTGTCATGAATGTATCTATCCATATAGGGGTTTCTAGCCATGTGCTCCCTGAAAAGTACATTCATGCTGCTTGAATAATGCAGGGGGCATCTTCTGAGCAGAGCCTTCATCTGCCAAGTAAAACTGTTTATCAATTTTGCAATAAAATAGTTAAATGTGGAGTTTTTGCAGGCAAAGGTGGGATTGAACAATCAGAGCGCTCACTGTGAAACTCCAGGACTGTGACCTTTGTAGTGCGTTTGTAGTGAATTAACTCAGTAACATACCAACTTGTGTCTTCTACGTGACCATGTATTGTTTCACAGTGAAGCAGCTCGTGGTAAGTCTGCCTTGAATTGCTATAACATTACAGATAATAATCAAGTCTGAAAAGCAGCAGAGAGTGAATGATGTGGCTGATAAGGGACAGTGGGTACAAAGGAGTGGGCATGTCTGATAACCCCTCCCTCCCATCCCTTTCCATGATCTTTTAAAGGCATTTTTATAAAATTCCAGGGTAGATGTACCACAGCTGAAACTCTTGAAAGCATTACAAACTTTAAAATCATGCAAATTGGTATTAAATCATATATTTATTCATTTATTAGAGATTGCATAAAGGCCTGTACTTGGTGCTACCCTGGTCATCCTCATGTGGGAAGCTGTTGAAGAACATTATGTAACAGTTGGCTGTTTCTGAATGTAGGTGAAGTCCACAGCGGCTTTCCTCATAAGCAAAATTAAACTCTGTAACTGAAGCCCCTCAAGGACATATGGAGGTCTCAGAAACCCAAATTTAGTCCAGAATTCTCAAAGTCAACTTAAACACATTCACCAGCTGAGAGCAGAACTAGAAATGTGCTCCTTTACAGACTATTCTGAATAAATATGTTGGTAATTGTGCCTCAGCATTCAGCCACAAACATTGGCCCAAGTGGGATTGAACAAAGTCTCATCTCAGCTGCTCTGTGCTTCCTGTGTCTGCCCTTGCATGTAGGAAAAAAACCTGTCAAGTGCAGCGAATAGAGGGAGAAACGGCTTGTCTCAGGGGACAGCCACCAGCGTAGCTCTGTTTTCTAGGCCACCTCTGCCTTCCAGTGACAACTTAAGAAGTGTCATTCAGTGATCCTTGGAGAGAAGCTATTCCCACTGAGACACAAAAACTCACAAGAGCTGCTAGCCAAAAATTGTGGTCTTGATCATGAGCAAAATATTTTTCTTTTTTTATTATTAGATTAAATAAGTTTTACAAATCCAACTATATTTTGTGATTGAAGATCATTTTGTTTCTGCTTCCTAAACACTTTATAGGCAACATATGTAGAGATTACAGAAGCCTTGGGAGGACATGCATCCATGCACTTTATCTTAACTTTTTTCCACCAAGTTAATGAGAAAAATCAGTTTTGTAAAGACCTCAGTTAATTTATGCAAGGCCTGAAGGATATATCAGATTATAACTGTGATAGCCCCGTGCTTATACACAATATCAAAGGACATGTAATGATAGTCACCAGGCCTGAATCAGGCCATGCTGCAGCTTCTGACAATGCCTCCTGGTCTTGTGCTGCTGCATGCTCCCACAATGCTTTGCGTGTAGCTCATGTCCACTCCAGTCACAAAGCCAGAAGGTGTTGCCACTTTTAGAGCAGTTTTCCCCCTTAAAGTGGGAAATTCATCCATGGAATGGTAACAGTGGTTTATTGATCTGGAAATACTTATCTTTGATTGCAGTTCTTATTGAAAAAACTCTGCTGTTTGTAATGCATGTAAGCAACAGAGGTAGGCAGAGATGAGTGGTCTGTCACTGTTTGGATTAAATGCATTCACTTTAGCCATGCCCCTCATTAGGCATAACTCCTATCCTTCTGAAAACCAAAACAGACAAATTATTTAAGAATCCCCCTCCCAGACAGTTTGTCCCTATAAGACATCAACTTCAACCAAACTCTGAACCAGGTTGTAAACATGTTTATTTATTTATTTATACTGTAATAATCAGCCTTTTTGTAACATGGGGCTGTATGTTGCTTCTGCATCTGCAGTGAGTGAAGTAGACACTCAAGCATTGCAGTTTTTCCACTTCTGCAGTGGCTTCATTGTTCAACAATGACTGCCACTTGGTCCAAAATTGCATACTTTCATTCTATTCATACTCAGTATGACATTGCATTAAGTTATGTGGTACGCTGGGAATTCATAGTATGCTATCTTGGATATTTATTTTACTAGATTGGCCAGAAATTATAAGTATGGCACAGCTCACACTCAATGACCTACAATGCAATGTGGTCTTTTGGTCAATGCAATGAAGTTTGCAAGTCAGCCCACAAGTGGGGGGAAAAATAAATAATGACCCTATTGTTATTGTTTTGTATATGGCCAAATGATGAGCTGTATAAGTAATGAACCTATGTATAGTGTTGTGTAGTTTTATATTGAGTCTGAAGTAAAACCCCAATTACCAAAACGTTGGGAAGCTGGGCAAAATGTAAAAACAGAATGCAATGATGAAATCTCATGTTGTATTCACAATAAAACATAAACATACAGTTGTTGAAACTGAGACATTTTACCATTACATTAAAAATATTAGCTCATTTGGATTTGATAGCAGCAACACATCTCAAAAAAGTAGGGACAGGGCAACAAATGACTGGAAAAGTAAGTAGTATGCATGAAAAACAGCTGGAAGAGCATTTGCAACTAATTAGATTTGTTGGCAACAGGTCAGTAGCATGACTGAGTATAAAAGACGCATTTTACAGAGGCATAGTCTCTCAGAAGTAAAGATGGGCAGAGGTTCACCAATATGCAAAAAGTGTCTAAGAATTGTGGAACAATTTCAGAAAAAGATTCCTCAACACAAAATTGCGTAAACTTTGAATATCCCACCATTTAAAGTACATAATACCATTAAAAGATTCACAGAATCTGGATAAATCTCAATATTTGATGCTTGTGATCTTGGGCCCCCAGGCAGCACTGCATTAAAAACAGACATGATTCTGTACAGAAAACCACAACATTGGGTTCAGGAACCCCTCCGAATATCATTGTCTGTCAACACAGGGTTAGCAAAGCAGATGGATACGCCCATTTCCTTGTTTTTCACTGGCAAATCCATCTTGCAAAGCTCCCGTCTGAACCGTTTGGGCCCGGTTAGAAAGTGACAGGACCAATCAGCGACGAGGGGCAGTACTTTCAGGCGCAGCAGAGCCGTGAGGTAAACTAGCAGCAGCAAGAGCTGGTGCAGTTATGGAGGAAGAAATTGTCGTGGATGCTGCAAAAGCGCCCGTTTTATCAGAACCTGACAATATTTCTTCGTTAAAAGAAAAAGAACAGCAGTGTGTTGTTTTCTTTTCAAAAACAACAAAAGTTGAGTACTTACATGTCTATAGTTGCCATGTTTCGCGTTACTCCTCAGTAGCTGTGCACGCGCAGCTCAATAGCTGCTACATCACGTGTTTTGTTGCTCTCATTGCCCCGTAGAGATGTGACAGACAGACAGAACGTTCATCCAGTCACACTCGAGTTTTTTTCAAATCCTCTGCCTTTTCTCAAACGTTTCCTATTGATGCTTTCCCAGATTGATGTGTGAAACACATCCATATGGCGTGTCAGGTTACGGATGCTGTGTCTTGTGGACTAAAGAGGGAAGGGACCATCCAGCTCTTTATCAGTGCACAGTTCAAAAACTGGCATCTCTGATGGTATGGGGTTGCATTAGCGCCTATGGCATGGACAGATTACACATCTGGAAAGGCACTATCAATGCTGAAAAGTATGTAGAGGTTCTAGATCAACATATGCTCCCATCCAGGCAACGTCTTTAATGTTTCAGCAAGGCAATGCTAAACCACATACCGCATCCATTACAACAGTATGGCCTCACAGTAGAAGAGTCCAGGTGCTGAACTGGCTGGCCTTCGGTCCAGACCTTTCACCAAATAGAACACATTTTGAGCAAATCCAACAAAGACCCAGGACTGTTGAGAAGTTAGTCCTACATCAGACAAGAATGGAACAACATTACTCTCCCAAAACAGCAACTGGTCGTCTCAGTCCCCAGATGTTTACAGACTGTTGTTAAAGAAGAGGGGAAGCTACAAAAATGGTAAACATGGACCTGCTTAAAGTCTTCTCAATTTTACTTTGAGGAATATTTTCTGAAATTAATCCATTTTTGAGGCAGTTTTTCACAGGTGGAGGGAACCTCTGCCCATCTTTACTTCTGAGAGACTCTGCCTCTTTTAATTGCTCATTTTATACCCAGTCATGTTTTTGCATTTATTTTTATTTTCATTTCACACATATCTTATGTTTAAAATTAAATATGTAATATTTAAAGTATTTTCATCTGTATATTTTTAACATAAAACCTCAGTAGCAATTGTGAAAATGCAAGCTTTAAATCAACTTTAAATTCACTAGCGTGCATGGTTTTCCTCTTTGCTTGTAAAGTATGTTGCTTTGACTGAAATGCATCTGCTGAAAGGACTTTAATCATACATAAGCTGAGGATTTATATTCTTAGGTGAGGACACAAAATCTTTCTCTTCTTTTAATGGTGCTGTTGGTCCTTTTGCAGGTGCTGTTGCATATCAGTGCAATAAAAGAGAAAAGAACTGTTGTGCATAAGAAATCCAGTCGAGTGACAGAGACAGAGAGCTCTGTGACTTCAGCTGTGTTCAGTAATTAAGTTCTTGAGAATGGAAATGAAAATAATTGGGCCTGCATCCAGTTTGTGACTATTTACACATTGTGGAAGAGTAAATGAGTGCATTGATGCTGAATCAGGCAGTATTTTGTTGGAGATAAGTCTTAGGGATATTTTGCACATCACCACTCTGGTTGAGATGTAGGAGGGGGCTTTCCCCAGACAGGAAGCTGCTGGTCTTGCAGGAATAAAATGATGTTGTGTGTGATATTGTGCATGTCGTCCATGTTTTGTTCTTGGTAGTGTATTGTTAAAATAACACCAACAAATATTGTACATCTGATGATAAAGTGGCGTTCACATGCTGTAATGTCGCAGTATTGAGTCAGCAGGAAACTGTGAGCACTGCCTATGTATGTGAAGGGGTGGAGGAGGAGGAGGAGGTGTTGTGTGATTGTATGTGGGGAGGGGGGTTGCCTGCTGTCTGGACTATGATGAGTCAGATCTTTGTAGTGTCTGTGCAGAGAGTGTGGCATCCTTTTTTCAGCTCAGCCTGTGACAAGCAGAGAGGCATGCTGGGCTGCAGCTGAAACAGAACTCTTAAAGGCTCTCTTTTTCTTTTAGCATTTAACTGAATCACTCTATATGAACAAACTGTGTATGAACATGAATGGACTCCTAAAAATGTCAAGAACATTTCAGGAAAGCAAACAGTGCCTATAAAGTTCTCTGGTCAGATGATATCAAAAACATGCCATTTTTTGCTATCCAACAACACACTGTGTTTAGTGGAACTCTGCAGATCACCACAAACACACCATCCTCACTGTAAAGCACTGTGGTGACAGCATCAATCTGTGGGGATGCTTTTCAGCAGCCAGCCCTGGAAGGCTTTTAAAGGTTTTACTTTGTAGAAATCATCACTTTGGGGTATTTGTAATGTAAAAAAAAGCACAAGGTGGTGAATACTTTTAAAAGGCACATTACCCCTGAAATCTTCACAATTTGCATATTCACAAGTAGAATTGGGCGTTATCTATTTCTTATCACTGTCAAACCCTCCCCAAATTTTGCAGGGGTATATGGTATTACTGCCAGGTGATGATTAAAATCTACATTATGCAAGCACTTGATGATGTGTTTAGGCAGAGCAACCAGAGCATGCACCACTTTACAGTTGCAGCATTGTTTTCACACTTCACAGGTAAACTGAGTTTACAGAGGATCAAATGAGGCTTTGTCTCGTTTCTTCCTCTCTTCACATTTGTGGCTCGTGCACAGATTCATGTGTCCCCATGGTCTGGTGGAGTTTGATCAGTGTGAACATAGGCAAACCATACTCACTTGTAGAACTGGTCTTGGGCAAGGTTTGGGCTCAGGCACAGTGTGCAGGAGATGTTAATGCAACCATGCTCAAGTACCGGCTGTCATGTAGAGTTTTAACAGCAGTTCCAACTGTCTCCTGTCTAATTGGTATCTTTAAAAAAATGAGACTTTGTCTCTTCTTCTCCCTCCTGGTGGGTTTCCACACCAACTATGCGCATACCGCCACCTACTGTATTGGATGTGTACAAGTGTGCTTGGACTCTAAGCAATGTTATGAAGTGAAAGCAGACCACTGGAGGTGAGGGAGGAGCAATCACACTTTGGCATGGTAAGAAACAATCATGCCTAAAGTGCACTAGAACTCAGCCTGGTGGTTATAGGCCTCCATGAGGTATACTGTTAGAGAGTGAAAGTATAGTAGGTCTAGAAGAAGAGCTGAGGTGGACAGGTCAGGTGCCAACAACTGGGAGATACGGGTAAATTTGGGAGGGAACAGGAGAAAGTTTTCTCTAATTTAAGGCACGACATAGTGTTATGGTCTGCCAGTCAGCGTGTACTTTATTTTATCGAACTGACTGTTCCCAGAAAGGATTCTGTGGAGGAAGCATATGAGAGGGAAAAGCTTAGATATGCAGATTTAGGATGGAAAGTTAGGGGGTTTATAGCAACATCAGCAGTTTCATAACTTAAAGAGCTGGGGCAGAATTTGTGAAAGACAGCTACATAGTTACATAGATGTCAGATTCAAACCAGCCACTGGATTTGGATCACTGTCAGCCATCTACAAGGGAATTTTAGAGCACTTCATGCTTCCAACCAAATCCCACCTTTCACAAACTCATGCTGAAAAAGATGAGAAGAGTGAAAGCATCTTTTCCATCATGGAAAGCATTCATCGTGGTTCTTTGCTCTTTATTTAACAAAGAATATAACCTTGCTTTTTAGGGTTAATGTCATGTGACAACATTTAGAGAAGTTCAAATAAATAGAATATTTATGGAGGGCATTGTATGCAGAGTTAATGACAGTTGCACACAAAGGCAGAGTAGATTATCCTGCACACTTACCAATCACTGGAACAAGTCAAATAATGGCTACAGGCCCAATTTAACAGGGAAGTGATATATGATGATATTTTGTGAGTTTGGGCTTAATGCCTGTCAGGTCTTAGTTTAATGCTGCTGGACCAGCCTTTATACAGATGCAATAATAGGCTGAGTTGCTGTCATGAGAAATAAGCCTTATTGTGAGGGCAGCTGCATGTCTAAAGATAATGTTTGTGTAGTCCAAAAACAAATGAAGGCTTCAATCATGTGCTTTCTTTCAAGCATGCAAGTTAACTCAAGTTTTTGGACCTTTTTTTGTGGGGGGGGGGTCGTCTACAAAAATGTGGAAACAGTCATTTTCAATGTGGCTTGCCACATGACATTCTCAGTATTTTAACCTTCCAGAGTGGCATTCTGCAAAGAAGACTTACTGTAATCCTTGACATACTGGCTACAGTGAAGAGCATGCATTTAGTCTTGTTTGCATTCTGAACTAATTTGATGATTCACAGACATTATTTGTGAGTGATATAATCTCCTGTCGTTCACTCCTCCCTACCCCTCTCTCTCTTTTTTGTTTCTCTGTTTTCACATTTTCTCGGCTCTGCACTGCAGCCCATTAACCAGCGCTCTCTGAGGGACGGCTTTATAACCATACATAATGGATGAAGAGTTTTCAGGCTGCAAAACACCCAAGTGTCAGAACAGGATTGTGATACTTTTGATCAGCTCTAATCTCCTCTCTGCCTCAGTAGTTCAACATCAGGTGGCACTTTGTAAACCTAGTGTGTATTTTTAGGATAAAATCATTTTTAGTGGTTTGACTGCCACTGCTGAGGAGCATGTGTTTGATACACATGCTCCTCAGCAGAGATATGTGTGGGTTGAGAGGAACAAGTTCAAACAGATGTAGACCGACCATTTCTTTCCGCCCACCTCGGCATATGGCCACAGCTCCCAGCCATTCTCTAATTAATAGCTGTCACAGCAGCCACAATCAATATGGCCTCATTAGCCATGTTTGTGTAACTCTTCCTCTTCACTAAGGGTCAATACGCAACCCCAGAGATAGAAATGAAACAGCCTGAGTAGAAATGAAAACCACAGAGTATCGATTACGAAAAGGCTAACCATACATTTGTTTCCCTGCAGTGTTATTTCCATTATGCTTTGCTGTTGATGCATTTCACCTGCGGGAAAATCAATGAGAACTATATGCAGCACTTACTTGTGTGGTCACTGATGTTAAGACTGTAGTGGATCTGCATGGTCAGATTTGTGAGTAAACCAATCAATAAACAAGGCAGCAGAAATCTTATTTAAATGGCAATGGTGAAATAGGTTATCAGTGGTGATAACATGATACATATAGTATTATGCCTATAAAATATATTCACCCCCTTGAATGTTTTATCTTTTTATTTATTTTTTTTTCTAAATCAATTGCGGTCATTATATTTTGGCTTTTTTGACCAAATTAATTACAAGAATTACAGAGTAGTTACAATTAGACAAACCATGTATTCCTGGCTACCATTACATGAAGACAAAAGAACACTCCAAGCAGCTTAAAGAAAAGGTTATTGAAAAGTTGAAGTCAGAGGATGGATACAGTTTTCCAAGGCATTCAACATCATCCAGTCCATTTAAATCTAATGCCACCAAGACACATATGACTACTCTGAAGGAGTTACAAGCTTCAGCAAAGTCCTCAGAAGCTTAAAGAGTGTTGTTAGAGGAAAAGGTGATGTAAAAAGTGGTAAATATGCTCCTGTCCCAACTTTCTTGGAATATGTGGGCAAACAGTGTTGCAGGCGTCTAATTCATAATGTGTTTATTTTATTTTTTTAAGTTAGTGTGGACATTAAATATCTTGACTTTTTGCTGTATTTTAATTACCTGACACACCAAATAGACCATGGCATATATCGGTATATATTTCGTATTCATCTGGGAAACCTCCCATATGAAGTGTTTGGGAAGGGCAGGACTTTCCAAAAAAATTGTTGGTGAGTGACTGGCCGAATGTTCTGTCACATTCAAAAAGGGCTGACCAAAGGTGTAACACAAAATGAGGTCGGGAGAAGTGAAAAAATATCTTCTGCAAGCAGAGAAAAACTTTCAGTGTGGCCCTTTTGCTCTTGCTTTAACAAAGAAATGTGGCCCAGTTCTGGTAAAATTGCCACTATACTAAAGCCACATCTGAGCTAACTGCTACACCAGTGGCAGTCATTGTATATACCAGGTTACAGTAATACTGAACCTTAACTGTAATCGCAAATTTTCAGTGCTGTTCTTTGCTCTTTATTGTGGTCCAGCTCTGATTCTGTAAAACTGCTGCTATACTTCCTAGCTGCAGCCATTGCAATTAGCTTCCAGTACAACTAAACCCCAACCATAGCTACCGCCTCGATCTCTTTAAACGCTGATTGGTCTGGTCCATTCTCAGATCTGGCACATTTGCTTCAGGTTGGAGCTTTGCAAGATGGTTTTGCCTGATGACTGACATGGAATCTTGCTAATCCTTCTGCTTTGCAAGGTTAATATATTTGACCTTTCAAATAAAACAGTGTGAGATTTATAATAAGAAAACACTACTATTGCACGCACAGGGCTAGACTAGCAAAGGCATGAGAAGAAGTATTTTGTCCACAGGGGGCGCTAAAATAAACATTCCCCAGAATTACTGCAAAAGATATTTCTGTTAATTGGACATTCTTGGAAATAATACAGAAAACATCAGCTCACTGTCTACACTTAGCTGCAGTTGTGACAATGGCAGAGAAATATGCTCCTGTGCCTTTTCCCCTAAAAGGAGCATACCATTAAAGGCTGCTGCATGGACAGAAATTAAATTACACAGTGACACATAGATGCTGTCTGAAAGCTCCATTCCTGCATTATCCGTGGTGTCCATGGCAGAAAATGGAGGAATGATCCATTTAGAGACTTATCCAAATGGGAGAAAAATGTAATCTCTGAAAGTAAACTTCACATCCACTGCTTCAAAGTTTGCTTTTTCTGAGGCTGAGAGTATGATCAAAGAGCAAAGCAACTGTCCTGCTAATGTTTGGTCCAGCAAAAAAAATCCCAGAGGACGACAGAGCTCTGAGTGCTACAAAGAGAATACAGAAGCAGGGGACGGGAAAAGAGAGACTTGTGCCAATAAAGACAATTGGAAGTGAAAGGGGCAGAGAGTGCAAGGAAAGGGAAGTCCATCACTGTCAGGCCTCAGTGAGAAAAATCATTACAAGCCGGAAAGTAGGACTGCTAAAAAAAAAAAAAAAAAGTCGGTTATTCCTCACTAATGTCCTCCGATTGGAGAGATGCCATTTTGGATTTAGGCAGACTGTATCTATCAGCTGGGGAAACAGAGAGAAAATCTGTAGAAGGTCTGGAGCTGTTCTAAATGTTTGGTTGTTATGCTCCACAAACAGCCTGCAATGTTAATTACTGAGTGCTCAATTAGAAGCAGTTTGATTGATGATGTCCTCTGTGATACAACTCAATGGAGAGCTCATTTATCCTGAGATCTTTTTAAAAATGATATTTTTATTGTTTTTGTCCTTTGTTAGGCCGTTATTATGAAAGGACAGTGGAAAGATCCAGAAATAGGGATGAGGGAGTGGGGAATTACATATGAGAAAAGAGCAGCTGGCCAGACTTGAACCCTGTTTGCCTGCTCACATCATCTTTTAGGGTAAAGATGAACTACTGTATTTCTTTACCAGCCGAAAGGTTGTCCACAGTGAGTGAGCTTTCTGGGGCCCAGAGTCATGAGGGGGCCAGTGGAGTTGAGCAAAGGCATTGTCTATCTGATATTTAAGCAATGATGAACTTTTATATTAAACCTGCATTGCCAATTAAAAACAGTTCACACTCTTGGACATTTTACCCGTTTATTAGTTTTCTAAGTAAATTATAATAATATAATATAATAATATCATTTGTCTATTGAGCCAAAAAGGTCTCAAAAAACCTCTTTAATGTCAAAGTGAAAAAAGATTTCTACAAAGTAATGTTAATTAAATTTGGAAAAAAAAGTGAGGTAAAATAAGTGTCTGCATAAATTTTCACCCCTTTTTTGTGTCTCGAGTGATTGTAGTATAAAAACACCTGTGTCTGGAAAGTCAAGACTCTGGTTCATCAGTATTCCTGACTGCCATTACACCATGAAGAAAAAAGAACACTCAAAGTAACCCAGAGGAAAGGTTATTGAAAAGTTTAAGTCAGGGGATGGATACAAAAAAATCAATGCACTGAACATCCCCCAGAGCTCATTAAAATCCACCATGGAGAATGATAGAAATTTTGGCACATGTATAAATCTGCCCAGATCAGGCTGTCCTCACAAACTTAGTAACTGTGCAAGGACACTAGTGAGAGAGGCCACCAGGACACCTATGATTGCTCTAAAGGAGTTAAAAGCTTCAGCAGCTGAGATGGGAGAGACTCTGCATACAAGAACTGTTGCCCGGGCTCTTCACCAGTCAAAGCTTTATGGGAGGGTGGCAAAGAGAAAGCCACTGTTAAAGAAAACTCCTTCTAAATCTTAACTAGAGTTTGACAAAAGGCATATGGGAGACTCAATGGTCAGGTGGAAGAAAGTTATCTGGTTTGGACATCAGACGAGACGCTATGTTTGGCAGACACCAAACTCTGCATATCACCACAAACACACCATCGCCACTGTGAGGCGGGGTGGTGTGTTTGTCATGCTGTCATCATGCTGTGGGGTTGCTTCTCAGCATCTGTCTCTGGAAGGCTTGTAAAAGTAGAGGGTAAAATAAATGAGACAAAATACAGGAAAATCATGGATGACTATCTTCAAATCTGTTTCACTTTGGCATCAAAGAGGTTATTTTTGTCAACAAAGTCAAATTATATTTACCATAACTGATTTATAAAACCATTTAAAGGGTAAAACGTCCAAGGGGCTGAATACATTTTGTAGGCACTGTAAATACCTATTATATCTTGATTTTCTTCCTGCTCCTTCTCATTTTAGATTGGAGACTGAATACTGTATTATTGACTGTATTGTAATTTCTGCCAGTTTCAAAATGTGAAATGGGTTGGGCCTTTATCATTGTAATATTAATGGTTTTGGTTGGCCCATTGGCATGGCAAGTAGGTGGCTAGTGCTAATACTACAGATCCAATGTGCATGCATCGATACTGTTACATGGCATCTGGGGAGGGCCCATTGACAGGGTCTTCCAGGGGCCTGTGCGTGGGCCTGTCCAGCTGAATGATTCCACTGTAACCATAAATGAAAATGTTGTTACAGTATATCATAGTTTTGTTCATAGTTCTCAGGTGGTGTCTTGGTTTCCGGAAGGGGGTTTTAGAGTTGGTTTTAGTGGGTGACATATTTGTAATTAATGTAATTAAGTACAATAATTCACTCAAAATATGCTTAAGTAAAAGTAAAAGTAGTGATTGTAAAAACTACTCAGAAAGGTACAAGTACACAAAAAGCTACTCAATTACAGTACTTTAAGTTAATGTAATCAGTTATTTTCCACTCCTGGCTGGAAGTCGTTATTGGATGCTGGTGATCTTGGGTCCCTCAGGTGGCTCTGAATCAAAAACAGACATGATTGTGAACTGGAATTCCCTGCTTGGGTTCAGGAACACTTCCAGAAATCACTGTCTGTCAACACAGTTCGCTGTGGTATCCATAAATGCAAGTTAAAGCTGTATCTAACAAGAAGAAGCCATACTGTATGTGAACACATTCCAGAAATTCAGCTGTCTTTTCTGGGCAAAGCACTCAAACATCATCAGACAACAGTGGGCATTACAAATGATTTATTGATGAGGAATCTGGTGCTGTTAAGAGCTCTGATGTAATGCCAATAAATCTTAATAAATGAGCATATTGGATCTTCACTAAAGATTCGGTGTACATGTCGAGCTTTTGTTCTTTATTGAAAGTGATAACAAGCTTTGAAATATGTTTCCAACAGGCCAGATTTTCCTACCTGCACATGAAGTACCTGTTCTTTTCCTGGCTGGCCGTGTTTGTGGGGAGCTGGATCGTCTATGTGGAGTACTCGTCCTACACAGAGCTGTGTCGTGGGCACGACTGCAAAAATTCAATAGTGAGTGTTTTCCCTTATCAAGTCTTAAATCATCATCTCCCTTAAGTTCCCTTAACCAATATTTTCTCTGGATTTTTCAGTGCGACAAATACAAAAAAGGAGTCATTGATGGCTCGGCCTGCAGCAGCCTGTGTGAGAAAGACACCCTGTACCTGGGGAAGTGCTACACTGCCAAGGCCAACAGCCAGGTCAGTCTCTTCTTTATCAAACACTCTTCTTAAATCTCTTTATTTTTAATCCAGCTGCCCCTCACAGGTTTACCGTGTTTATTTTAGGTCTACTCGGGGGTCTGGGGGGATCTGGAGGGAGTCATTAAGTGCCAGATGGAGGAGGCTCCACAGTATGAAGTGGGGAGCGAAATGGAGCCCAGGAAGGAGGCTGCTACCTTCAACAAGCCAACCGAGGGGACGTCTGTGGAGAAGTTCAGAGAGATGATCCTCAACCACTTAAAGGTCAGGGAGCCCTCGTTAGTTACTCTCAGTGATGAATCATACTCGGTTCGATAACAGATGCAGATGTAATCTGACTCATTCTGGTGCACTGTTAATGCAGATCCCATATATGGACATATTTTTCCTACCTGTATGCAGAGACACTTTTACTGTGATAGAGCAGTGGACATACAGTGCATTGCTTTTTACATGTAAAAACCCAACAGGCAGAATAAGACACTACTACAGCTTGAACACACTGTACGGCTGCGTATGAAACATAACATAATGTTTAAGTTTCAAGGGTGTACACTGCCACCTGCTGGACTGAAATGAGTAGTGACTTGTATTGGATAATCAGCTATGCCCGAGCCTAACTAAGCCAAACAGGTAATTAATGAAGGCAAATCATCTAACAGTACTGCAATCCTACTGACTGACTTTTAGAGGTGATCCAAACATTAAACTGAAAATTACAGTCATATTTTCCCCCACTATTTAAGTGCTAATGTTATTCTGAATTCATAGATAACTTACAGAGACATGCTTTTTTCAATCCTTAGCCTTAAATGAAGTATTTCACATGAAACACAGCTCATAAAAATCAAAAATGCACAAAATATTAGAATACAACCACACAACCACAATCAACTGGTTAGCTTTGCTCTAAGTGTACAGCAATTAAACATTAAATGCAAGAAAAAAATCTGAAAAAAGTATTTTAAAAAAATATTTAAACATGTACAAGCACTTGTGGGTATTATTTCTAGTGTATATAATATTCTGTATGCATTGATAGTATGGTTGCAAGATGTGCAAAGTTTACAAGAATTTGACATGTGACGCTAGACATGATCAGAGAATAAAACATGCAGGCAGATTTAATGAGGTAGATAAGTTAATTTAAGTTCATTTTAATATGAGGTACAACAGAGAGCCTTCTTATAGCATTTGAGGTACAGTGAATATATTAATAACTTGCAGCATTTGAATACAGTACAATTATTAAATTAAATAAGTAATTGAGTAGAGAGTAGAATATGTGCAAATATGCATAAGAAGTTTGGCATTTTACCACAGAGAGCCTTCTTAGAGCATTTAAGTTACATTGAATAGATTATTAACTTGCAGCATTTGATGATGTTAAATACTTTAGATTAAATTAGTAATTTGTACAGTATTAGTGCAAATATGCAGAAGAAGTTAGGCATTTCACCACAGAGAGCCTTCTTACAGCATTTGAGTTACAGTGAATAGATTGATTACTCGCAGCGTTTGAGTAAGGTAAAATTATTAAATCAGTTATTAGTACCGTAAATGGATTAATTAGTGTAAGTATGCATATGAGGTGAGTCACTGAATTGCAGTGATTTAAGTTACAGTTAATAGGTTAGTGAAAGCAAATGTGCATATGAGGTGAGGCTTTTACTGCAGTAAGCTCTCTCACAGTATTTGAGTCAACAGTAAGAGACTATGCATATTTTACATTAAGCAGAGCTAATGGTGCTTGTTAAATGAGAGTTCTATTTTCCCCCATTATGACTGTTGAGTAAGGCAGGCTATGAAGGCTGCTCTAGAGAAGACTATTGTTATTACAAATAATCAAATGCACACTCATCAAGTGTGGAATTCAGCATCAGAGCCCTCGGGCACTTTAATGATTTGACAGTGAGACAGCACTCATGCAGTTACCACTTCATTGTCTGAATGTGGAGACAGGGATAGAACATATATCTCTAAAAAAAATTATTTTTCTCTGCAGGCTAAAGTGGGGGATCAGGCCAACCTTGCAGATCTGGCAACCCAAGTATTATCCATAACAGATTTCAATAAGGACGGTCACATCTCCCTGCCTGAGGCCCGCTCCACATGGGCTCTGCTGCAGCTCAATGAGTTCCTGTTAGCTTTAGTCCTGCAAGACAGAGAGCACACACCTAAGTTACTGGGCTTCTGTGGGGACCTTTATGTGATGGAGAAGGTGCCATATTCTCCACTCTATGGGATCAGTCTACCCTGGATCATGGAGGTGTGGATTCCTGCTGGTCTGCGGCGCAGCATGGACCAGTGGTTCACCCCGTCCTGGCCTCACAAAGCCAAGATCTCCATCGGACTGCTGGAGCTGGTGGAGGACATTTTTCATGGCACTTTTGGCAGCTTCCTCATGTGCGATGTAAGCGCCAATAGTTTTGGATACAATGATCGCCACGACCTGAAGGTGATGGATGCACGGTACATTGTTCCTGAATCCACCTTTCAAGAAATTATCAGGCAGCAGCGCTGTGATGTGGATGAGGATTGCCTCTATGGGGCAGACTGCCTCACTTCCTGCGACCTCACCAAGCACCGCTGCACACCTGAGGTCACCAGGCCGAACTTAGCCAAAGCCTGCGAGACGCTCAAGGACTACATTCTGAGAGGAGCGCCGTCTGATGTGAGGGAGGAGCTGGAGAAGCAGCTGTATGCTTGCATTGCACTGAAAGGTTCAACAGAACAGATGGAAATTGAGCATTCGCTAGTTCTGAACAATCTCAAGACTTTACTCTGGAAGAAAATCTCTCACACTAAAGACTCTTAAAAAAATATGGCATTGCACAAAAGCACAAGGATTTATTATCCTTAGTTTTTTAATCAATATATGGACTCTTTCCACTGTGGAAACAGAGGAGGGATTCCTCTCGCATTTATCTAAACATGCATAACATTTTATCCTGCAGGAATGTTGTTTTCATATTTAATTATGTATAAGAGATGTTTGTTTTTAGTATTATTTATATACGAAGGAAAATGAGCAAGTGCAATTTTTGAAACTATCAAAGAGGAATTCAATAAATTTGACTTAAGGATCATGCTAGCCTCATGTGTTTAACTTTTACCTTTCTGGTCTAATCAAGAAAAAGGTGGCAGGCCTTGCATAAAATTAAGACTTTGGAAGGCTCCTTAATTGAGGTTGGGGTGGTCCAATAATAATTGCTACTCTAAGACATTTACACAGACCATTAATTAATAAAAATATATGTATATATAGTAATCAGTACGTTCAAATTTAATAGAGCTTTACTTGTATGATAGAAGAAAAGTTTATATTGCCAAAGCAAATGTGAAATAAAATCAAATATCCATCAGTGGAGATGCATTTGAAAATGGGGCTCAATGAGATCATCTGTTAAGACTCGCAAAAATAAGTCTCCAGCACAGGTAAGTTTCAGTAGGTAATCTACACTCGTCAGCTACTTTATTAGGTACACCTTGCTAGTATTGGGTTGGACTCCTTTTGTCTTCAGAACTGCCTTGATTCTTTGTGGCATAGTTTCAACAAGGTGTTGGAAACATTCCTAAGAGTTTTTGGTCCATGACATGATAACATTACGCAGTTCAATGATGTGAATCTCCCGTTCCACCACATCCCTAAGGTGCTCTATTGGATGGAGATCTGGTGTTCAATAAACTAGTTTGAGATTATTTGAGCTTTGTGACATGGTGCATTATCCTGCTGGAATTAGCCATCAGAAGATGGGTACCCTGTGGTCATAGAGGGATGAGCTTGGACGATCACAACAAAAAAATTCACCTGATGGGTATCAATAAACTACATCAGCAGGAAGGAAACATTTTGGCTTGGACTGATCAAAAACAAGTGGGGTATTCCATCAAAGTAGCTGACAAAGGCTGAGCATTCCTGAATTGGCCTGTCTTGAACTAGCATCCACTGAAGCTTCAACTCGTTCGACAAATGCAACTCAACTGCATCTGGACACAGCTAACCCCAGTCTGGCTTAAACAATCAGCATGTGCTCTTGCATGGGATTACGAAGCCCAAATCAATCAGTAGTTGAAAAAGAGGTTACTAAATGTGAAAAACATGAGCGGAGTACTTTTCCATGGTCAAACTACATATATCTATAGTTTTAGGAGGAAACTGGACAAGTTTCGACCAAAGAAGGCAACATCTTCCACTTTTAAAAAAAATCAAAGAGGATGCTACTGTCAAGAAATGCCAGTGGATTAAAGGCATTTATACAATCCTATTTTGGCGATCCAGGAAGCAGTCACCTGGGACTTCTGGGATTGCTTTGTGGGATAGAAT
This sequence comes from Cheilinus undulatus, assembly GCF_018320785.1. NCBI lineage: Eukaryota > Metazoa > Chordata > Actinopteri > Labriformes > Labridae > Cheilinus > Cheilinus undulatus. The sequence goes on from NC_054871.1 coordinate 37,771,094, forward strand.
GTGTTATTTTACTGTTCTATACTGTTCATGTTGCATTGCTAGTTGATAATTATGCCTGTGTTGTTCATTAGTTCATGTTTTAGTGGGAAATGTTTTATAAAGTGTGACACCAGGAGTGAGGGAGTCATTGCTGCAGACTAGGGTGTCTGGCTGCTCCTGCTTACCATGAAAGTGCTTGTTTAATTCTTGAAACTTGTTTGAACCATTCCTCACCACACCATTTGGTTAATTATGTTATTTTTATGGCATCGCCATTTTTAAAGTTTTCTTCTCATTCTATGAAACTCAACCATCAAGCAGAAGTGATGCCTCACTGTTCCTTAAGTTCACCCAGAAGTGTAGCTTTCATTGAAAAAGATTCATAAAAAAAAAGCACAAACACAAAAGGGATCGACGGAGCCCCACACCATTGTGGTTTGGCTTGATTCAGTGCGGCTGCATAAAAAACTGCTGCATAAAGACTATTTTGTGGAGTTTGCTGAATGAAAAAAGGTGTCATCCCACAGGATGTAGTTTCATCCTCTTTTTGGGGGAGATGCCAAAGAACAGACCACATCTTTTACACCAGTGCAAGTTATATTAACTTTACTTCATGATCTCCGTGTTTTTATCTGGGGAAACAAAAACAACCACTTGGCTAACAAACAAAACAAAGCAAACAAGGGGACTGGACTGTTTTTCGATATATTTATTAGAACAAAATTTTTTTGCCATTGGAACGGAGCCGACGGATGACTCAATCTGAAGCCTCCTGTTCCTGAGCCCGGAGGAAGCTGGCCTTCTTCTGGGCGATGCGGTCTTTCCTCTGGGCCAGAGAGAGCTTGGCACGGTTCCACCTGGGTCACAAAGCAAAGGGTTAGGAATCTGAAGCTTGAATTTCAAAAAATTAGTTGGTCAGGTGTTCAAGTCCATTTGTTCCTTTGAGATGGCTAAATGAGCTTTATTTGTACTCTTTAAAGCTACGTTTCCTCTCACAGAGCTTACTGGCCGCACTTACCTCACCTAAACTTGACCAAATGTTACATTTTAAAACTGAAGTCTGTTACTTTAATGATCAACAGTTAAGTCAGGTACTGAAGCTAAACCCCAAAGATCTTCGGGTATGTTTAACTAAAGCCTATGCACATTGAACAATATCAGTGCAAACATTTTTGATTACAATCCAATATCTAATCACATGCACTATACTTACTATGCTACTATTACGTGTACTACTTTTATTTCATCAATCAATATAAACTCCAGTTTTGAGACCCTGAAATAAACATTTGCACTACGTCTGAAAATCATCTGACTTTAAATATTCTTACCTCTTCTTCTTGACTTCTTTGGGGGGCTTCTTTTCATGGACCGGGTTCTCACGGATGGCAGCATGAGCCTTCTGATACATCGCCTCAATCTGGAAGAAAGAAAGAGCCAAACTAAGTTTCTCTTCATTTGTTTCACTAGCGCCAGCTTGGTTCAATACTGTATTTTGGCTGATAAATTCAGAAGATTCAAATATTTTTTGGTTAATCGAAACTAAATCATGGAAAATCTTTTACTTAGGCATTTCCCACGTAGCCTTGATATCACTGTGTTTAACTTTTTGGCTATCCAGTCAAGTGGATCGATGATGAATTTGATTTAACAAGATATAGTGTGGTAATGTACAAGCACAACTTCTGAAGAGCCCAGTTGTTTTTTCTGTGTACCCAAGAGCTTTACCATCTGTTGTTAGAGTTAGGAGGTTAAAAAAGCTGATCATCTGGAAGATTGTTTCAGACATGCAACTTAAATATTAAGAAATAGAAACTACGATTATCCAATAATCAGATGTTAATTAAGTCCAACCAAGACTCTCTCAAGCTGGATAGGAGGTATGTTTGCATCAGCCAAACTTTGGCCAGTGAGAAAACTTCCTGTGTAAAAGTAACATTATACAAAAGTATCTAATGTACAATATAAAACGATGCTTTGGCTGATTTAGAAACCATCTCGTTGCTTCCAGAAAGCCGCCTTCTCATAATCTACAGGAGATATGATCAGTAAGATTGGACAGTATCCATTTTATAATACTGCTAAACCTTTCCAAAATTTTCTCTAGGTGCACAGTGTTACCACCAAGTGTTGAAAAGCTGTAATGTACAAGAATACAAGTCATTTATAATTAAAGCATTGTTTTCAGGATGCATTGCCAGGCGCTGATGCACAAGTAAGGGTGCATCTCAAAATATTTGAAAATCTTGAAGTATTAATTTTCGTGTGATGTAATTCAAGTAGTAAGACTTCAACATATTCTGGATTCATCTCATACAAAATGAAATATTTCAAGACTTTTTTAATGTTGATGATTACAGGTTACAGCTCACAAAAATCCAAAATCTGAATCTGTTAAAATCACAAAACACCAGTCCAAAAAAAGATTTCCAATAGAGAAATGTTGATCTTCAGGAAAATTATGCTCATTTATGCACTGGTTGGAGCTCCTTTTGCACAAATTACTGCATATATGTGACGTGGCATGGAACCAATCAGTCTGGGGCATTGCTGGGGGGTTATGTAGCCCAGGAAACCCTGATAGTCTTCAGCTTGTCTGTATTGAGTCTGGTATCTCATCTTCCTCTTGACATTTCCCCAGAAATTCTCTATGGGGTTCAGGTCAGACCAGTTGACTGGCTAATAAAATAGTAATACCATGGTCAGTAAACCAGTTTCTGATAAGTTTTTGCTTCACTGTGGTCAGGTGCCAAGTCCTGCTGGAAAAGGAAATCAGCATCTCCATAAAGCTTCACAGCAGATGGAAGCATGAAGTGCTCAGAAATCTGACAGCCATGGCTCTGAACTTGATAAAGACCAGTGGCCCAACAGCAGCAGATGACATGGCATCCTAAACCATCAATGACTGTGGAGACTGAAAATACAGGACTTCAAGCACCTTCAAGGATTATGTGCCTCTGATCTTCCTCCAGACTCTGGGAACTTTATTTCAAAATGAGTCCCAAAATTTAGTTTCATCTGAAATCAGGAATTTGGACCACTGAGCAACAGTCCAGTTCTTTTTCTCCTTAGGCCAGATGAGATGCTTATGTCTGTGGCTCAGGATTGCCTCGACACTAAGAACACAACACTTGTATACCCAGACAAATCTGTGTGTGGTGGCTCTTGATCCACTAACTCCTGCCTTTAGACCACTCCTTGTGAAGTTCTTGTGAAGTCCCTAAGTTCTTCAATCTGCTTTGTTTGACAACCCTCTGAAGGCTGAGCTCATCCCTGTGGCTTGTGCACCTTTTCTTACCACAGTTTTTCCTTCCAGTCAACTTTCTGTAAATATGCTTTGATACCACCTCTGAGAACAGCCTGCCCTTTCAGCAGTGACCTTCTGTGGCTTGCCCTCCTTGTGAAGGGTGTTGATAATTGTTCCCTGGACATTTATCAAGTCAGCAGTCTTCTCCATGATTGCAGTTGTATGTACTGAACCAGAATGAGAGAATTAAGGCTCAGGAAACCAATCTTTGATTTTCATGAGCTGTACGTCAGAATTGTAAAGATTAAAGCAGAAAGGTCATACTGGAGAATCATGTACCAGCCGCTACTGGTTGACAGAAGAATCCAAAACTCAAAACCTCTGCATTGTTCGGGTTGAGCATAAACCAAGAGCACTGTATCTCAAAACACTGTATAAATAATTCTGAAGTGTTGTTAATGTTCTGTTATTGGATTGTTATGATCATTGGCCCTGCAATCTCCAAACTTTGCATCTCTGACCAAATCACTTAGAGCGCCATCTCTGAGCTGGGCTTTGTACAACTCGAGTAATAGTAAACAAACAATGCAACAAGTGGTTACAAAAAAGAGAAAGAGACTTACCGAATCAGGGGTGACTCCATTCTTGATGAAACGAGAGAACTGCTTCTTGTAAGCCTCCTCATCTTCCTCCATCAAGTAGCTCATGTACTCGGAGACGTTGGTGCCCATGATGTGCTTGCGGTGGACCTCAGCGTTGAACTCCTTGCTCTCTGGATCATACCCAGGGAAGCGCTTAGTGCTGTGGACAAAATCACAGAAAAAGGTGCAGTTAGAGTAGGTAAATAAAACCAAGCAGAAACTCTAATCAACACATGAGCCACAATTCATTCATGCCACAATCAGCAAAACACCAGGATTTAATTTTGCCTTATTTGGATAACATCTCTGCCTTCTATATTCATACTGGGTTAACACTGCTCCTGTCGTCTGTATTCTGTCCTCTGTGACTTGTGTTTTGATGTGACAGCAGAATCAGAGCTGACAGAAGCTGTCAGTTGCTATTATCAACTTGCTTTCTAAGGAGTGCAATGACTAAAGGGAGGGGGTCACATTGAGGTCTCAAGCACAATTCATGTGGGCTCAAGCACAAGGGAGATGTAAACAGTGAGAAGAGTTGAGGCAATTCTAAACTTCTGTCTTTTCACAAACAGGCATATCAGCACAGCGCAGGCCCATTCAAGCCCGATTTGCATGGCAGAGATAAAGGTCGCTGGTGTGTAAAAATAATAAAAACTTCCAAGGGAGCAGGATGGAGTCCATGTCTGCATGAAAAAAAAACAAACAAATGGAACACAGTTCTTAATGGCTGATGTGCAAACCAACTGCATGCATACCGGCACCTGGGGCTGTGTGCAGCTGGTCATACACCTGGGTGTAACATTATGATGGACTTAAACTTTACCTTGCACACCAGCAGGAGTAGGCGCAACTCTAAAAAGTTGGACTTAACCAATGTGTTGTGAATGGGAGGCGTAAAGCGATAGTCAAAACACAGGGAGCACAACGGAAGCGCACTTTAACAGATTTATCAATGTACAGTCATTTATTAATAATAAGTCATCTGTGATTGGACTAAAAACCTGAACCTGAAAAAGTTTACCCCCGGACAGTTGGCCGATAGAAAAGCTTTGTTTTAGCAGATGAGCTCTGATTGAATAGCAGAATAACATCCCTAAATATGCTACCAGATGTGTCAAAGAGTTTATATAAAAAGGAGCCTTCCCTCCTTGCAGGTGCTGATTCTCTCATTGGGTACCAACTTTTCTCCCTCAGTAGGGCTGTGTTATCATCCATTTAAGGAAAAAATGCTGTAATAATCAGTAAACAATGTGAGATGCTAAGAAGTGTCTTTTGGCTCTACAAAGAAATTATGACTCTTTTGGTTTTTTATATTTAAATCTTGTGTGGCTAGTTCGGAGTTTTGTTTCTTGGCAACTCTCACCTCTCAACAAAAGTTCACGTGAGCATGCACAGTAAGACCAGGTGTAGCCAAGACCGTTCAATGTTACACTTACTGCACTGTGTAAAGTTGAGCCTAAAAGGTGGCTCTTCTAGCTGTAGGATTTAAGACTGACTTACATTCAGCCCCTGCTGTATCAGCTTTTGCAAGCAGTTGTGCTTAAGTACAGTACTAAACAACTGCCAACCGGAATTTAATTCTCAATTTCAATACTAGTAAAAACTTGTACATTGACCCCCATTTTGATATAAAGGAACTGGTCTTTGACAGCTAAAACTGGTCGATACGGTAGAGTGTAGTAGGGCTAAAAAATGTAAAGGAAAAAACTGACATTCCAATAGTTTTTCTTTCTGAGATATAAATTGAGATTTATATGAAAAAAGCAAATTAAAACTGAAAATGTAGTGCCTTTTCATGTGCATTTCTTAAATTCAAAACAACTACATATGTTTTTTCAGTTGGGTCTTAAGCTGGATCTGTGCCATTATTCAAAGCAGCTCCTGTCTGCAGTGACACAGAGGGCCACATCACAGTCTCTCAGTCTCTCTCCATTATGAAATATTCAGGCCAAGTCCACTGGTAAGACATGCGCAGTTTGGCAAGGCTCACAGCTCATGTACCAACCAATGAAGGAAAACAGTATAATGGCTAATGCTAAGCTAACAACAGAAACGACCAAAACTTGATTAAAAAGACGTTTGATATTGCAGTCATTGGTGTGGATTAAAACTTTAAAGACCGTGGAAAGTCACTGAAGTTCCAGACTGGCTAGAGAAGTGTCTAAGGGCTATGAAGGTGCCAATGTCATTAGAATGCCAAAAAAAAGGGCTTCCAGAGGAAAACAGTGGCAGAACTATTTATGGTTCAAAAATTGATCAACTTTTTGCATCCTGTGTGTCTTGTCATAAATGGTCTCAGTGGGTTAACAAGCACCAGGATAAGATGCTGCTTATAGCAGGCATCCACTCACCTAGGAGTAACTTGTGCAACAGTCAGGCCTGTGTAACTGCTACAGGTGATGGCAGCACTTCACCTTTACATACATATTGATAATACCAGTAACAACCAATCTCACTCAGACTCTGTACTGACTGCAATAAAATCATGATTGTGGCATTCCTACAAATGACTTGTGGTTTGTGTTTTACCCTATCAATGAAATGAAACAGCTCAACATCAGAGGTTCCTGATGACTGTCATGATTTGGTTGCAGGATACGTCATCAAACCCCTCACACTTGCCTAAAGGTAATTTCCCCACATTTCCCATATCACATACTGGATACAACGTGCAACTGTGAAAAGATGAGTCCCTTGGTGGCAGAGCAGCAAAAGTATACCACAAAAACCACATCACATGCTGGGCTATCACCTTTACACTTAGGTTAGATGTATGCTACACACCTTCCTCTTTTATCCTGTCCTTTCTTGACTTCTAAACTGTCCAGTCAAGGCAAAATGTACCTACTAAATAAAACTGACCTAACTTGTCAACTTTCAGAACATCTTTTCTCACACAGCCAACTAAAGCATTTCAACAACTCCATTATTACCTGTGTGGGATGGACAGGCCTCCATCCACAGCCCCTTTCAGGGCACCGAACACCTTGTTGCCTGTAGTGGTCCTAGCAAGTCCAGCATCCAGGTAGCAGGTGAAAGCGCCGGGCTGACCATCAATGCTCTCCACGTTGAACTCATCGCCTGTGACCTCCACCTGACCTTCGTACACCTTATCCAGGCCAAACTTGTTCAGGAGCTGAGGACAGAAATTCCAGGGAATTTATCTCAAAAGCAGCAGCCAAAAACATTGCATCTTTATAAAATGATATTTTGATGACCTTGTTAGAGATAAAAACAGTCTCAGCTTCATGCAAAAACTATCAATACTTACTCTGCGTGCCAGCAGCAGACCAGTGCAGTAGGCTGCTGCGTAGTTTGTCAAGCCCACGGAGATCCCGTATTTCGGCAGCTCGTGTGAGTAGGCAGCGCACACGATCATATCGCCCTCGATCTTGGCATAAGCGATCTGCAACACAATCACAAGTGAGGATGAAGTAAAGCACATGATTTAACATCTTTATGGGATGCATAAAGCTTAAAAAAGCCACTCCTAATCTGCATATGAAAGTACTGAGCATTACAGAGCAGTCCTAATTTTTCTGTCACTATATTATATCATCTCACAGCTAGGTTTGTTTACTTTGACCATGTTGGCATCTCTGAAAAGGCAACATGCATTTCCCATCCAAACAACCCAATAGTGGAAAAACTACTCGCCATAGTAGGGTGGCACTAGAGGTGAAACTGATCACAGCTGATCCACTGGGATCACCGTGCAGAGTTGTTGGGCTGCAGTGCTCAACATGCTGTTTCACATGGGAAGTAAATTTAGTAAGGGCGCACGATATCAGCATGATATATAGCATAAAAAAAGGTCATTACCAGTATCGGCAGATATTTACATCCTATATTACAGATTTGAATATTGGCCTTTAAACAATATTAACATCCTTTCTTATGTAGGAATAAGTTTGTGGAGTTTAAGGCTGGACCAACAGACCTATGTCAGCTGAGGTCTTTTTGTTGTGTGCAGAAGCAAACCAGAGCAGGTAGATGTGTTGCAAGCATTCACAGCTCACAGTAATGACAGTGCACAAAACAGCTTTTAACTAGAGCTGTAACAAACTATTTCAATCGACTCATTGGATGATTGTTTTCCTGATTCATTGACGAATCTGATGCATTTTTTAAATAAAGAATGTAATTCCCCATATTAAAAAAAGGTTCAAATTATGTTCAAGTCTAATTATCTATATTTTAAAAACTGAAAAACGTATGAATTCTGTTACACTGAAAAACAAAGGCCACAGAATAAAAAAAATATGCTTTACAATGTGTAAAGTGCGTTTTTTGCCTCCCTCACTCATAAAAATCCTTGACATTTTAATGATAATAGCCTAGTGATGTGCTCTGAATGACGAACTTTTAGGTATAGAGGGAGAATAGTTTCAGTGTACTGATGCTTTTACCACCTATGATGAACATCCAAAAGGAGCGACTGATTTAATCAAACCGTTTTTTATACACCTTTATGAAGGTAAGCCTTTGCCTTCAAATATTGTTGATGTGATAACTTCCACACCTCTGTCACTCAGTGCTTACTTCAACCCTCTTTAACTGACACACACAATCTTACCCCCTCTCTTAAACGGAAACACGAGCAACTGTTCCTCTTGCCCTGCACCTCATACTCATTCTTTCTCTCCCGCTCAAATCTTGGCACACATTTAAGACAAAGTAAGGAAAATATTATGGATTAAATAAATGCCCAACAGCCAAGCCCTATTACTTTTATTCTGTCGTGTCTCATAATAGAAACAAAACTAGAAATAAAGAGAAATAATGCGATCAATGAACAAACGCTCACTGTGACGCACTTTGGCAGACGGATGCACACATTGTGCTGTGGAGCATGTTGATTTCGTAAACTTACTTCTTGTTTTTGGATGTATTCTATTAAATATAGTCTTTTGCCATAGTGTAATAAGCGCAAACTTTGTAGTTTGTTAACATTATCACGTTGATGCAGATAGTTTTAATACTACGTATTAAACAAACTCCACTCCTCACGCATTCTTAGTCTTTTATTTATTTAATCAAGAATGATTTTAGACTCTAAAACATTCTTTTCAAATGTATTTATCTCAGGTCAAAGTTGTATATCAATAGAGATTTATTCAAACCGCAAGAAACTGACCAATCAGAGCGTTTTCCTCACGTCACAGGTTTTGGTCCACTTGGAAATATGTGAACACAGATCAAAGTTGACATCAAATGCAACTATGCAATAAATCGGTCCTTGATTTGGACCAGATCAACTTAACTAGAGGTGCCAAAACACCCTAAAACATCAGTTCAGATTTGAAATTGTCTCACGTGGAGGCAGCCTTAAAGCAGCTCACCTGGCAGATGATGTCCCTGTTGGAGAAGCGGACTATCATCCGGTACTTAGGTGTGTTGTACTTGTTCTTATCTTGAACAACCAGGCGCTTGCGAGCAAAGAAGTCAGTTTTTCCCTCTGAAAAGAAAAAATACATGTGTTGTTCAACTGTAATGCTGGAGAGTGGAAGGAAATAGCTGCAGGAAAGCCACTGTTAGCTGCCCTTACCTCTCCTCCTCCTGAATTTGACCTGATACCTCTTGAAGTAGGCCTTGTTCTTCACCACTTTAACAAAACCCTGCAAGGACACATACAGAGGCTTAGCTTCACAGACTGCACCATTGATGACACAGGCTAACATCAAGTATGTTGCGGTGTTTGAGCTGTCACTGTCATGGGGTAACCCTAGACCCGGCTATCGTTGGCTAGCTAATCAAATGGAAGTGAACGGCAGGAGTTAGCATTATGCTACATAGAGTTTACGACAAGCTAACAGGCTAATAGTAAGAGAAAATAAGGAAAGTAAGGGTTACAAAACTACGGTAATGCCTCGTAACATACTAGTGAAGAAATTAGGACAGAGCAGACAGCAAACAGAAGGAAGCAGGGAGTTTGTAGAGGCAGCCATTAGGCCACGTTTAAGCAGACCCGGGTGAGCATTAGCAGGACATAATCTAACTTCATCTGAACATCAGCAGCATGTTTTTAAACGTCTGACACCTCGCAGCACATGGTGTATGTCTTAGGTATACATGGAGGCGCATATTGGGATGAATTACAAACCATTTTGCAGTCTTTTCGTCTCCTTATGAAGGAGCCCGGAGCCAAAGACCGAGGTTTGACTCCGCTGCACTGGAAAAAGGAAGATCGTCGTGCGCATGCTCCGTAAATAGCATGTCACAGGAAAGCCACGGAGACGCCATTCAGCTGGAGATTCACCACGCTGCCCCCTATCGAGCTGGGGACGGCAATTACAACAACAGCATCACTCTTACAAGTATGTGCTCAAACTTTTTTTCTCTTTTTTGGCTTCAAGGAAATAAAACATATGAAAAAGCATGTAAACATACAGTCTCAATAATGTTGCTCCTCAATTAGTGCCTCAGTGCATGTTTCCAATTTATCAGCCTTCTAGCTGGTAGAGACCACAGGAACTCTCTGAGTGGAGTTTGAATGGTCTCCCTGTGTATGTTTAGGTTCTCTCCACCTTCCTCTCAGAGTCCAAAGGCAGGCTTGTGAGGTTAATGAGTGACATAATTTTCCTCTATGGTATTTCAGTTGAACTTAACTTGACCAAGTCTCTTTTCAACAGTGTGGGAGTATGAAGTGCTCTACAGTCTCCTGCTAGATGGCTGCCAGCATTGAACTTAAACTTGGAAGCACAGTGGACCAACATCAGCAGATGACATGGCACCTCAAACCATCACTCACTGTGGAAACTGAGAACACTGGACTTTGAGCACCTTGGTTTTGTGGCTCTCTGATCTTCCTCCAGATTCTGGGACTTTAATTTCCAAATGAAATTCAAAATGTACTTTCACCTGAAAACAGGACTTTGGACCAGCAATCAACAGTCCAGTTCTTTTTCTCTTTAGTCCAGGTAAGAAGCTTATGATGTCTTCTGTGATTCAGGAGTGGCTCAACACTAGGGACACCTGTAGTCCATTTCCAGGTCCCATCTGTGAGTGGTGGCTCCTGATACAATGTCTCCAGCCTCAGTATACTCCTTGTGAACCTTCTCACACACTCATACAACAAGCAGTGGTGGGAGAGGGCTTTAAAATTAGAGCTATGAGACAAGTCGTGCTTATGAAAAACGTCCCCACAGTCCAGCTCAGATGTATTAAAGTCAGAGCTTCCAGTCTCTAAATTGCCCGTAGGTGTGAGTGTGAGTGACTGCTTTTTAGTCTCAATGTCAGCCCTGTGCTTGACTTGTGACCAATCCAAGATGTAGCCCACCCTTAACACAATGACGGATTGACTCCAGCCCAGTATATCAAACTGGCCCTAGTATTTGAAACAGACTGGCCTGAATAGAGAAATGTGCAACAGACATGTTTGTTGTTTTTCTTTCCAATTGTTACAAATGGTGGTGTAGAAAATGGATGGATGGATAAAATTGCATGTTATAGTGGGCTTGATATCATCCAAAACAAATGTGTGTAAAATGTTGATATTTATATATGTTTAATCCAGCTAAAACAGCATGGGGTCAAATTGACCCCAAACTTGTAAAGTGGGTAGGCTACAGGACTTTGGAAAAGAAAAGTCATGTAATATGAAGCATAAGAAATTATGTTAAACATTTATTTAGAGAAGTTTAAGAAGTTGTACATTTTTAATTTACAGTCATACTGTACATTTACAACAATGTAAAGTCAGAAATTTACAACAAACCAAACTAAAACAGTAGTTGAATAACCCCAGTTCACAGAAATGTCTCTTCTAAGTCCAGAAGATAATGATAGTGTGATGATTCTGGGCTAAATCACAAGTATTTCCTTATTGATCAGTGCAGTAAAATTATCATTTGATTAGGTTTTCAACTGAAGGACTTGTTCAAGGAAAAAAAGCTTCATCTGGTTTGATTCTCTCCCATGTAGTTGGCTATTTTCTTCTAAATAATCTAAAAAGTTCTCAGTTTTGTTTTAACATTTATATATTTTAAAGTAAAAGTTTTCATGTACTTTTAAAACTTTATAACCTTGATTTTTTTTCAGAGTGGCCCTAATACACTGTCATAATACTGGATAGTTTACACATAGATCTTTTATTAAAAACAAATGTATGTAGGCCTATTATCTTGGGATTTTGTCAAGGAAAACAATTCAAATAGATTTTGAATTTTTTCCAAGTGCTTAGCTTTACAAGTTGAGGGCGGTCCTTTGGGACAAGAGATTGGGAACCACTGCTCTATATCATGATTTTTCTCTGTTGTGCTGTCATAATACTTACAAGTAATCTCAGTATTTCATTAAAGGGGTTTCTTGTATTCATGGACGATCAGCTATATCAGCAGAAGTCAATTGTGTAACCCTGTTACAGATGGGAGTGTATCTGAGTAAAGGGGTGTGACTGAGCAGGTCCAACAAAATCAAAGTCAACTGAGTAATCAAGTTATGTTTATATTTGGTGCACCTGCCACATCACGATACTGGCCCTTGAAAGCTCAAAAATCCACTTGTTTTGCCCAAAAAGAGAGGCAAAGTGACAACAAAAAGTTGAAGTGTAACTTCCCTGAGTACGTAAATTGGTAAATTACAGTGATGGTTATTTCCATCAGGCAGACTGAGATGTGATTGTTGTTTCTGGGTATCACACTAAGAAGCCTTCAGCCTCTATGGTGCAGCCAAGTTGAGCCTACGTCATGTCATCTGCTTTTCAGCTTTTTCTATGAGCGCAGGAGTGTCAGACACACAACAAAAGACATGCGTCACTGCTGCCATGTGAAACCAGAAAAGTAGGTTTTATGACAGTTTGGTATGTCAATCGAGGCAGTCTGCTTAGTCACATTTTCATTCAGACTACTTTGTGCTGATGTGGTTACTTTAATGTTGGTTTCTATTGACTTCTCTCGATCAGCTGTCTGTACCAGTCAGAGAAGCTTTGCCTTGCTATTTTTGCTGTTTTAAAGGGAATTTAACTTTATTTTTCATCCTTTTTTAAAATTTCATTTGGGTTTATTGATCAGTTAGGTAAACTTTTGTATAATGGATTAAAAGTGCTTTACTTTTCTGTGGACAACATGGACTAACTAAAAGAAGACTCAGACGACATCTTGAACCTTCAGTCTGCTCAAACAGAAGAACTGTATCTCAGCAATGAACTTCAGGTAAGGTAGATCAGATGAGATAAGTACTACACACACAGAAGAACAGGAAGAATAAGACTCTTTTCTTTGACTTAAACACTCAATATTCTTGGCTGGGTGCAACAGTATGGTCAACTCAATGAACTTCACTGCCATTTTACTTTGAAATCCCTGAATAAATTAAACACAAGCTTTAAGAGGAGATCATAAGGAGAAAATATTCATTAAATATTGTCTACTTTTGCATGCAAAAACAGAAATTTGTCATTGACATACATTTGCAAAAGTCATTTTAAACACAAGGTGATACACTTAAAACCATTTTAAGCACACTCAGAAACATAGCATACACAATGAAACAGCAAAAGCAGTAAATATTGAAATGGTGTTAAATAATAAGTGCTTATGTAGCAGGCTGACTCTTAAATATCCTCACTGATTCTAATATTTTATGGCAGCTGAGACAAGTAATTATTGGCAAATATATTTGCATGTCATTATTTACAAGAATTGTTGACTAAAAATGATGTTTCCTCACACACTTAATATTTAATCATTTTTAAGAGGCTTTTTTGGCTATCCTTCAGAATTAATCATGCTTACATTGACCCTTGATGAACCCTAATCTCACAAACAAAGCAATGTTCAAGGTCAGCGGCTGTTTTGGGATCACTTTTAGTGGCACTCAGTTCCTAAAATATGTGACATGTAGGGAGTTTCTCACATGTGATGCCCCTGCTAATTTTATGAAACAGCATGAGAAATTTTCCTACATATGAGATTTTTATTAACAACAGTAAGTAGCGTGTAGTAACATGAGTTTTTTACACCATCAAACATGTAAGAGGTTTGTAATGAATATGCTGTTTTTATTCCATAGAAAGAGCCTTCCCCAGATCTGTGCCTTTCAACAATCCTGTCTCTGGGCTCTGCAGGCAGTTCCTTTGACCTCATGGCTTGGTTTTTGTTCTAATAGGCATTGTCAGCTGTGAGACTTCTATAGAGAGGTGTGTGCATTTCCAAATCATGTCCAGTCAACATAATTTATGACGGGTGTTTGCTTTTCCCCCTTGTCAGACATTAATGGAAAGCTATAATGTGCGCAATTTTTAAAATCAAGTATCTTGGCATACGGTGCCTATAAAAGGTATTCACCCCTTGGATGTTTTACCCTTTTATTGATTTTAAAAATCCATCATGGTCAATATTATTTGGCTTTTTGGCTAAAATAAACTCTTTAATGTCAAGGGGTCAAATAGAAGTTCTTTGGTCTGATGAAACCAAAATTGTGCTTTTTGGTCATCAGACAAGGCGCTTTGTTTGGCGGACACCAAACATTACACATCACCACGAACACATCATCCCCACTATGAAGCACAGTGGTGGCAGCATCATGCTGTGGGGATGCTTCTCAGCAGCAGACCCTGAAAGGCTTGTAAATGTAGAGGGTAAAATAAAAGCAATAGGAAAGTCCTGGAGGAGAATATTATTCAGTCTGCAAGAGAACTACAGCTTGGGAGATTTACTTTCCAGCACTACAATGACCCAAAGTATACAGTGAAAGCTGTACACAGAAAGACAACAAGGTGAATGTTCTGGAGTGGCCAAGTCAAAGCCCAGATCTGAATCCAATAGATAATCTGTGGCCGGACTTTAAAAGGTCTTATGACACCCAATCCCTGTCCAACCTGGCAGAGCTTTGGCAGTTTATCAAAGAGGAATGGAGTAAAATTACAGTGTCCATATGTGCAAGCCTGACTGAGACCTATCCACACAGACAGGCTGTGATTGCAGCCAAAAGTGAACTACAAAATACTGACTTGCTGGGGGTAAACATTTATTCAGTGACTTATTTAACATTACATGTTTTTATTCAACTGGCATTACTTTGTAGAAGTCTGTTTTCACTTTTACATCAAGTAGGTTATTTTTTTAGGCAAAAAGCTATATATCATATTGGCCATGATTGATTTATAAAATCAACCAAGAGGTCAAAGATCCAAGAGGGTTAAGTAAACTTTTCATTAGATTCTTTTTACTTTTACTTGAGTTGATTTATAGACCAGTACTTTTACTTGTACTTAAGTAAATTTATATGGAGTAACTACTTTTACTTGAGTACAGTAGTGGTGAACGTTGTCCCCCTCTGGTTTAATTAGATTATAATGATATAGCACTGTTATCCTGCATAATATGACGATAAACAGTGAGATTAATAATCACCCTTCTGCATGAGACAACGCTTCAACTCTTGGCTGAGCACATTCTTTAAAAAATATCTGTACCTTAAGTGAATAAAAACCTTCTTAAGGTGCAGGTTCATATCCTGACTACTTGATGGCAGTGTTGCCTCATGTCTACGCTGAATGCGCATGCCCCGTGCGATGTAAACAGTTGGTAGGCCGCCGCCGTCTGTCTGAGCTCCGCAGACATTTGTGTACACGTATTACACGGCTGCATGGGCTGGACTGTAGAGTCAATGGGAACTAGCTAACTTAACGCTGGCTAGCTTTCAAGTGGAAACCTGGCTATGCTAACTTGGAAATTATAGCTAATGTATTCGATCAACGTGCTTGAAAATACGTCTTTTATTTATAAAAGTAGGACTATACTTTCGTGCATGGGAAGCAGACGACGTTTGCTGCGGTCGGCTCAAAACGCTCCAAGGTAAAAAAAAAAGATGTTCTTTTCGGGCTCTGTCTAATAACTGGAAAGCGCACATTCAGTAGTCATAAAACACCGCTTACGTTCTCTGTGAAGGTCGAAGTTAAACATATGACATTTAATTTGTAAAGCAAACCTCGAAATACCAAAGTTTTAACATCTAGTTCGTCGCAATGTCAGCTTGTTTCTTAGCTTATAACTGTTGCCAACGAGTGATTGTTGTTGATAAACTACTTCGTTGGCTTGCTAAGGAGTCAGCATAGCTATCACCAGAAAAGAAATGTAGTAAAATGGGAATTATGATGCTTTCAATTTGAAAAATCCTAGCTGTGTGGTAAAGTAACCATAATGTAGCCCTGTTTAGCTCGCCAATCTGGATAAAGGAGTCTGCTGCGTACTGTTGCATTTGATGCTAGATCCCCATTTCAGTTTCCAACACCAGCGAGCCATAAAAGGACCAGACTTCTCCTGTCTGTAATTTATCTGGATTAGTACCCGTGAGCTTTTTGATAAGTGAGAGCATGATTTGCAGCCTTGCTGCCCTGCAGAGGCAATTTCTGTGCCCATGCCAAGGATATCTTTAACAAACTGCAGAGAAGTGACTTGCAAGTTGCAACAACAACTCAGCCCTGTGGTCAGATGTAGTAGGCGATACTCCCACCGAGGTTCAAGGCATTTACTAATAGGGAAATCACCACTCTGTCAGAAAATCTTGCATCTCACAATGCCCTGATGAAGAGTATAAATGAGGATAACGTTTTAAAAGATAGATACTCCCTGTGATCCTCCCAGCATGGATCCAGTCAACGAAAATTGGATGTGGGCTATTAATAGTGCTAGAGGCAACATCCAAAAAACGAATCATTTTGCATGTGATGCTTCCCATTTCTCATTGCAGGACACCTGGCCCTCATAATCAAAATTTCTCACCCCTGCAGAGTAACAACACGTTTTATAATCCTTCTAATATATTAAAAATACAATTACATCCAAGTAATACTTTTTATTACACTGTGAATGCTAGAAGAGCATCTTTATTCATTTGTCAGGATCCTCATTAGCTGTAGAGCACAGCTACTCTTCCTGGGATTCCACATGAAAAGGAAGTATTCTTACAGGTATATCAAATGTACATTTAAAACATAATTAAGCACTACAGTCTGTACAGCCCAGTGTGTTTTGGTGATGTGTGTGCATGGCGTCTTACAACTATGATGCCTCAGGATATTTTTGAGTTGATTTTTAAAAGTTTCGAGAGGTTAATTTAGTCAGTAAAGATGAAGAATTCCATATTTTGGTTAACTGATACGATGCTGTATGTTTCAGGAAATTGGCCTTGGCTTTGGGGTAGTGCTTCACAATTAATCTAATCACAGTTGTATTTTCAGGCTGTGCAATTATACATAATTGCATAAAAGTTAGCAGTTAGTTGTAGGTAGAAGTTGAAAGGATTACAAAAATGCCTGCAGAAAGGTCTTCAAGATTACAGTAGTGTCACTGTTGCACTTTGTAGAAGTATCTTTATTTTCAAAAAAATGAGGAACATTATTTTTAGGGGAAATTGTTCTTTTGAAAGCAGTACTGTATTCAGGTTTTGTATCTTTTGTGCAAAATACCTATGTTTAAAGTTTAGAAATACACATTGCAAAACTGTCATTATTCTCTGCATTGTCCTTGAGAACTAAAGAAGTAGACTCATGATGCCATGTATTATATCCTTATTGCAATCGCCGACCAAATCTAGTCCTGTATAATCACAATCACACATTATTACCAGCCTGCCTGCCTGCCTGGTTTCATATGTATAGGATTCCAAAGTCCCTTTAAACTGACTCTACATACAGCATCAATGCAGCACACATTACTATTGAGTGATTTACTTTAAAAGTGTTCCACTAATAATCACAAGGAACTTGGGACTTTTTCAGGTCACATTATTTTTGCCCATATAGGAGTAATAACATTAGAGATGCACCGACTGCAAAAAATGGGCCTAAACCAATAGTGATGTTTAAAATATCAATTTATCAGATGCTGATATAGATGTTTTATTCATTGTTACTTGAGGTGTAAGACTCTGTGCCAACATTTTCTCTCATGCTTGATACTCATAAGATGACTTCTTCTACATAATAAAAAACTCTTCTTTGAATCAGTAGTTAGGTAAACCAGATGCCAGCATTATTGACAAGAAAAAACAAAAAACTGGCTGCCTGTATCTTTTCATGCCACATAATATGCAGATGGCCGATGTTTTTCAACAGGGCTGATATTAGCTGGTACCTATGATAAAGGGATGCATTGGTGCGTCCCTAAATGACATGTTTAAGCTCGCCTTAATACTGTTATCTCATCAAAATTGAGCCTTATTTTAGCTTTAGTGCACAGCCCTTTAGTCCTGGGAGTGAAATAAAGATATATTTTTGCACAGTAGTTTATAAAAAAGACCATTTCACAAATGCTTTCCGTAGAGTTAAACTCCACAAACATTAAAGAAACAATGCATGAAATAGAAATTTGGTGAAGTATTAGTTTTAGTCAGATATAATAAGAAGTACTTCAACAATCACAGACATAAAATGCAGATCAGTGCTCTAAATCATAATGTTTTAGTGTTTTTAATGATCAGACTTAATGGAAATACGAGAGATGCATATATCCTTAAATGTGCAATTCACATTAGTCAGCAGTAATTTGCATTTGGAAGAGAAAAGGTGGCTGTGTCAGACGATGCACATGTCTTTACTTGTTGCATTTACGACAAAGAGCTTACCAAGCTACGCTCAGCCCCCAGCCTCAGTGTAGACACAGAGGAACATACACTTCAGGAGAGTTATAAAACATGTTCCTTTTGTTCTGAGAACAGTGCATGAGGTATGTTTTTTTGAGTATGTAACACTGGCATTCATCCACAAAGCTGCAAAAGTACAGAAAAACAATAGAGAAGACTGAATAATTTGCTACTAGTGGAAGGAGTGAGCATTTCAAGTAACACCCTAAGTGCTAGTCACCAATATAGACCATGAATCACACACGTTTTAACAGAAGACGTTGTGGCTTTAGTTTTTCATTGACTCATGCTGTCAGTCCCACAGAATAAACCAGCTGAGGCTCTGTGATTTATGTGTTGGCGTTATTGATTGAAACATTTACTTTCCCACACTACTATAAGGCTACTTTTAGCAGTGCGGGTTTTGTAGGCCAAGTGTAAGGCGTTAGCTTGTGCTTTTACCTCACATTATGTGGCAGTATGGTGAAGAATAGCCCTCAGCAAGTCCATTGAAATGCTGATTGTACACTGGGAAAATGTGAGCTTCCTTCTGTGTGTGAAGTGAAAGGCCTCTCTACTTCAGTGTGAGTGTGTTATTGTAAGTCAGGACTGAGCTTTAATTCCCTTACACAGCACATGAGCAGCATTTTTCCCTGAAGATAGCCCTGCTCCCTCCTGCTGGGCAAGACCACTTTGTTCTTATTCATCCCATAGAAATGGCATGTGATTACAGAGACACTGAGAATTTGGCTTATTTTTTTATCTTATAGTTACACTACATGTGAATGTTGCAGCTCAACTTTCATGTTGCTTTAGAGGATGTAACAGTCTTATGCTTGCTTTTTTTTTTTACACCACTGTTAACCGTATGTTTGCTGCTGTGAAATCATTTTTGAATTTTAAATTAGGAGAAAGGAAGTGCTTCTGTGTTCCTCCTTTGCTTTTTCTCAGTTCCCCAATCGTCTTGCTTTGCTGAGCCATTCTTCTTGTCCCACTGAGGGTTTCATTAGCTATGCGCGTTGCATCTCAGGGCCCCTTTGAGGTCTCCGGCAAACAAAAGCAGAAACAATCTCTCTGTATCCAGGATTTATAGGAGAGCTTTGCTTCAGTTGGCTGGTATTACTAGAAAGAATGTCTCCTAAGGCCACCTGGACGTCGGCATCTCTCGAAGCAAGGCCTTCACCTCTCCTGACAAAGTTGACTAAACTTTTCATCCTCTCATGTTTTGCTCCTTGAATTTGCCGATCAGGTAAATTAAATTTCGCATGAAGGCACACTACACTTTTTTAAACAACCAACAAGGTTCATGGTTAATGCGATTTATTTTTAATCAGAGCTCATAAGAGCACACATAAACAAAGCAAGGTCCAGGCCTCATTTCACTCTCATCTTCATGGTGTTTTGTCAACATGATCATCTTTTCTCTTCCGAGTTAGTTCTGCATGGCATCCCACATTGGGGATCGGTCTTTGAGGAAACGTCATGCCCTTACATTCCCTTCCTTTCTTTCAGAGAGGGTGCAGACAATGACCTGAGCTGGGAGTGTGAAAAAAGGAGTTGGGTAGAGTGGAAAGAAACTTTTTTGAAGTATCCAATTGGAGGACTGAAATCTGTCATGTCCTTATGTTGCTAACATTAATTTATTTTATGACAGTCTTTGTTTTTAATGTGTTATTTTAATAGCACCCCCCCTCTTGCTAAGCACTTTCTTCAGATGTCTTTCTATTTTCACTTATGCTCTTCTTGTGTGTAATGCTCGCACCAGGAATAGTTGTCTTTTTGTAGTGGAAACTCTTGAGTCATGTAAGGGTAGGTTGTATCAGCATTGTCACTACCTGGAGCTTGCATGTGGGTCTGTTGAAGGTGGCAATGTTGTTTGGGCTGTGATGGCCATGTGGTAGAGTAGGTAAGATAAAGAATGTGTCCGCATGGTGGGTGGGGAGAGCTAGGAGCATGGGGGGTGGCTCTATGATGACAGAAATTGGCAGTAAGGGTGCACAATATTGGATTTTTGAAGATATCCAATATGCAGATATTTCCAAACTCATTTTAACTGGTAACGATATTCACATATATTTTTATTTTTATGTGCAAAGAGAGGCTGGCTCAAGCTGAGATGAGAGGGAATGTAGACAGTCTGGTAGTTTTACGTTTTGGGGCTTCTTTAAAAATGTTCAGGACTCATGCTGGACCTCCTTGAGTGTATTGCACCTTTGGGCAACCACCGATATCTGGTGGTACATTTGTACATTTTTCAGGGGTCAGAGATGGGATAATCGTTCAGTAGAAGAAAAAAAGTTCAATTCATGATGATTTGGAAATTTGCCATTATCGCCCATCTCTAGTGCATGATATGCAGTCGGTTTGAACCACAGCACATGGTCTGTGCAGCACAAAGATGTCTATTACTTGCATGGAGGTTGTAATTTTTGTTAATAACAGTCTGAGCTCATAAATGGAACCTACAATTTAAAAGGAAGTATTGTTAGACTGTGAGCTGTGTTAACTGGAAAAATATATAAATCAAAAAGCTTTCAGAAGTTGATGTGTTATAGTTTCAGAAATCATGTAAGAGAAATTGTGTTACAGTGTCATTTGTCATGTATTAGTTTGGATTCAAATCAATGAGTCACTAATGATAAAACATTCTGTATTCTGCACAGCAAAATATTTACTTGTAATTCTAGGTGTAATGATGTAAAAAGTAAGATAAAATTACTCAGAAAAGCACTTTGACGTCAGCAAACAGTTTTATAACAAATATCTAACATATACCAGGGCAGATCTTTATAATAATATAAATACAATGCACGTGTCACCTGTTACTGGTTAGGTGTCATCCTTGTTGGCTTAATGCAGGCAGCCTTAAGTATGTACAGGATATGTTTCTGTTAGTTTAGCTGTATTGTCAAAGGGGGTCAGTAAATGTGCAGCTCATAGTGACAGCTCAGGAACAGGGTGGTGTTATGAAAATATTAAAAGCTTAGCATGATGCCTTCCTGTTTCCATTCTAGATTGATGTGTCCCTGCTTATATTTAGAGATGCCTGAGGTAGAGGGTTTAAAACAGATTGTATTAGAGCTGCACAATTTGGAAGAAAACGATAATCACAACAATTATGTTGATCAATAAAGAGATCATAATAATTAATCAGGGGTATATATATATATATATATATAGAGAGAGAGAGAGAGAGAGAGATAGAGAGATAGACAGATAGATATAGATATAGATATATATATATATATATAGAGAGAGAGAGAGAGAGAGAGAGAGAGAGAGATATAGAGAGAGAGACATATATACATACATATTTTAATTGGCTGTAACTGATCTGTTCATGCCAATAAAGCAAATAGAAATAGAAATTAATGATCTTTTAATTTAAGAGTTTATCCGTGTGTGAAAAAAAATCCAGTACCATGCATCTCTTAAAATAAGACTACTTCATCCTCAAGATCAGTGGTTACCAACCTGGGGTCCGGGTACCCCTAGAGAGGGCGCCGAAGATTTCAGGGGGGTGGGGCTTGTCTGCTTTGATGTTGTCAAAGTTAGACATACATTTATGACTTTTAAAGTTTGAATTTTGTAGTTTTTTTTCTTGTACATAAATGATCTTTTAAATTTAATAATTTTGAGTTTTTTTCTTGAAAATTATTTTCTTTTTCTAGAGTGTCCCTATTACGTCATAAAAATGAATAGTTCTTACATATCTCTTTTTCAAGAACGAGTGTCTCAAGTTCTGTTATGTTTGGGTTTTGTCAATGAAACAATACAAATTTATGTGTACTTATTCTTAGTGGGTCCTGGGTCCTTAGCTTTAACTGCTCTACATCAGTGATTCTAAACTAGTCGAACATAATGACCCACTAACACCTCCTCATGAGAAATCATGGCAGAAATAGAAAAGTTCAACCAAAATGCATTTAATGCAAAATGTTGCCGTTTGGACCTTAGATGGAACAAAATATGACTAAACAAAAATACTGGACAAAAAAGCGAATAATTACAGAAGCACATGAAAGCATACTTTTAATTTTACTCAATTTTTTTCAGGTTAGCATGGAAATGTAGGTAATTTTTTGAGGAATGATCTTATCTTGACAGAAAATATCATAAGGAAAGGACATAAATAAGTTGAAATATTGAAAAAGAGACCAAAATTTGACTTCTTATGACAGAAAGACAAAGTAAAATAAAATGTAAAGATGAATTATTTGGGAAATTAATCTAATTGCTGCACCCCACTGACAAAAATGAGGACGTAGTATTTTTGGTGAACTATTCTAAAAAAAATAAATAAAAAACTTGAATGATTCCATGATGTGTAGGGTATAATATCTCTGTTGTGAAGTAAATGTTTCAACTTTTGAAAAATTTCAATAAATTCCCCAGTAAGGCTGCATGTCTGTGTATGGTGGTGTTAGTTTTTCAGACTAAAACTATGACTTAAGATGTTCATCCACTCCTTTTTTGTCCTTGAGGAAGATGAGAATAATACTAGCTAAAAATTAAATTGTTGATTACAAAAACTCTTACAAAAAGTGAGTTTAGTGTTTTGTTTTTTTTTTGTTAAGGAGACTAAAGTGAAATTTCATATTTGTCTCACATTCAGATTTATGATATTTCCCCACTGGGGCTAAATCTGTCAAAAACCCAGCATATTCGTTGCTCTTCTGCCTCTCAAATGAAGAAAGCAAGGATCAAAAGTTTGATTTTGGCACTAGATTCAGGCAAAGAAAATAGCCTAAATGTTTTGACTCAAAGTTTTGACTAAAATGTAAGGACCGTTTACAGATTAAAACTGGACTAAAATGTTTTTGTTGACTCAAACTGGACCAAAACTATAAAGGTTAGAAATGACTAAAAAGCGACTTAAACTTGTAAACATTTTATCCTGAAGACTAAGCTATTTGACGAAAATAGCATTGAAAATAGTTGTCAAAATTAAGAGTGGTTGATAGGACTTCACTATCCCACCATCGGACCCTGACCCACAAGTTGAGAACCATTGCTGCAGTTCCCCTGTTAAGCTGTTATTTGCTCTAATTATTAGAACACAAAACATAATAAGCTTATTGCTTGTTTAAGGACATCAACTCCAATGCATTCACATCTTTTGTCAGTGTGATGCTGGCTGTTTCACTGCTGGGTTAGAAAGCACAGCTCACTGTCTTCTCCTGACCTTCACTCTCTTTGTCGTCTCTCCATTTCCTTTTTGTTGCTGGTTCTGACTTGATAGTGAAAAGTAAAATGAGTCATCATTTTTCATAAAGTGATATGCATCTAGTACTTTCCTGCTGAGAGGAAACTGAATGCTGGGCCAACCCCCTTTTTTCTGGTGTAGGTTTAGGGAAATGTCACAATTTTTGTTTCTTACTTTCCATTTTTGTGCTGAGTATGGACGTTTATTTCCTGAACCGCTATGACTTCAGCAGTCCATGTCCTATCTGTCTTAAAGTACTTTGACCCGTCTTGACTGTATGATAAGCGTATGACTACAGGGCAGTGTGTCATTTATATGGTTGAAGGTTCAGACGAGTGGATTACCTCAAGGAGATGGGAATTTTTGCTTCTTTTCTAAATGAGTAGATTATTTTTTTGTGGTGCTGTCAAATGAGTAGAGGCAGGATTTCCTCATGAGGTATGTGGGTGTCTTAAATCTTTAGAATTGGAATTCATTTGAATAACAGGTATGAATTTACAGCGTTTAGCTTTCATGCTATTCCATGACAGCACATTTTGGGTTGTGCCAGTAACCAGTGGTGGGTTATTTTAAAGGTATATACCGTGATTTATTACGGTGTGTGCACAAAAGGCTCTCAAAAATCTGCATTGAATGTGTAGTTTATTTTGACAGACATAAGGCTATTTCTTGAAGTTAATTCAATCCTAACACAAAACACTAAAGTTTCTGAAAAATTAAATTGTAAATTTGGCAGACCAGCTGTTGAACATTGTGTTTTGAGTGTGGGGCAGGCAAAATAAGAATTTTTCTTCTCCCTGCTCCTTTCTAGCCATGGAGTGGAGTGAGGTTGAATGTCTCTTTGAGAGTGAATATGGATTTGCCATGACTAGAACAAATAAATGAAATGAAATGAAATGAAAATGAAATGAAAAATGAACAGTCTGTTTTAGTATCGTTTGGCTTGAGGAGTAGACCGATAACTGAGTAGTTGCATTGATCATTATAAAAGTGACTACTCTTTCTGGGTGCAAATTTCTGTACGTGCTCTGCAGTCCTGACTTAGACTTTTATCAATCAAACCTTTACTAGACCTATCAGTCATATCAGAGTCTTGGCAACATGAATACAGTGTTTTGAACTAAAAGATGGAAGTTTTAGTTTATGTAAGCCATGTCTGTCCAGTGAAAATCAAACTTGTGCTGGCCAGTTGATTCAGTTTGAAACACGATTTCAGCTTCCCGCTATCATGTAGACAAAATAACGGTTATTGTGCTGCATGCCATGTTGTTGTGAGCTGACGATGATGACATAAAGGCTGATTGATTGATGGTAAAGTCAAAACAACCTAAGTCATACAAAACCAGTCTGGCTGGACCCTCAGAAAAAGCAAAACTCATATGTAGAATTTGTGACATGGTCGTGGCTGCCCCTCAATGCACACAACAAATGTATTTAATCATTTGAAATGAGCAAAGTTGCGAATCAATAAGTAATTGTCTTTAATTATTGTGACTCCAGTTTCAATCAAAATAATTTTGATTTTTGACGCTGTTGAGCAGCCCTACATCAAACCATACAAGTGACTGCATTTATAATATTTTAAGTGTCATTATCTTTTTTTATTTTTTTTTATTTTTAAAGCAAACTGGAAGCCTCTGTGTTTGGCACTATTTTGCAATGCAAGCTTCAGCTATATGTTCTTCCACTTCAGCATAACTGTTCAGCTCTTTGAGTATGTAGACTTTTTTAGAGGAAACAAAAACAAACCAAAGTGAAACTAGTTATTTCAGCTCAGTTTTCTACTTTAACAGCTGACACAATGTTTTCATAAGGTAATCATATTGTGCCAACTGTTGCTTATCTAGTTATCAGCTATTAGAAGAATAAAGATACAAGCTTACTTGGATGACAAATTTCTGTTCACCTCCTCTGGTTGGGGTTGGTTTTGCCAATTTCTCTCCAGAAAGTTGAAGAGGGTTTGTAAAACACCAGTGTTCAATAAGACAGGGAACTCTAAATGGAGTGATGCAGGCTGCAGGCGTCTGTGAGCCGCCATCCTCAAAGTGTTGCAGTATCCCACTCATGACAAAAGTTTGTAGGCATAAGCTCACAGTTTATACACCTACACCGCCAAGTAACTCAGCATCTCTCCTTCTTAGCAGTCTCCACTTAACTTTCTCCTCTCTCTCTTTCTTCCTGCTGAGTCTGCATCAGAGGTTGTTCCTTTGTGAACGCCAGTGCATAAAAGTATTCCCTCATATCCACGGTAAATAGCATGTCAGTACCACTTTTTATTTTTTTTTCCAGCTTCATTTGTTGTTGCTTCCTCCGACAAAGCCTGCAGACTCATACTGCTGGTAGCCAAAGCTTGCATTGCAAAATAGTGCCAAACACAGCAACTTTCTGGGTGAAATTTAAACTGCTTCAGAAATTTTTGATATAGAATTGAGCCAGCATTGTTTTTGGCACATTTTTACCTAAAACTCAAATCAGCAAGTCTTCTTAAAGGGGCAGTGCACACTGAAATCTTTGGAAGCTTATGTTACTACGATTGCAAAGTACGCCATACAACCCACCTTTGAAAATACCAGAAATGTCCCTTTAAAGTAGCTCTAGCCTTTTTTTCTGTTTGAATTGAATCCATGATGCTGTGATTCAGCTCAGTAAAGTAAGTCTGCATATTCTTGGGTTGTTAATTTCATTCTCCAACTTCCTTGGCCACTTACACTTTAGGAAAGAGATTGTTGCCTTCATGGCAATTAAAATGTATTTGATTTGCTTATGTGTCATCTGTCAAAGTTTATAGCCTGTAGTGCTGCACCGCTCATACATTAACACGCCCAATAAGTGGTCTTATTATTAGAAATTATTTACGTGGTGCCAAACACAAACGTGCTTCCCGTAGACACAAAATAGTTTAGGATTTAGCTGTTTAGAATAGACTGGCCTCATGGCTTGGACCGTTGTTACTATTACCTGATCTACAGTTCAGAGCATCTCTAGTGACACTTTTAAGGACTAAATGCCAAACATAAAGAGATCGTTTAAATGAACCTCTAAATCATTTAACAGGTATTCTTCTTGATCCACAGGTGGCGACAGACAAGGTTGCTGGTAAGCTGAGTTCTACTCTCTCATGGGTGAAGAACTCGGTGTCCCACACCGTCAGTCAGATGGCTAGCCAGGTGGCCACGCCCACATCCCTGCAGACCACTGCTACCTCATCGTCCACCTCTCTGTCCTCGCCTGGCCTTTCACCGTCCTCCCCAGCGCAGCTCAGTCCTGATGATGTCGAGCTGCTCGCCAAGCTTGAGGAGCAGAACAGGTAAGCAGTCAGTTTCTAAAGCCTCAACTGTTCTCTTTTTGTGATTTTTCAACAGAGAAATCTCACATAAAAACCATCCACCCACTGCTTGACATGACACTTGAGCTTTCTTTCAGATTCTGAATACGGAAGTAGTTTATAATTAAATTCATATCAGCCGGGGAGCAGGTGGCCTAGTGGTTAAAGGCGCTCCCCATTTAAGCGGGCGGCCCGGGGTTCGAATCCAGCCTGAGGCCCTTTACCGCATGTCTCTCCCCCGCTCTTGACCCTGTTTCCGATTCCATCCACTGTCCTCCTCTATCTAATAAAGGCACAAAAATGCCCAAAAATAAATCTTTGAAAAAAAAAACAATCATATCAGCCTTTCTACCATCATTTTATAACTTCTATAATCAATACGAGCATTGACAATATTTGTATTTTGTTTTATTTTATTTCCAGTATTCATGGCAGTATAAATACTGCTTTATATTTTTGTTTTCTAGCTGTGAGTTTTTTACACATGAGCTCTACACAGCAGACTCAGACTGCACATCCCCACCACCCCCCTCCTGATTTACTCACAGACAGAGTGTTGACATCCAGCAGGTTGTTACATGCCCCCCTGCTAGCTGGATAATAAAGGCAGTGTAGTATAGGTGGTTAAAGTTACCAGTTTGACAAGTTTGTGAAAATTTTGTTGGTTTTTAAAAAAGAATAATTTTGCTGGCTGGCAAAGATGCAGTTTGCTTGTGTTTTTGTTGAATTTCTACATTTTTGTTTTGTTATGGATGGTTAGAGCAAAGTAATGAGTCAGTTTCAATGTCAGCATTGGTAGTCAGATCATCATGTGCTGGTTTGTGGATTCAGGATATTTTATCTTTTTTTCCCCTCTTCCTTAATCAAAGTTAGATTGAAGGATTTTACAGATGTACTAGTGCATCTCAAAAAATTAGAGGATCATGAAAAAGTTTTATATTATATAGACTCATTACACACTGAGTGAAGTATTTCAAGCCTTTACTTCTTGAAATGTTGATGATTATGGCTTACAGATAAGAAAACCCAAAATTCAGTGTCTCAAAAAATTAGAATATTCCATAAGATCAATTAAAAAAAGGATATTTCAACAGAAATGTCAGGCTTCTGAAAAGTGTGTTCATTTCTGTGCACTCAATACTTGGTTGGGCCTCCTTTTGCATGAATTACTGCATCAATGCGGCGTGGCATGGAGACGATCAGCCTGTGGCACTGCTCAGGTTGCTTTGATAGCGGCCTTCAGGTCATCTGCATTGTTGGGTCTGGTGTCTCTCATCTTCCGCTTGACAATACCTCATAGATTCTCTATGGGGTTCAGGTCAGGCCAGTTTGCTGGCCAATCAAGCACAGTAACACCATGGTCATTGAACCAGCTTTTGGTACCTTTGGCAGTGTGGGCAGGTGCCAAGTCTTGCTGGAAAATGAAATCAGCATCTCCATAAAGCTTGTCAGCAGAAGGAAGCATGAAGTGCTCTCAAATGTCCTGGTAGATGGCTGCGTTGACTCTGGACTTCAGAAAACACAGTGGACCAACACCAGCAGACACCATGGCAGCCCAAATCATCACTGACTGTGGAAACTTCACTCAGCAATTTTGGGTTTTCTTATCTGTAAGCCATAATCTTCAACATTTCAAGAAATAAAGGCTTGAAATACTTTATGTGTAACAAGTATATACAATATATCGGTTTCACTTACAGAAACATGTGACAAAAGATATTGAACTTTTTCATGATATTCTAATTTTTTGAGATGCACTAGTATTAGACTTAGACTATCTGATTTGAAGTTGTATTGTTCGTAAAGGTTTGCTTGTCCGTTAGTCATAATATGCTAATATTACGTCATGGTTCTGTGAGCTGATTGAAGTTTAATCGTGCTTTTTCATGCAAAATGTGCCAAACAAGGCAATAATTTCAAGATTCTAGTACCAAGATTAACTTATAATTTCTCATTCATGGGCATTTTATTCTGCTAAATATCATCCAACATTAAAATAAACTGGTAAAATTCATTCTATGTTAGGACCAGATCTAGGAGAACTGTATTTTGCATTTTTGTGCACCTAAAGATACTATGAAAACAGAGAATAAATAGCTAAATTTAGTGATAATTTCTCATGACATTGCCTGTTTCATAGTTGAGAATACTACTAGGGATGCACGATGTTAGATTTTTTCGGATATGCTGATATTTACAGATTCATTTTAGCCTATACCGATATCAACACTTAAACATGCTTTTTGGACAAAAAATTTCAGTCCTTTTGGACACACTTTAAGGTTTGAGGATGACCACGGAAACAAACTTCAGTCCTTTAAAAACACTTTTAAGTTTAAAGAATGAGGATAAATAAAGAAAATGACCTCAACTGATATAGGTCTGTTGGTTCAGCCTAAAAGTCCCCTAATTTATCAGTATATATGGACAAAATTTACAGTCAATATATGCTGAAATACACAGGCAAAATATTGGGTGTAAATATCAGCAGAAATTTTGTTATCTGCTGATACTGATACCAGACTGATAATATTGTGCATCCCTAAATACAAAATTAAAATCACATGGGTGGGCATGTTGCATTTTAAAGTGTGCGTTTTCACGCAAAATATGCCAAAGGATGCAATAATTTCAAGCTTCATCACACCATATTTGCCTTACTTTGGTTATTATTTCAATTTTATTAAATCCTATACTCATTCTAATACCGTGCTGGTATGCTGTTACTGGCTGATATAAAAGGGACAAAATGTGTAAAAAAAAAGGATAAAGTGCTGGAAAAGATAAGGTAATTTATCCAAGATGGAGGCAGGGAAAGACTGAAAACATAATCACACCTGTATAGCTGTCGAAAATCAGCAGGTTCTGTGGATTGACTCCATTGACTGGTTGCTGATTATGACTTTGGTATATATTTTGTTTCCTACTTACAGAAGCCTCCTTTAAATTGCAGCGTGAGCTATCTTTGAATGCAAATAGCTAAACTTTTCACCCCCACTTTACCTGGAAATTTTCCTGCTTGGCTCCAGTAAAATTTCCTTGTAAAGTCCTGATGAGCCATGTAATTGTGCAGGACATATATTTTCGCTTCCCTCCATGCTTTTCTTCTGCTCTTTTGTAATTGGAATATGTCAGACCATACATTGCACTGATTTAAGGGGAAAACTGTCAACACAGTGTGTACTATGCCTCTTTGCCTGCCTTTCCTGAGTCACTCTGTTACATCAGGTCCTGTCTCCTGACGACAACAATCTCCTGCTATAAGGTGAAAGCGTGAAAAGAGTCACAGGATGATTTTGGGGACACCCTGCCTGAAATGTTAATCATTTGCAGCTATTCATGTTTTTAAAACTGCTTGCAGTTTGCTTCAGGGGCATTTTTCTAAACTGGAAGGTGGAGACTGGTTGGGCTGGCTCATAAAAGAAATGTATCAAGTCTGTGTATTGACCCACTCAGTCTTATTCAGTGTTACAGCCACTTGCAGTAACACTGCTGCAGTCTTTACCTTAGTAAGCTGTGTTCTGTGCTCCGTTCCTGAGGTGCTCATTGTTCACATCAGAATAAAGTACTGGTTGAGGATGACGTGATGCCCCTCTGTAGCCAGCACTGTGAATTCTTCCTCTGTTGTTCCTCTCACCCATGGCTAGTGCAGTCAGTGTCAGCATGGAAACCAAGCGTGCCGTTCAGAGTTCAGGCTTGTGTCACAGTTAACTCCAGAGAAGAAGAGACAGCACAGCTCTGTTGAATTCAGAGGTTGGTGACTCATCGTTACGCCCAGAACAGCCAGTGCTCCAAAATGCTGAGTGACACTTGTTATAATGCTTTCCCTCATTAGAGAAGATCAAAACCGACCCAGGAAATATTTAATTTTCCTTTTAATATCGGTTTTAAACCTCCGAGAAGACTTCCATCCATCTGGTGATCATTTTGTCACGGGGCTCATGGTTCATTTGCCATTTGACCCTGAGCTCCTTTACACAAGGATCTTTCACAGGACACATTTCTTTGCTGCCACGCTTTTCTTCTGACTGACAAGGGAGCCTCTTGTTTCTGGGAAAAAAAAAAACGTGCAGCAAAATTTCAGAATCCTGGAAACATACAAATCATTTTATTTCATCATCAAAGTTTTAAAAAAAGACGTGCACAGGGACACCTGTGACGTTTCCCAACACACACACAGCTAGTTCCCAGCAATAACTTGGTCTAAAATAAAATGTAATACATGAACCGTTTGGGACCTGAATGTCAATATTAACAGAGCTCACACTTTATTGTTAAACATACCAGTTTTACAGATTACATCAGGCTCTCTGGTCAAATGATCAGTATTCGGCATGATGACGGGGGGGTGCGGCAATGCAAGACTAAGAAACACCAGCTAATATTTTCAGCACTGCAGAAGAGGAGCAGTTCATTGATGTCACCACAGATTCAACAATGTTATCGCAGTCCAACACATGTCTGCATTTTGGATTGGAGTAGGAAGGAGTTCCTTCTGATAGGCAGGAGAACCGTGGCCACACTCTTCCTTTCTGTAACGTCCTCGCTATGTGAGAAGGAGTTTTCTGGCATTGCCTCAATCAAGACAAAAAGCTAATTTTGGACCTTGAAAATTATCTGATAGAGGCAGTTTTACAGCTACACCCAAGACTGGAAAAGATAGCACCAAATAAGCCCAGAATAGTCAATGAAATTGTTGCAGGATTGGGATAATAATTCTTCAAGATGTTCATTGAAGTTTTATTTTTCTGGGAATGACCCTTGATTCATCTCCAGAGTCAGATTTTTAAAAAATTTTTAAGGCAGTGGTTATTTTACAAATTTCTTAGGTTTTATTTTGCTGTAAATTCTCAAAAAAAGCATAGAAAGAAATTTGTTCGCAAAAATCATGACTAACAGTGTGTTTGTTGTTGTTTTGTATGGCGAGGGGTGGAGGAGGTGGCCTGAAAATATTTTTATTTGCCGAAGGGGGGACTGGTGGAAAAAGTTTGGGAACCACTGCCTTAAATCTTCATAGTTTATAAAGTCTGTCCTAAACTAGATCCATTCAAACTAGGCCGGATTTTAACTTTATGCATAGCAGGTGTGACCTAGTTCTGTACTTTATAAAACTCCTCCGCATGTTTCAATTGATTCAGCTTATATCTGCCACATGGTTCAACTCCTTGCAAGTGTTATTAAGGAACAGAATTAATAGTTTACAGGGATAAAATCAAAGATAAAACCAATTTAAGGACAAAAATACAAGCATCAGGGAGATGGAAGGAGACAGGCTGACAATCAGGCCAGAGTTGATGTATTACAGCCAGGCTTACCATAGCCGTAATAGCAGCCGCACATATTAGACCTTTTTTAAGCTCTGGGGAGGGTATGGAAAAAGTACACAGTTATGAAAGGCATTAATCTAATTAACTTTGGCAGCAAGCACTCATGAAACAATAGCAGACTTTATAGAAATGACTTGTTAGGTAATTCACAATTACTTCAGGGGTCAGGAAGAGTGCAGCTAGGGAGTGTAGCTGGAAATGGCACTCTTCTTTACTCACATTTGATTCTTATGGAGTTTTTAGATGTTAATATACAGCAATAAAATAAGCATGTGGAAAAAAGGCGGTTTAGTTGTTGTTATACTGAAGACTTTAGACAGAAAGTTTTAGAAATCAGTAGTTAAAAAGACTAAGTATGTGTTTTTCTCTGCACAAATAAAGAAGTTTCTACTGCAAATTAGGGCATTATAAATTCATCTAAATAAGGGAAGTGAATGTTTGGCACTAAAAGTTTTCCTGGGAAGAAACCCACTCACTGGCTGGTTGAACAAAAGAGGGAGCTCGTTGGTATTCATGTTTGTATTACAGATACTGTGATGAATACTACTCCTGCTTACCAAGTGTTTGTGTGTTTGGTGAGGCCTTTGTACCCTACAGAGCAGATAAAAGGGACAGGCATTCGTTCAATAGCTTCACACACACAAGGAAGTCCCACATTGACAGCTTCAGTCTGTAAATCAGGCATGCCACTGCTTCTGAATTCCTTTAGACAGGAGATATGAGGAAAACAGCATGAATTTTTCTTGGTAAGGTGTATTGTATCCTTTTCTTGTTATTTTTCTGTAATAAACTTTAAGTAAAGTCAAGATTTTGAAAAATCTATTTTAGGAGAATTTACCTCATGTTTGCTTTTGGTTTTATCTAAAAATATTACAAAAAAGCATACTTTAAAATACCCGCATAGTGCTTTTTGAATGTGAATTCTCTGTAGTTTTTTGGCCCTTTTGCTTGTAAGGCTTCTGACTTGTGTTTGGATACTGGTGAATTATTAGCAGGGGTGTCAGTACATTCAGGTTCATGTGAAACACTGTTCTGGGTTGCAGTGTGAGTGACTTATTTTGAGGTACAAAATGAAGTACTACAAAAATCTGACAACTTTTGTGGAATTGCAGCTATTGCATGTTTTTGATTCAACTTTTTGGCTTCCCATTAAATCTGAATAAGAGTAAAGAAGCTCTGTTGCAGGCTGCTCTCTCTGCTTGTCCATTTCACTCCTCCCACTCGACCCAAATTTGGCTGTAACCCTAGCCAATCTGGGAGCACCCTCAGTGACATCACGGGCCCCTGTGCAGAGGCCCCGGCCTTTTTCCGAGATCAGGTGTCTGAGCCTTTGTGTGTCTGTCATGAGCTCCCTGTGCAGCGCAGGTTGGGTGTCGCAGCTTCTTTCCTCTGCACGCTGATCCTTGATCAGGTCACTCTGTCAGTAACTCAAGTTACAGTCTGATAACAGAGATAGAGAGCAAGATTGACTGGCTTAAAAACAAATTACTCAAGATTGTTAGCCCCGGACATTTACCCATGGCTGCCCATAAAGGAGAGAGCTTTCTGGGCCCATCAAAACTGGGTCCATGGAGGTCAGCAAAACCCTGGTTCATTATCAAGTTAAGTTTTTATAACTATATTTTTAACCTGAATGATAGCCAAAATGTATTTATTTATGCTGAAGAACTTAAAAGCCCTTTTCAATATGTAAACCTCTTTTCTTTAAACAGAATTACCTTTTGATTGGAGATATAAACAATGTGGGTTGGCACACTGAGCTAAACCATAAGGAAAGTAATGTTAGACTTCATAACTAAGCCATGATGTGCACAAATGTCAGGATGCAAGAAAATAATATAGAAAAAACTGAGACAGCTTTAATAGAAAATGATTACATTGTTATCATTGTGAAAAGAAGCAAAAAATGGGTGGGAAAAACAAAGTAAGTAAGTGGGTGGGTAATATCAGTGAAAAGTGGAGAAAAAAAAGAGGGCAGAACTGGGAATAAGGTAGCAAAAATGGGTTTAAAGTAGTAAAAAGAAATCTCGGAACACTGATATAAATGGGATTAAGTGGCAAAGATTGGTTAGAAGTGGCAAAAAAAGTGTTATGGGAGGGTCACAAACAACAAAAAGGGCTAAAAAGTGGCAAAAAAAATGGCAAAAGGGGCAAAAAAACAAATATGGGTTACAACTGCCAAAAATGTGTGAAAAGCAGCAAAAGTGAGTTAAAAGTGTCAAAAAGGGCCAAAAATAACAGGAAGGGGTTAAGTGACAAAATCCAGTGGCAACCATGAGTGTAAAGTGGAAACATTGTGGCAAAACTTAGCAAAGAAGTGTCGAAGTAGTGCCACATACAGCACAAATGGGTTAAAACACTGGTTTTCAAAGTGTGAGGCAGGCCTCCCCTGGGGAGCACCCAGTGACTTCAGGGGAGGCGCAGAACCATAAACCAGAAGGTTATTTACTATGCTAACTTCTACTGTCTGTGGGACAAAATGGACAGATTTATATTAACAACAGAAACTATACTATAGAGTTGACTATTAAAGTTTGGATTTTACTGCATTAGTCCTGATGATGCTCAGCAGCCACAGTGTTTAATTTTCAAAGATGAACAAGCTGATGACAGTAGAAGGCTATGTAAACTCCAGGGGCATACAGGGACACAGCACTAAGTCCAGTGACCAAAACCATGGGGAGTTTTTGACAGGTAGTAAAAGGAATTTTGGTCACTGAAGGTAACAGACATTTAGTGCTGTCAACAAGTAGGCAGCCACTGCATGTGCAGGTTTTTGGCAGCAAAATCATGTACTAGGCAAGGTTGAAGGTGGAGGATGAACTGCAGTTATGCAAACCTGCATTAACTGCATAGATGCAAACTCACAGATCCCACTTAAACAGAGCATGAAGCATAAAAATCAGGTAGTATTCACACCTAACTCATTACTGAAACGAATTAACTGATTGCCTTGGTAAGATGGATGTTTAAAGACATACACAGATCAAAATATCAAAAAACATTTAAAAAATGTAAAAATGTTAAAAGATGAGACATAAATGTTTGAAAAAATAGTTACTTGTATTTTCATTATCTTGTTTTATATGGAGGTGGGGGTCCACAAACAAATTATTTCCTCCTGGGGGTGGCTCACTCTCAGACATTTTTAAAACCCCTGTGTTAAAAGAAGCAGACAAAAAGAAGTTAAAAAGAGTAGCACAAATGTAGCACAAATAAATAGTCCAACATCAGAACCCATTAATAGCCTCACACAATTTTCAGCTCCAAATGAAGTAACTATTAGCCAGGACGCTAGCACCAACGCTGCTGATCAATCACACATGCCATGACATCATCAAAAAGTCACAGCAAAGAACTTAGAAAATGATAAATAAAACCTTCTTGCAGATTTGTTGTTTTAACTTAGTATCAACATCAGTTTTGTACAGTTGAAGTTTTTTTTACAGTTTCTTGAACTACATTTAGACCTTCAATCTGTTTAAATTCACTTCAGTCCTCTACAGGTAATTTTCTCTGGATTAAGTCCCAGTATTATAATTAACAGTTTATTAAATGATCTCCAGATATTACCAAAATTAGTTACCTGTTTTGTAATCTGTGATTATACACAAAGAAATAAATCTGTTACTACTTACAGCTGATGACTTGGTTTCAGTGGGTCACAAAGCTGTAATAAATCACTATTAAGTGGCTTTAAAATGAGCTGTCCATTTTTAGCTCTGCCCTAGAAATGTGGTCAGCTTTGATTTCAACATTGGATGTGGTTTGTCTGTCTGACTCGATCACAGCCTGTAAATTGTCAGGCACTGACTTCAAGGAGGACATTTATTAGCACCTTCGCACATCTGTCCAAAAGCTGATAAATTGAAGGACAAAAACTTAGAGTGGTCTTCTTCAGGAGGGCATTTCTCCAAATTTAAGCATAATGGGGGGCCTGGAATGATTCAGATACAGAACCTGGCTTTCATGGAAAGTCTTGGTCCCTTTGATTGTTTTGCATTAGAGATGCACATGCTTGTTTAACATGGATGTTACTTTGACATGCTGTCATTCAGAATGCTCCATTCCTGAAGTTGTTAAAGTTGATTGCTGTGCTAGACTTTCAAACCAAAAGAGCAGAATAACAATATACACCTGGATAAACATGTATTTCTCTAGAAAAAGCAGGAATAACCTAAAAACATTTGTGTCTCAAGAACAGATTTAAATCCATATTATTACATCCTTGTAATTTTGTTCATAATTGTATTTAAATACTTTTATTTTTTCACTTCCTGTATACTCTTGGAGAATGACAGCTAAGAAGAGATACAATCAGGTTTTCATATGTGTTGAAAAAATTCAGTGAGACATGTTTTTGTCTGACTCTGTACACAGGGTTAAAAGTACATCTTCTCTCTTGCCTTCAGGCTGCTGGAGACGGACAGCAAGTCGCTGCGCTCCATGAACGGCTCCAGGCGAAACAGCGGCTCCTCCTTGGTGTCCAGCTCCTCCGCCTCCTCCAACCTCTCTCACCTGGAGGAGGACACGTGGATCCTATGGGGACGTATCGTCAATGAGTGGGAGGAGGTGCGCAAAAAGAAGGAGAAGCAGCTTAAGGTGAGACGAGTGCACATGACTACCTGTTGAGTGACTGCCAGGTCCCGTGCAGACATGATTAAGAGCTTATTGACACATGACTGCTTTAACAGCTTACTGAGACACATTGACCCATCTACAGAAGTCAAGGCTGATATTTTATGAGTTATTAGACACATTTTTATGAATTTGTTAAAAAATAAATCCCCTTACATTAGAATAATAGAATTTCATACCCCACTTATAGAGACAGAGAGCCAGCGACTGTTTCTGGATGTTAACTGCTGTGAACTTTATTATAAAGTTAAGCTCTAGGTTCATTCTCGCCCTTGTGATGTTTTTCTGAGATATTTGTACATTTCTCTGCCTTAGAGCTACAATGGCCCCATTTGTTTGAATGTTTACTTGGTGCAGAAATAATTTCTGAGGTTATCTTAGTCCAGGGTGACCCTGTAGTGTTGTCCTTGAATGTATTTTAGTCCTTGACATTTGCAGCTAATTTTAGGTTGTTTGTTTCTTTGGTTACACCCTGACATCTTGTGATTACACCGTGTCCAGTCCTGCTGTCACTGGCAAAATCCTGTCCACTACTTAGTTTGTTAACTGTCTGATAAACTGGCAAAAGTTTTTGCTCAGTAATGGCAGTTTCCTTATGTTATGAGAAGCCCAGTGCAGCTGCAGAAGTTTGAAAGTAACCGGTTATTTGAGGTCATGAAAACTGAAGGCACCTTTAAACAAGGATTCTTTCACTCTAGACCAAATAAACAAACCGCATCAAGTGAAACATATGTATTTATTTAATTTAAGTCAAAATGATCTAATTACACTTGATTAAAGCCTTGTTTACCTGAAAGTCCAGATGAAAAATTATCTAAAGATATAAAAGAATAAAAAGTAGGGTGTAACAGTTTTTGTAATTGTCCTGAACCATCACATTTTGGGGGTCATGGCTAGGTGCACATAGTCACAGGATAGTACGTCTGAACCATTATAAAAGAAAAGAAAACAAATCAAAACAAATGTGACAGTATTTACTCATCAATCTTGGTGGCAGTAAGAGTTTGCCAACTGCTATTAAACCACCAATGAAAAGAGGAAGTAGCCGGCATTTAAAAACACACGAAAAAGAAAAGTTTGCTCCTGCTGCAATAGAGGCAGAGCAGCTAGACTCGCAGCCCTTTTCTCCCTCCTCATCTCAGCACTGTTTTTAAAATGCCTCCAGACTTGAAGGGGTCTAAGATATTTCCGCTGCTAAAACATTTTAAAGACTTTACACAGATCAGTAGAAAAAGAGAACACAGACAACAAATGTCTTTTTAAGCGCTCTACTCAGACTCCATTGCAGTATCCTATTCCATGTTTACATGAGCCAGTCTGTCATCTCTCACTGACAAACACAAGTCAGGATTTTGCAAGAGAAGCCACTGCTTTTGCTTTTGTATAAAAACAGTGTTACAGAACTCTTTGTATAAATCACAAATATAATAAAATGCAGATTTTAATCTGCATATGATGTATTTGTGTCTTTTTTCAAACAGTAGATATTTAGCCGTTTCCTGTTTGTTTTTTTAATTTAGCATATTTTCTTTTTTCAAAGTATTGATTGATTCAAATGTATATTTCAAGCATGTAAAAAAAAATTAGTTGCAGAACTGTTTTACTTTCTACAGGATTGGGTATCATTTGGGTTTTTCCGACACCTCTGCTAAATTTATACTTTTATGCTGTTCTGGTTCCTAAACAATGCCTGAATCGATTAACCTGGCATGCCAGATGGATTTGTTTCACACATCCATTTGGAAAACCTCTCATACACAGCGTTTGGGAAAGGGCAGAGCTTTTGAAAAAGAAAACTCAGAGGGTGACTGAATGAACGTTCTGTCTGTCACATCTTTATGGGCCAATCAGAGCACTCGCGACTCCACCGCGCCTGAAAGTACTTCCCCTCGATGCTGATTGGTCCTGTCACTTTCTAACCGGGCCCAAACAGTTCAGATGGGAGCTTTGCAAGATGGATTCGCCAGTCAAACATGGGATATAAAAGGACAGCAGCGTAACTTAAAACATAAAACACACAAATTCGATAATATACTTCTTGGCTTTCACTGGGTAGCAGGGTATCAAAATAAAGTATTGAGATCTGTGTAGTTATTCGGTCCGGTAGGTACCTGATGTGTCGGTACCGGTTTTGGATATTTATCCCTAACTTTGTATGAGAAGAATCTAGAATATAAGGAAGCTTCACTTCTTGAATTACTTCACAGGAGAAAACAACCTTCTTCATCATATTCAGTTGTTTTAGATGCACCTGTATATGTATGCCAAAGCACAACACAGATGTTTTATTAAGACCACATACAACTGTGTTAATAGGTGGCAAAAGGCTTTAAAATGTAACACGCATAGAGAGCCACCTGAAATTAGCAAACTTTTCTGATGTCAGTTGTAAATTTCAGGTTTACCCCTACAATTAAAGGGATATATTTACATATTATGGTCCAAGTGACATGAGCTTTCCTCTCTGCTTATTTAATGCTGCTTTACTTGTGTATTTGATAAACCTGACCTATTTACCGACGAGCATAACTTCTCAACTGGTCTTTTGGGCTTAGACTTAATTTATGAAAACATTAATTTGACAAACTTTCTTATCTGTTTAACACACCACACATACTGATCATACAACTAACACCAACATTAACATAGGCAGAGCTCACTTGCCCATGTTGGTGACAGGAGGTGAGATAAAACTTGCTGAGTCTTCCTCTTTCTGGCACCAAATCCAGAGCTGTCTTTTAGCATGTTTTCTGTTTGCAGACAGTCTGCATAGCCAAACCCTTCTTTATTTAAGTCCTCTCTTGTTCAGCTTTAAATTTGTTGTCTTGGGTTCTGGTTTAATTCAGTTGGCAAACAGGTCATCCATGTACAGAAGCTACAATCTTTGCACATTGCAGCTGTTTTGACTTTTGGCCTGTGAACATTTGGTGCATGTCATCCTCACTATCTCTTCCCCATATTTCTTGTCCCTTCAGAAGAATTAAGCTATAGTCTGACACACCTGAAGTCTATTGTATGCAGTCTGTTAACATGCAAACACAAGTGTTGATGTTGAATTAACCTGCATGTAAATGGAGTAGAGCATCTGCATTACTGTTTTTCTTGCCACTCAGTGTGTTTATGGGGAAGTAGACTGGTGAACATGTATTGGTGTTAGGTAATTTAACAGAAGTAGTAATGACCAGATGGTTGTTGTTGCAACTAACATGGAGCGTTAATCATAACTGCTGAGGCCTTCACAAACGATGTTTCTTCCTCCTTGACCTCCAGAGAAAAATACAGTGACAGCTGCGTGAGGGAAGGAAACTTGTCAGCAAAATCCTGATGGTGTTTTTCAAAATGATGTATGCACACTACTACTAGAAGACATGTATTAAGATCAGTGAATCTCTAGATAGCCATGTCAGAGTTTTATCAGTCAAGCTGGAGTTGTGTTTCCATTTTTAAAGCTTTAACTTAAATTTCTTCTTATTTTGGTTCAGGATCTCATGAGTAAGCTGGCTGCAGTTTTTCTCATAACCCCTTATGGCCTCTTAAGTTGATCCAGTATCATTGAAGAATTGTTCATTTTAACCTTAAATTTTTTTTTACCTGCTTTTATCAATGATTTTTTAGTATTGAAAATAAATGGCTTCTGCAGATCATTTGTATTCAGTGAAAACATTTCAACACTGAAACCTAGGGTCCAGTTTGAGTCTTGTCTTCTGGAGTGTGCAGCCTGCTGTGCAACTCCTACTTTGCTCAGTGTTGCAGAAAAAAACTATGTTCATCTAAACTGATCATTGGAATAAATGGACACCCCTACTTATTGTTATTCTGTACATCCTATGCTACCTTATAAGCAGCAAAGTGAGCATCAGAGTGGTGAAGAAAGGGGATTTTGTTCAGGGGTTTCCAAACTTTTCAGCCTATGACTCCCAAAATAACAGTACCAGAGACTGTGGACATTTAACCGTCCCTTGAGGTGGTTCAAATGTGTGATATTGCACAAAGCATCGTGTGCAAATTTATATTAAATGGAGTTTTTGTACACATTACTTACATTCAAGAAGATGAGAATATTAATTGTAACATGAATGAGCATATTAAGAATGATTGAAATCATTTCTGGTTGGCTAGAAAACAAAGACTGGATAAAGGTATGTCTTAGTTCGTGTGCCATCTAAAATTTAATTCCTCTCACTGGTAAAAAGTAAGACTTTTTTAAGGCTTCGAATTTCAAATGTCCAATTTAAGACTTGTCAAGGCAGCAGGAACCCTGTGTATGAACTGATAGATGGCAGCAGTGACTTCAGTAACAACTCTTGCTCAAACTTAGGCTACAGTTTGCATGGGCTTACTAAAATAGCCAATAGAAGATTGTCTGATGTGTCTCCATGTCTGTCGACATTTGAATGTTTATGTCAGAATTTGGCCAGAGTGGCATGAAAGCCTACCAGAACACCAATAGCATGGCATGTTCAAAGTCACATAAATCCCCTTTCTTCCTCATTTTGATGCTCCGTTTGAACTTTAGCAGGTCGTCCAGACATTGTATATATGCCTGGATCAATTGGTTGCTTCCATATCTATATTTCAGCCTGTCACCCAACATTATAGTATGAATATCAACTAGGAGATAAATCAGCTGTTTGTCTCAGAAAGCAGCTTTTCCTGGACACAGCCAAGATATGAAGCGTTGCATTGTTTTAGCACAAAGCTTGGTTTGTCTTGTCTAACCTCTGCGAGGCGAGAGGGATCCCCTGCTGAAAGCCTGAGTGGGAGGACCTCTGCTCCAGATGCACCCTGCACTGACCAGATGTACACATGCACACACTCACACACATGATCCTACCGCAGCAGGAAAGTCCAGCGTTCCCTGTCAGCACAGGAAATTGCTTAATCAAATTGTATCAGCAGTAATATATGAAAACAAATCACTCCAAAAAAGTGCCTCGCTGACAAGATTATATCTGGCAATGGAAATTGTATTATTACAAGATGCACACTGTGCTGAAGTGAGGAAAGAATAATAGAGAACAAAGCATGCCAGTGGCTTGGCCCTGTTTTAATAAATCCAAGTGTCTTTTCTTTTCTTCACAGGGAACAGATGCTGGTTTTACACTCTCACACTGTTTCACACATTGAAAATGAGAAATTAAGTTGTTAAAAGCTCATTCAAATTCTTGTTACTTCCTATAGAGGTTCTCAAAATATCTGATACTTAACTTCTTTCCCTTACACTTTGCTTTACAATCTCCATTATTTAATGATTATAGTGTTGTAAAGGACCGACACGCTTTAAACAACTACAAATCTTCAGTCATATTTGTTAACCTAAAGCTTCTGCAAA
This sequence comes from Cheilinus undulatus, assembly GCF_018320785.1. Classification (NCBI taxonomy): domain Eukaryota; kingdom Metazoa; phylum Chordata; class Actinopteri; order Labriformes; family Labridae; genus Cheilinus; species Cheilinus undulatus. Next base: position 37,813,354 of record NC_054871.1, read on the forward strand.
CAAGAGAGCAGCAGTGATCAGCTTCAGAGGTCAAACAGACAAAAAGCAATGTTGTCACTGTTTGAACTATGAGGATTTTCAGCCTATGACTGTTACTATCATAACTGTTATTATAGCCATACACCAAAAAGTAAGTTTCAGATAGATTTATGGCCAAAATAGCCGTAACCTGCATTTCCTCTTCTCTCTTTCTGCACCCCCCTTGTCTTTCTTTCTGTATCTCCCCTTCTCTTTTTCTGCACTTCTCTCCTTACTCTCTTTTTCTCCCCCGCTCTATACCTCCTTCTTTTCTACTTCTGCTTTTCCGTTGTCTCTCTTCTTGCCTCTCCCTCCTCAGTTTTTGCATATCCCTCTTTTCTTTTTCAGTATCTCCATCCCTCCTTTTCTGCATTTTCCTCATCTACAGTATATCCGCATCCCCCTCTTCTCTCTTCCTGTGTCTCCCTCTTGTCTTTCTGAATCTCCTTCTTCTTTGCTTCTACATCTCCCTTCTCTTTTTCTGAATCTCTCTCTTCTTTCTGCATCTCATCTTGTTGCTGATTTTCCCTTTTTCCCTCCACTTCTACCTCTTCTCTTTTCTTGCACCTCCCTTTTCCACTATCTCCATCTCTCCTTTTCTGCATTTTACTCATCTCTCTATCTGCATCCCCCTTTTCTCTTTACCTGCACCTCCCTTTTTTCTATACGCCTGTCTTCTCTCTCTCAATTCAGTACAATTCAAAAGGCTTTATTGGCATGGGAATCGATCACTTTTATTGCCAAAACAATTTACAATCAATTTGCTCTCTCTCTCTCTTTTCTACTTTGGCATCTCCCTCTTCTCTTTTCCCTCCCTCCTTTTCTGCATTTTCCTCTCCTCTCTTTCTGCATCCCCCTTTCTCCCTTTCTTTTTTCTTTCTTTCTTTCTTTTCTTCTTTCTTTCTTTCGCTCCATCTTCTCTTTTTCTGCCCTTCTCTCTTTACCCTCCTATTTTCTTGCATCTCCAGTTTCTCTCTTCCTGCATCTCCCTCTCTCTTTCTCTGTATTTTCTTCTTCTCTCCTTATACACCCCCTTTTCTCTTTTTCTCCCACTATCCCTTTATAACACCAACACAGCTAAGGCAGATGGCTGTTCAACATGAGATTGGTTGTGCTTGAGGCTTCTGCTTCTAAAAATAAAGTTTTTCCCTCCCACTGTAACTTTGCTAAGTGTTGCTTGGTGCTGAGTTAATGGTGGAAAAATGCTGGATCTTGATGCATTTTACAACAAATAGTACAGTCTTAACCTGGTGTCTTTAAGTGTCTTGAGATAACCCTGGTTATGAATTGGCACTAAACAAATAGAGATTAGTTTATTGATAAATTGCATGAAGACAATGGTTGCCATTTGGACTCAAAAACGCTGATAATGCTTTGACATGGCGCAGAATTTTGATTGCCATTTTTGGTGAAACAAAAAAATTCAACAACAGTAAAATTCCCAATATGAGGTTTATCATTGTGGTATTCAAGCAGGTGTTGACATTATGTGATTTTTTACCAGAATGGTATTGAAGTATAATCTTCTGGTATTATTCCAACCTTAGTCTCTGTGTAATATCTAACATATATTTTTTTACTTTCCTCAGGATCTTGTCAGAAAAGGGGTCCCTCACCACTTTCGAGCAATAGTGTGGCAGCTGTTGTGTAATGCCCAGAATATGCCCATCAAAGATCAATACTCAGAGCTCCTGAAGAAGACGTCGCCCTGTGAGAAGCTGATCCGCAGAGACATCGCACGCACATATCCTGAACATGAATTCTTCAAGGAGAAAGACAGCTTGGGTCAGGAGGTGCTCTTTAACGTCATGAAGGTAAGTCTGCGAAGATTAAGATGAACTGATAATCTTATTGTGTATAGATGACAAAAAGAGGTGTTTGGCCTTCTGAGTGCTATTTATGGCTAAAACTGTTTGAGTAAATTTACAGTGAGTGTGTACAGCTTTGACCCTTATCCATCACTGAAACTCAAATAAAGTTAATCCCTCTTCCCTCAGGCATACTCTCTGGTTGACCGTGAGGTTGGTTACTGTCAGGGGAGTGCTTTCATTGTTGGACTGCTACTCATGCAGGTAGTAATCTCACCTTCACCACAAATGCAAACAAACACTGACTCACCAGCTGTAAGCAAACAGGTTTGAGGTTTGATGTGGCCATGTAATTTTTCTTAATGTTCTAGATGCCAGAAGAGGAGGCTTTCTGTGTGTTTGTGAAGTTGATGCAGGATTACAGATTACGTGAGCTCTTCAAACCCAGTATGGCCGAGCTGGGACTCTGCATGTACCAGTTTGAGTGTATGATCCAGGTAGGAAAGTCAGTCTTTTCAAACAAACTTATCCCAGTTGCATAAAATGATGCTCATGTGGTTTGATTTGTCACCGTGTCAACAAAAAAGTGCAAAAGGTTGATTTAACAGGATATAAACACAATCACCCCCTCCCACTCAGTCATGAGGAATTACCATATATACAGTGCCTGTAAGAAGTATTCACCCCCTTGGATGTTTTACCCATTATGATTTTATTAATCAACCACTGTCAATATAATTTGACTTTTTTGGCAAGAAGGAGACTACTGCAAGAGGCCACCAAGACATTTATAACTACTCTGAATGAGTTAAAAGCTTCAGCAGCTGAGATTAGAGACAACAACTGTTGCCTGGGTTCTTCGCCAGTCAGAGCTTTCTCGGAGAGTGGCAAAGATAAAGCCACTGTTGAAGAAAACTCCCATTAAATCTCAACTAGAGTTTGCCAAAAGGCAGGTGGGAGACTGCATAGGCAAGATGAAGAAAGTTCTTTGGTCTGATTAGACCAAAATGGTGCTTTTCGGCCATCAAACAAGATGCTTTGTTTGGTAGACACCATCCCAACTGTGGAATAGAGTGGTGGTAGCATCATGCTGTAGGGATGCTTTTCAGCAGCTGGCCCTGAAAGGTTTGTAAAGGATTGATTGAATGTAGCCAGATATTGGACAATCCTGGAGGACAATCTTATTCAGTCTGCAAGAGAACTATAGACTTAGGAGGAGATTTATTTTCCAGCAAGACAATGACCTGAAGCATACACTGAAAGCATCACAGATATAGTTTCAAGACAATGAGGTGAATGTTCTGGAGTGGCCGAGTCAAAGCCATGACCTCAGCCCAATAGAGAATTTGTGGCTGGACTTGACAAGGGCTGTTAACACTTGATCCCCGTGTAACCTGACGGAGCTTGAGCAGTTTTGCAAAGAAGAATGTAGTAAAATAGCAGTGTCCAGATGTGCAAGCCTGATTGAGACCTATCCACACAGACTCAGTTCTGTGAATGCAGCCAAAGGTGCATCTATAATATTTATGCAGTCATTTCTTTTGCATAGCATTTTTTAAATTTAATTTATATTGCTTTGTAGAAAAAGAGCCAAATTATCTTGACCATGATGGATATATAATATCAATAAAAGGACCAAACATCCAAGGGGGGAATACTTTTTATAGGCACTGTACCTGATAGTGACTGCTGTCTTTTGTATCTCAAACTGAAACTAAAAGAACTCAGCATTGGATGTGTGACTGTAGCTAGATACTGCGTGGAGTAATATGAATAATAGATACTTTGACATTCAGTAATTTCAACTCAATTAACCCTTTAGTTTGTCACTATTATTTTTAGTACACAAAGAAGTCTTATGAAAACAAGAAGTAGCTTGAAACCTAAACGACTAGCAGCCCAAAGCTGAGTGTACAGTTATAAATGCCTCTATACCATGACAGTTCTCATGCCTTGGTATCTGCTCTGTGTGTTCCTATGCCTAATCATTAATTAGGTTTTGGACTGCTGCAGCTGTTGACTTGTACTTAAATGTAGTCGTTTACAATTGCAATGGTGTAAATCCATGTGATCTTTAAACCTGCAGGAGCAACTCCCAGATCTACACATGCATTTCCAGGCTCAGAGCTTTCACACGTCCATGTACGCCTCCTCCTGGTTCCTCACCATCTTCCTCACCTCCTTCCCTCTGCCTGTTGCTACAAGGATCTTTGACATCTTCATGTGTGAGGTAGGAAATTTGTGATTTTTTTCTTGTAATATTCTGTATAACTTCTATTTTAGAGTTTATATCACAGTATTTTTAGCTTATTTTTTACTCCCGTGTATGGTTTCCATAAAAAGGGATCCATGGCATCTGTCACATGCATGCTGGTCTACTTTCTAATCTGATATCTAATAGAAGAACATTCTGTGCTGCACGTCACTGTGGCTACTCAATAAAAGTTGTGTCAAAAGCAGATATGAAAGCTGAAAGAGGAACTGTGAACCTTTGCCATTTTTCTGCTCAGAAGAAAATAGGTTAACATTTGTTCTACATTGACAACATGGTTGGTGAGATGGAAATGTTATCTATTGGCACCACCTGTTGGAGAAAAGAGAAGAAGGAAAGGTCAGATCAATTACTAGCATCTGTTTCATCACTCCTGAGAGGCCACTTTGACTTTAACGATAAAACATTTATCTATTGAGTACTTTTCAAATTAAAGTGGTTTAAAACGACAGCAAAATGAAAACAGAAATGTAAAATCACAAGCAAAGACAAGGCCTCCTCACTCTGTCTCTGCTTCAGTGTTATAATCAGTAGCCTGTCTTTTATTAAATCACCTGAAAATATTTATCTGTATTTGTTTTCATCTGTGATCTGATTTTAAAACAGCTGATCTGTGAGAGGACGTTTGATGACCCAAATAATTCCTGACCAGAATTATCATGGGAACTGCAGAGCTTTATCTTAAATCCACAAACTAAAAACAACAGCAGAAGTTGCAATTGACAAGAGAGGTTGCAGAACAGCCAATGCATTTATGGGAAAGATGTGATGAGTTTCTGTGCAGCAACTTTCAGTTAGCGAGAGAGAGAGACAGACAGACAGACAGACAGAGACAGACAGAGAGACAGACAGAGACAGAGACACAGACAGAGACAGAGACACAGACAGAGAGAGGAGAGCGAGGCAGAGGGAGTGGACACTGCTCACTTAATTCATCACGGATCGCACCGATCTCCAAAAAATGGATGTCTTGAGGGTTAATTTACTTATGTGTGATACCCAGGTGAAGTTTATGTTTGGTCAGCCTCTTATATACTATACATACCTTGATCATCTTTATTATACAAACACCGGCCTAATGGGCAGAGAGAGACAGAATAGAAAAAAAAGCTGAAGGTGAGGCCCCCCTGGGTGATGAGGCCCTATGCACTATTTGTAGTCTGCATACAGGGAGCAGCAGGTGTGCTTACACTCAACATATTGAGCTACTCTATTGCCCCAGTTTCCTCTAATGGAGGCATGGAAGGCTAACAAATATTCTTAAAGACTTGAACTGTTAAAATGAATCCAAAAAATAAAATAACTTAAAGAAAGATATGGAAAGACTGGCTAATAATTTTTTTGTTTGTTTTTTTATGAAAAAATTTAGAAGAAATCACGTTCTTAGCTAATCTGATCTCCTCAGACAGCTCAGGTGCGACAGGATTAAGAGAGCAACGATGAAGATAAAAGTGCACACCACACGTTAAGAACGGGAGTATTCAAACAGAAAGCAATGTAAGGCAGAAATTGAGAAGCCTGAATATTTAAAGCAGTTACAGTAGTAACTATTCAGCAATGTTAAAACAATTCTTTTGCAGCTGACTCAGTGTCAATTTTTCTTTCAAAATACAACCACAAGTTTACAGTTGCTTTCCTCCTTCAGGGTCTGGAGATAGTTTTCCGTGTTGGCCTTGCCATCCTCCAGATGAACCAGACTGAACTCATCCAGCTTGACATGGAGGGAATGTTACAGGTAAATCACCGCGACCGTTACATAACTTGTCATTTAAACAGCTCAGATTTCTGCTGTAAAATACATGGCACACTCTTGAGAGTAACCTCCACCACACCCAGGTAATTGATACCTCCCAAAGTGTACCTTTGTAAAGGCTGACGTGTGATGCAGCACTTTGAGGTCAAAGAAACACCTGACTAAGACATAAGTATGTTTGAAAGTAGCTGTTCTGTGGGTGTGTGTCACTCATCCTGCTTCTGTGGTTCTTTACTCTGTGCTGCAGCACTTTCAGAAGGTCATCCCACACCAGCTCGACAGTGGACCGGATAAAGTCATCCAGGCTGCTTATCAGGTTAAATACAACGCCAAGAAGATGAAAAAGTAAGCTCAGCTCTCCATTCATCAGCACCTTCTTCTCTGTTGATGCAAATGCACATCTTATGTTGGTAGAGCTCTTCAATTTTTTGTTATGATTCCAAACATAAGGCAATGATGGCCAAGTGGCTGGGCCTTCGGAGGATGGAGGATTTAGTCCGCAAGCAGACAGCCTGAGGCTGACCTACTGCTTCTTTTCAAAATGTAATTTCTTACTGTCTGACTCCCTAGTTTCCCAATGGCAATAAAGCTAAAAATAAATCTTCAAAAAACCCTCTACAACTTATCCAAAATATGGTCTGTAAATAATATGTCATCTTTTTTCCATTTAGACTCAATTCATTGTATAGTCTAACTGGACTGGGAAAAAGTCATAATAAAAGCAGTCTGTACAAAACGATTGGATTCCTCCTCAGGAATGATAAACTGGCTATTCATCCTGTCCATGACATATTCTGCCAATGTGGACATACATGTCTTCTAAAACAGGATAAATACGGCCCTCTGTTTATCATTTTCCTGTCTATTTTGCAAGAGGGACACAAGCAGCTCATGGTAAAATATTTTAAACTTCTACGCTCTAGGTTCTCAGCATGTGAGACATGTGAGACGTGGCGCTTACACAGGGAGTCTTAAAGCCCGGACTTGTTAACGCCCTCAAATAAATATATGAAACTGAGACAAAACCCTTAGGCTACTGCCATACACCCTGTTTAAAACAGCTGTTAGCTCTGCTTTCATTGCCGTTAATCATTTCAGTACCCACCACTATAAAAATTGTCATGTCTTTGTTTGCTGTCAAATTTTTCTGGTCTTTTCTGACTGACTAAGATGCCTTTTTCAGGTTAGAGAAAGAATACACTACAATCAAAACTAAAGAGATGGAGGAGCAGGTGGAGATAAAGGTCAGTAGAGCTTGTTGAGTGATTACAGAAGTTTCCTGGCTGCTACACTGTGCTTGTTCAGTTTCATGTGGTTTTACGTTTTTTTTTGTTTTGCAGAGGCTTCGAACAGAGAACCGGCTCCTGAAGCAGAGGATAGACACACTAGAGAAAGTGAGTGCATCACTGTTTGTCACGGGTGCTCCATCCACCAGACAAACCATCAGACAATGCTCCCTGCTCATCGACATTACATTAACCCATCCAGCCGTGTTTGCTCATACATCATGCATCTCCTCATAATGATGGAGCCGTGTCTTTCGCTAACTGGCCTGTGTTAGCTGAAAGACGTGCATTTACACAATGAACTGTCATGGCTTCATCGCTACGGTCTGGGGAGTTTTCTGATTTTAGATCGTCAGAAACAGATGCCAGATTTTGAACTTGATGTATTGATGATTGTCTGTGTGGCTTGTTATGAGTTTTAAAATTCACCACCAGACATCGCTAACCAAGGCAGAAACTATAACAAGCCTGTTTGGATCTGAAAGTGGCTGCTTGATGCTATTCAAGCTGATACAAAGCACTGCATGCTCAGTTGCACTGTATCATTCTGCACCCTTTTTGTGTCATTTTGACACCGCTGCTGCCAGGTAAAGGCACTATGCATGAGTCTAACATGGATAGGTGAAGGTGTCCGCTATGCTGCGTTTTCCTGCAGGGAGAAACACTGCGGCCTAATCCAGTCCGTTTTTATAAACCAGCTCGGGTCTGCTGCCCTTCTTTTTAACGTTTACTAAATATTCCAGGCTTGAAGAAACCACGATTAACTAAACTTAAACAACACCTAGCTCTCTTTAACACTTTTATTGTGCTGCTGTTGCACCACTCTTTGCTTAAACTACCGCTATCCTTTTCTTCTTCCTGTCTGAAACCTGCCACTTTATCCTGCAGTTCCTGATTTTTTTTTCACTTTGTCACCAGCTTATTTGCTCCTTTTTCATCACACTTGCATGCAATGTTCTTTTTCTACCCCTAAATGTCAACATCATGGTACTATATGTTAAAGTTTAATTCTCAAAGGGGAAATGAACATTGCATTTCTTCTGTAAACAAAATCAATTGTTCTTTTGTGTGCTTTAAACTGTCCTCCGGATTCTCTCTCTCTCTCTCTCTGTGCTGTCTCTTGTCGATATTTCTGTTTTTGTAGGAAAGTGCTTCCTTGGCAGATAGATTGATCCAGGTATATTCCCTCATTTTCTCTTTAACCGTGTACTTCATGTTGCACACTTCTTCCCTTCTCTCTCTGTAGCCTTGCATGCTTATGATAAGCACAATGAAAGACAAAGAAATAAGACAGAACCTGATAAATCTTATTGATTCTCTAAATTAAGAACTAAACCAGGTCATAACAACTGATTATAGGGTTTAATTAAAGCATGACTTATGTCAGAAAAGTTACAAATCTTAACAAAACTGAGGAATTAAAATGTAAATTACACATTGCTAGTATTAACCACGCATGTCCGTAGAAAACCCAATCCCTCATCTTGACTTTTGATTGTCCCCTTCCACGCCGACCCCTCGTTTTCACTTTCTGTCGTGCTCACTTCACTCCTCCTCGGTTGGTTACGTCCAAAGGGACAAGTGACTCGAGCTCAGGAGGCGGAGGAGAACTACCTGGTCAAACGGGAGCTGGCTACAGTCAAACAGCAGAGCGAGGATGCCAGTGCTCAGCTGGAGCAGGCCATGAAAACCATCGGGCAGCTCCAGCAGCAGCAGCAGCAGCCACATGGGGTAAGGAGGGCCACAGCGCCCCCAGCTGGCAGGTTCCACAGGCTCAGGTCCTGCCTAATCCGTCACAGGAGCCATGACTATGAGGATGTTTCACAGATCAGTTTCTGAAACTTACACTGGACCTTTTTAAAAACCATGGCTCGTGCCTGAAGTGACATCTGGTCCAGTTAAAGAGGATGTCTGTAAATCCAGATGTGTCACAGTTAATGCCTTGCCAACAAAAACCCAAGCTGTGGGTGAGCCGAGCTTTTCTCACTTTGTGTAATGACCTGTTTTGGCATGCATGAATTCAAATTGGGACATGGAGCTCTGCATAGTTCAGGCACCATTTCGGGTCCTCTGCATTCTCAGAAATGCATTCATGAATTTGTAAGCAGCTCTCTTACAGGCTGGTGAATTTAACACATTGCACCGTGTTCACAGGCTGCGCTCACTGAACGCCTTCTCACCTAAAATGCTGAATTATTGATGATTGGACTCAAGATGATAATGTGCATGCATTACAGTGTTTCACATAATTTGCTGTCATGCTCTACACTGAGCAGTTAGTCATTTATTCATGTGAAAGCAAAGGAGTTGATGTCAGCTGAAATTAATGAGAGTGAATTGAAAGCAGATTTAATTTTTAGAGCACAACAAATTTTGTATTTTGACACTGATAGAATACAGATTTTGAAGCATGGAGATTTTCTTTAAAGATATTCTATGTGTTAAGGTTACCATGTGCAAAAGTACCAAGAAGGCTTTTTCTTCTATGGCAATGGCTTGCTTTTAAGGGGAATGGTTACAGTGCCTTAAATGTATTTTTGAGTGATCAGTTTTTCAAAAATGGGGAGTTTATAAAACTAGGGGTTTTTGTTTTAACAGAAGCTTGAAATTTGTTGAGTTTTTATCTGGTCAAGGATCAGACTCAAATTCATACTTATGCCTCTTTTTTTACCTTTTAAAGCAAACAAAACCATCAGAAGATGTATGATTATTTGTTTATTTGTATTTAATAGCTTATCATCTCTGCCCTTGGATTAAAATTTCTTGAAAATTTAGACCGAAAATGCCTTTAATAAAAAATTTCCACTGACAAGATATTGATTACTAAACATCAAAAGGATGTTTAGGATCTTTTCACCCAGTTTAGTTCACCAGTTTTGCATGAACATTGAGGAAAATACACTACAAGATGCACTTTTTTGTTTACAGGGGTTATCAAACCAACTGTTCCTGAAATTAGGAAGTGAAAAGATAATATGCTGATTAAAAATGAAAGGAATCATTATCACAGAAGGTGATCTTATGTGGGCAACTGGGTGTTCTGTGCACAGGCTGGTTTTCTGCATGTTTGTGGGAAAGACTGCATTGTCAGAGCACCACCTCCACTTTTCACTCACATCTGCCCAAACGTGTGCATTGTGTCAGGAGAGGTATAGAAATCAAGCCAGTGTGCAGATTATCCAGACTTAGGTCAGTCATTCTAATGCAACCAGTCTATCCTCACCTCAACGTTGCAGACGTTTGCTGTGTGGCTAATTTAAAACATTGTAACTTTAAATTCATAACAGAATTCCCTGCATTCTAAGAGTCAGACCTGCTGGAAATTAGTATTTTGTGCATGATTCCTGCAATCCTGCACCCAAATTAAGGTTAACGTCTTTATGCTCTGTAAAGTAATCCTTGTGCAGGACATTAGCTGCTCAGCTGAGATGCTCTGCTACATGTGTTACAGAAAGTATTGAAAATATGTAATAAGAGGTGTCTCTTTTTCTGTTGATGCCATTTCAAATTGACCATTAAGGGTTTTCTGGCTTAGGCAAGGCAACAAGGCAGATTTATTTATAAAGGACCATTTTTCTAATGCATTCAGTTGTTCAAAACAATATAAAGACCAAAAAGGATATACAATATCAAGTAAAAATAGGCCATTAAAATACTTAATGTATTTAAAAAGATTTACATTTGAATTACTTTATATCCTAAAGATTTCTTGTTAGCATGCCTTCAAACAAATGCATACAGATGAAGATGAACTTATAATAAGAATAATTCTGACCCTGACAGTTTTAGTTTTTTGTAAAACAATTGTGTTTCTGTGTGAATGTAAAATAATATAAGCATCCAAAATAAAACTTTGATGTTTGGAACAGCTGTCTCAAATAAGTCAATTAATGGGACCACCAGTATACCCCCCATAAAAAAAGATGTCATATAATATACCCTTCGATTTTCTTTAATTAGCTGGACTTATTTTGGGAACCTTGTTACATTACTACGTTTTAGGAGGTTGGTCTTCATGTACTTTTGCTTTGTTAACTTCTCTCATTCATGCTCCTGTTCTGTTGTAGAAGGGAGCCCCTCGGTATTCTGAGGAGTCTGTCCTGCAGCTGGAGCGAGAGCTTGTGCAAGCCAGACTAAAGGAGGCCGAGTCTCAGTGTGCCCTCAAGGAGATGCAGGACAAGATCCTGGATATGGAAAAGGTTAATTTTTATAAAATGCACGGCCAAAACCTCCTCAGTCTGCACGACTTCTGCTGTTTTAAACTTCTACTTCTGATTTTAGAGAAACACATCTCTACCAGATGACACCAATGTGGCTCGTCTTCAGGAGGAGTTGATAGGGGTGAAGCTTAGAGAGGCCGAGGCTCTGACTGGCCTGAAAGAGCTGAGACAGCAAGTCAGAGACCTGGAGGAGCACTGGCAGGTGAGCAGGGATACTTTACAATGTAATCACTATATTTCTGTGCCGTAGATTAAAAAAAGGTGACTGACCTACACCTCTCCTTAGCGTCATCTGGCACGTACGGCTGGTCGCTGGAAGGACAGCCCTAAGAAGAACACGCTAAGCGAGCTGCAAGATGAGCTGATGAGTGTGAGGTTGCGAGAAGCTGAAGCCCAGGCCGAGCTGAGAGAGACACGACAGAGGATGCTGGAGCTTGAAACACAGGTAAGAGATAAATTCATAAAACATTAACCTCTTTAGATGATTGTTTATACTGCAGTTTTAGATTTTCTATGCATGATATTCCATAAAAAATGTATGGAAATATTCTATAACACTGGCTCTCAGCGAGTTAGGTTAATGCACGATTCAATGCATGATCTTAATGGAAAGATAGTATGTCTTCTTCCTGTAATGTCACATTGTGTCCTATAGATAGCAGTAGTCATCTTTAATAAACAGCTCAGCACTGTAAGTGGTGCAGGCAGTTCTTCTGCTGTACTTTGTACCTGCATTGTTTAATGGACTTAATCATTTATTAAGTTCATCTTTTTTTTTTGTGCCACCTGTGCAGAATCAGATCCACAGTAACCAGCTGCGACGGGCGGAGCAGGAGAGTCGCTGTCTGCAGGAATGTGTGCAAACACTGACAGTGCAAAACAAAGACTTGCATGTGCAACTGCAGGAGATCAAACGGAAACTAGCTGAGATTGAATGCAAGGTAAAACTCTGCTGCTTATCTGCAACATGTAAAACATTTTGCAATATTTGCAGGGGGAAAAAAGAGCTAATGTTAATGCATTTAGCAAGTTTGAACATCATATTAATGAAATTATTAAAGTTTGGTATACAAACCTAGAGAGTGAACAACTTGGTTGTTTTTAAAGATAGTAATTTATTCTGTTAATTTTACCGATGCACCAACAGTCCTGTCAAAAGTGTCCTGGTTGTGCCAAACACATGAAAGCCCACTTGGATTTTATGTGGAGGTTTTTGTAAATTCCAGGCAGGGTTTCATGTGTTTCTTTTATTTGAGAATTATGGAGGCTGCTGTGCTCTAGGGAACCTTCAGTGCAGCAGAATTTTTATTCGTTACCCCCTCCAGATCTGTGCCTTGCAACAATCATGTGTCTGAGCTTGGCAGGCAGTTAGTTTGACCTCATGGCTTGGTTTTTACTCTGATATGCATTGTCAGCTGTGAGGGCTCTATAGAGAAGTGTGTGCCTTTCAAATCATGTCCAATCAATATAATTAACCTCTGGTGGACTCCAGTACTGAATCCTTATGTCAATGTGATATTTCATTTTTTTTTTTTTTTAATTATTTTGCAAAAATGTTTGAAGTTCTGTTTTCACTTTGTCATGCTGGGGTACTGAGAGTAGATCAGTGAGATTCAGCATCAGGCTGCAACATAACAAAATTGAAAACAATAAAGGGAATGAACTGTAATAATAGTTATTGAAAAACATTTTGCCTCTTTTGTCTCACTGCAGAGTAAAGAAGAGGTGATGGCAGTGAGGCTGAGGGAAGCTGACAACATTGCTGCTATGGCTGAACTTCAACAACAGATCTCAGAGCTTGAGATTCAGGTAAAGTCCCAACTTGCTCCTCTGCTGTATTTGTCTGACACACTCCTACCCCTGCATCTAACTTTACATCTCCACAACTCCTTCACAAACCACATTAAACATAAATAACTCTGACAGAGATATGTAACATTCATGTATGGGTACAAAACTGTATGTTCTTATTTCAGTCATATCGGGAGCATGGTTTGGTTGGTCAGTTTGCTTAAGGGCTGTTAGGGTTGTGTTATGGGGTTGTATATATTGTGAACAGAAACAAGAAAAATATAAATTCTCAAATAAAGATCAAAATGAGTAGTTCTTTAATTTTCAAAACCTTTAGCAAGTTTAAATGCATATGAAGCTGCAATGTGTAAAAGGAATTAAAACCAACATCATTAAATTAAAAAGGGATCATGGGTGAAGATTTAAAACATTTGTATGTTTCTTACTGGACATCTAACTCTGAGTGAGAGTCTTTGGTTGAGTTTGAACAGGTCCTTTGACAAGTCAGATACTCACTGTCTTAAAATAGGCAGGGTTCTGATGGGAAAAGGATATCACAGGTTCTTATCCACCGATCAGATCTTCATGATGTAAAATGGCTTGTGTTTGGTTTCCTTACATTGCCAGGAAGACGCAAGTATCAGTTATATTAAATCAAACCACACAGTCACAGTGTTGATGACACACATAAGCTGAGCTGTTTCCTTCTTCACTTGAACAGGCCTTTTTGTCTTTTTTTTTTTTTTTTTTTTTTTGGATGTGAATGTAAGGATATATATTGAATATTTGTACATCCCTAAGGCCTTAGTCCTCGACCAGTTAGGTCAGGATCCAAATGTGGGTTGCAAAGCCATTTTCAGTGGGTTTCAGATGCGTGCCTGACAAAAAGGGAAAAGGTCTTTGATATGCTTTTAATTTATTATGTATTTCATCATCTTTTTGTTCCATCTCAAGTAAAACTGCTCAATTTTTTTTTTTTTTTAAGATTTATTTTTGGGCTTTTTCATGCCTTTAATTTGATAGAGGAAGGACAGTGGATAGACTCGGAAACAGGGAAGAGAGCGGGGAGAGACAAAGGGCCACAGGCTGGATTTGAACCCGGGCCGCCCGCGAACATGGGGAGCGCCTTAAACCACTCGACTGACTGCGCTCCCAAAACTGTTCAATTTTCATCAAAAACAACTGGTTATAATTGAAAAAATTGAGGAATTTTAAAGTTTCAAGATTTTTTGTTATAACTGATTCTGGGGATTAACCTGTTCTTAGGCTTTTCGATCTCACGGCTGCTTTTGACTCTGTGGATCACAAGATTTTAATTTCTGGTCTGGATCAAATGTTCTGCTTTAGAGTGGTTCAAGTCTTACGTGGCAGACAGGAACCCTTTTGTCAGCCTTGGTGACATGGCTTCATACTTGGCCCAATTCTTTCTGCTTTGTATATGATCCCCCTGGGGTCCGTTTTAAAAAGATACAATGTTTAATTTCAATTCTATGCTGATGATGTGCAGCTATATTTACCTCTGAAAATCAGAGCCTCTAACCCCTTGGGTTCACTCCTGGAGTGTCTTATGCTGACCTTACACTAGAGGACTTCAGCTTTTTATTTTTAAATGAACAAGATCTATTTTACATCAAAACTGGCACTAAACTGACACTTTGGAGCAAAACTTCAAAAGGAAAATTATGGACTAGAGCAACTCTACAACCGAAGAACTATCCCAGAAAAACACTTCAGAATAAAAGTACAAAATGAAAAGGTGTGTTGTCTCACCATAGAAACAAACTGATTGGGCTTTTACTTTTAAAAACACAATGAAGGAGTACTGTGTGTCAGTGCAGAGATCTGACTGTGGCTCTGAGCAGAAAAGTTTCTCTATCTTTTGAGTTATGAGCGGACATTCAGCGGCTTCCGGCTACGCTCACTTTCATGTTTTGTAAAATAAAGATTTAACATGCTTACGCACAACACTGGCTCCCATTGGTTGTAGATAGCGGTCACGTCACTGAAAACACAATTTGCATAAGACCAGACAAAAGACCTACAACGACAGAATTGAAGAAAGGCGGCCTTAAAACTGCTCAGATCAAGTTTTATGACAACCTTACACCTAACAAGTGAGATCAGGGGTGCGCGCCGCATCATTAGCAAGACTCACGTGATTTTATTCCGACTTTTGTCTGCGAGTTTGACATTGCTTGAAAGGTCGTTAGGTTTAAGGCCAGTGTTAGAGACATTAAAGCCCAGATGGCTTTTAATTTTCTGAAGCTCAATGAGAGTAGGACAGAGGTCATTGTTTTTGGACCCTTTGTAGGCTTTACCAGTCCCAGTACAGATCATTCCTTTCTCAAGCCCTTTCTAAAACCCAATGCAAAAAATCTTGGGGCTATAATGGAAAGTGATCTTAAAATTGATCTGCAGATCAACACAGTTATGAAAGCCAGCTTTTCCATCTTCAACTTTTGTCATAGGTTAAGTCCTTTTTGTTCTTAAACGACTTTGAGAAGGATGTGCATGCTTTTGTCACGCTTTGTCTTTATTATTGTTTTGCACTTTATTTTGGTGCTAGCCAAGTCTTTCTTAATCAATTACAGCTTGTTCAGAACGCCACAGCTCGTCTTTCAACTGATAAATGTAAATGCAAACACATCTCCCCCTTTTAAGCCTCTCTTCATTGGCTTCTTGTGCATTTTAGGATTGATCTTAAAAATATTTATTCACTTATAAATCTTAAAATGGCTATCCCTCTGACCTTTTAGAACCCGAACTTAAATTTACCACTTGAATTTAAATTAGTTTATCTATAGTACTAATCAGCTCAGGGAGCCTCACCCTGGCTCTGCTTCCTTTTTCGTCTTTTAAAACTCTCCTGTCAGACTTGTATCTTTCCAAAACTTGGTCAAGGGGGCAACTGAACTTAATAGAGGTTCTTGAAGACATTTAGCCTCTCCTCCAAAAGAGTTCTTCAGAACTGAGGACTACCCGGAGCTTGCATGTATGGACCCTGAATCTGTCGCAGGTGGCTTTGCTGTGGCAGATAGATGCCACATGGTTGGTTATGTAGCCTCGTTCACAGGAGGAGCATAATTGGAGGTTCTCTTCACTAGGTGCTTATCCCTTTATTAGGGCACAGCTTTCTGATATTTATCTCAAATTAAAAAAAAATTCACTGTGTGTACCAGTCTCAGTGAGCAAGCGTGAAGAAAGCGGTATTTATCCCCAAACAAATGTAACGCTACACAAAACAAGGGTGACCAAAACAAATACAGGCCTGCTCTGACTCTGCCCGCAATCAGCAGCTCTGATTGATCACAGATTATCTCAGAACCAATCACAAGTAGTTGAAGCTTTGTTTGTAGGTTCAACACTTAGAAACGTTCAGTTTTCATACAAGTAGAGCTGTTATGAAAAGCGAGTGCAGCATGAGGCTATTGCTGTGATGATGTGTCAACAGTCTAAAGGGGTTATTCACTCAGAATTTCTTATGAGGAACCGGGCATGTAGGATTAAGTGAAATAAATCATCTTTCAAACAGACATAGATATAATCATGCTACTTTAGACTCTATGTGTAAGTTCTGGTAATTGGTTGGTCAGCTGGATGATTGTAAATTATGATAACATCAGTAAAGACTGGAAGTAAGATTCAGCATTGGTGTTTTTTTTAGCATCTAATGAAACACACTGTCAGAAATTGAATCATTTCACATGTTGCCTTGTTTTTGATTCAGTGTTATCTTAAACTCTGCCAGGTTAGAGAGGTTTCAATGATGAGTCTGAGTCTGAGTTTTTATTAGTGACTGTCTGACACTGTCTTGATTAGTATTGAACTGGCATACATGCATATACATATTGGAATTTTTAGAAATAAATCAAGTATGATGTCAGAGGCAGTGATTGTACCATAGCTCTTTTCTTCCTGTTAGTGCTTGTACTAAGCAGCAGTTCTCCTTTTTAAGTCATGCTGTAGTTGAGATCTGTGACTCTTCCTGTGAAGCAAAGCAGGAGAGACTGCTGTAAAAAGTTAATGAATGACTAGATATAATCATCCTTAGGTGCAGTAGTATTAAATATATGAATAGTGGAGCAATAGTGATAGCTCAGAGGTTAAAGACTGTAGGTTGAGAACTGGAGAGTTATCAGTTCAAATAGTTTGTTTGGGGTATGGGCTATATTTGTGGTAAATATTTGTATCAAAAAGTCGCACTTCTTTTTTTGATTGACTCTTTTTATCACAGTTTATTAGATTTTTACTGACATATTATATGCTGATATTTCCAAACTCACTTTAGCTGATAAGATACTGATATATACACACCATTTTGATTGTGAAAGACACCAAGGCAAGGAGCAGATACTCTAAAGAATAGCGCAGCTTTTGGCTGTTCAAATGGCAAAAAAGAAAAACAACTGATCCACAGAGCACATGCAAAGGGGAAATCCAGTCGCTTTGGATAAAAGCATCTGTTAAATGACATTGTAACACTGTAAAAGTAACTGCTCAGCCTAGCAAACAGAGACCTGTCTCATTTACATATATGTAAAGGAGAAGGGGGAGTAGGATTTAAAAGACTGTGCAATAATGCTCCCCTCGAATACAATTAACCCCATTAAAAATAGCAATGTATCCACAGAGGCTAGGGCTATCTGCCACAGGTATTAAAAGGGTAGCAATTTAAAGCCCAATGAAACCAGGTATTAAACTGGCGCTATTTCCCTCTTCCCCTCTTTGCTTCTCCTCTCTGCTTAAGTCAGTTGTTTCTTTGTATCCTAAGATACAGTTTTTATTAACAATAATGGGCCGTTAACCGGTAGTATCTGGGCATGAGTAACTATAGAATAGACATGTTTTCAAAAATGAAATATTTTAATGACCAGATACCTCCCTTTATTCCCTCATCTCCCCTGAGGCTGCTGTTACTACTCACAGTAAAAGAAAATTCCTGAATTTTCAAATGTATTAATTGATAAAATATTGATTGTGCAGTGGAAAGTTTAACGCCATAAAGGATGACTTCTCTCAGCCATAGCTGAGCAATGCTGATTTCCAAACATATTAGCAAATATGCTAGTTATGTGTTTTATGGGATTGATAACAGGAGATGAGCTGTATGGTCACTGCGTTTTCCTTCTTTTACCCCAGTCTCTGAATCGCACATATTTATCCTATAATCATATAATGTGCTGACAGGTGTGTGTTTAACTGCATGAACAAGTTCTCTGTCTGAAAATTTTCTTTTTCTTTTTTTTCTTGTTTTTTTCTTGTCTCACTGTCGTTGTGGTGTTGGTCTCAGCGCACAGCCACTGATGTGCCACTTGGCCTGTGGCAAAACATGGGTTGGCAAGCCTTCTGGCCGTTTTAGCGCCTGCATATGATTAGAGCAAATTCTTGGAGTGGAGTGTTTGCAAAAGAGGAGCTATTAGCAGGCGCAAATCTTGCATGCTATTAGTGTTGCGAAAAAAAAATCTTAGTGGATCTACCCCCAAGCATCTCCTGTGCAAAGAGATGTTGAGTCAAGCACAGCAGAGAGAAAAGCGGGGTAGTTATTTTGCAATTGGGTGTGCAGATTCCAATATCATGCCAATAACATAGTGCATCCCTCATAGTTATAAAAAGTGATAATTAAAATGTGCTTGAAATATCGTTAAAATGCATTAACTTTGATTCTGTATTGTTCAACCCTATTGCTAAGGTGCCTCTGAGCAAGGTACAGGCGCTGTTGTGCTCCTTTGTGTGCAGCAGCCCTTCACTCTGACAGGATTCTGTGCATGTGCATATATTTCAGCCTATGTGTGTGAACCAGGTTCAGTTATAGAGTAAAATGAATGAAGTATTTCTTGTTCTTCTCCATGTTGTCTTAGAATTCTAAACACAAATGAAAAATTAAATTTTCCTTACTACAACATGCGGCTAGTTAACCTTGACTTAATTTCCATAGTATGCATGTAAATGTCAGAGAGGGCTGTTATGCTAAAGATGTTTAAGCTAGAGCCTTGACTATTTATAAGTTTGACACCTACAGCTCCTCACAGGCACTCACACAATCACACAGTGTGGTCTGAGGTTTTGTTACTAAGTGATGGGGCCAAAACACACAACACCAAAAATTTACCACTACCGCCCCCGTACAGAATCTGCATCATGAACTCTCAGTTGAGTGTTTTAAAATGATGAACAAAAGCCTTGAACTGTAGTTACCCCCCATTTTCATCTAATATCCTTTTGATAGGTATTAAAAAGTGAGTTGTTTTTCTGTAGGGGTCTGTGTCATCTCGCCTGTTAAATCACTGTACAGTTTCTGGCTTCTGGTCTGTGGTTTTTTACTTCTCTAAAAGTAGTGAGTGAAATCAGCTTCTCTTATTAGAAAATTAAAAAATCTGTCTCTTCCCACATTTGACAGAAATGCTGTGACGCATGCTTGTTTGACAGTTTTTATTTAGGATGTAAGAGGTCACTGTTTGATCAGATGAGCTCACTGATGGTAAAAAAAAAAAAAAAAAAAAACAGAGCAGAGGTTCACATCAGTGACCTAAGTATTTAAGTGAAATGCACCTCATTGACCTTTTAATATAACCACAGAGATTGAATGAACTGATTCATATCAGTTATAAAAACCTCAGATGGACAGCCTTCGTCAGTGAAACTAAATTGTCTAGAAACGTTTGTGTGTAAAACTCTGTCATTATCACAGCCGAAGCTTCTGTTTAACGCCACAGCAACACCGTCTCTGAGCTGATAGGAAGTGGTTTCTCATTTTGAAGCAGAGACTCTACCAAAGGTGACATGCATGGTTTATTTTGAGGTTTCTGTGACATGCTCAGAGATTTATACGAAATGTTTCAGCCTGCAACAGATATTCGTATCTTTTCTCTTAATTTATATCAGTTAAGGGGGAAATGCAACTTTATCACTAATCTTACACACATTTGATATGATTTGAAAAAGTGAAACATTAATGCACACACCCTGATAACAGTTGACTTAATCATGATCCTAAGAGAATTATCATGCTAGCACTTGTTTTTCCGGGACAGACAGATGATTGAAAAACTACAATTCAGAAGAAGCTGCTCACTACCTCAATAATTACGCTCCATAAAATCACAGATTTTCATGATGATTTTAAATATCCTTGTTAAGTCTTAAAAAATTTAAAAAAGTAAAGAATGAAAATAACTAGATAAAAATTCAGGAATTTTGGACAATAGATTAATTTTTGTTTTCATTGAATATTTTCAATTTTGCATCTCACAATTATGACTTAAACTTGGGATATTTACTTTTTGTTTCAGATTTTCATCTTTTAAACTCATAATTTTGAATTCTCTCTCATGTTTTGACCTTTATAAACTCCTAACTTTGACCTTCATTCCTATATTTTGACCTTTTAAACTCATGATTTTGAATTTCATCCCATACGTTGACCTTTAAAACTTGTGACTTTGACTTTATCTCCTATATTTGCCTTTTAAAAACATTATTTTGACTTTTTTGTGGTTTGTCCTTTTGAACTAGCAAGTTTGACTTTTTATCTCTTATTCTGAGCCTTTAAACTCATCATTTTGACCTTTTCTTATCTCAAAATCATTTCTCAAGAGTGCTAAGTTTGTTTTTATCCTGTGACCCATTATTGGTGAAAATGGGGCTGACAGTTTTTGGATAAATGTTGACCCTGCTCTGCTCTCAGGTTAGACCCTTGCTGCGATTGAGTTTGACACCCCTGCCATAGAGTAACTTTTCTCGAGTCCTATATGTGTTACAGCCTCTTAAATAAATTATAAACAACAAATTAAGGCTCAAACACAAAGAGACCAGTAACTTACAAAGAACCGACATGAACAACGAATTCATGTTGTAAAAGAAAATTCAAGCTGTATTTTGTATTAAATAGAGCAATGCAATGAGGAAAGAAATCAGTGAAACAAAAAAGGCTGTAGGCAGAACAAAAGTAGGGTGGTGGATGTGTCTAACCCGCTAAGGGCCATTAGACCAGCCACCACCCCAGCTAAAACTACCTAACTAAAAATGAACTTTTTAGGATTGAAAAAGAAACAATGAGAAAATATTCCAAACCAAAACAACAAAACCCATCAATCTAAACATGCGTGGGGGAAAACTACCTGTAGGAAAAGAGCAGTAGCTTGGAAATAACAATGAATAGTCAACTATATCAGAAGATTAAGGGAAATTAAACAAACCTCCTCGCACAATGTCCACGAGTGTGTGCCAGGCTGCATGCTGTTCTCCCCTGCCTTTCTATACTGATCGCACTCAGGTGTGCTGCACCCTACAGGTAGTAGTTGGAGGGAGGCCATAGAGCCAGGGAGAGAGGGTATGCAGCAAAGCAGGCTGCATGCAACAGCCTTAAAAGTTTTGATGCAGGTGGAGCCAGGGGTTCTCCTGTCTTTGGTCCTAGGAATGTGCAGCTGCACTGGCAGTCTCTACCTCAACAATAGAATTGTCAGACTCAGAGGACATTTTCTTTGTTAATTTAGGCAGAAAATGATATAACAAAAATGTCTGCCATCTCTTTGAAGAGTCATGAGCAATTGAGGTCAGCTTACTTAGGTTGGTAGTTTATATTGGTGGTAGATGGAGTTAAATCAAAGCCTTGTTCACATGGAGATGAAAGCCATATGTTTCCATTTTGTTTTGACAATGTTTTCCATAAAGACAGCATCGTATCAAGAAATGTCTGCATAAGCAAGAAACCACTTAAAACGACTGAAAACGCTGCAGTATATATGCCAGGCATGTAAGTGGCGCTGTAACACTGCCACGGAAATGCACCAGAAACAGAGAAGAAGATTATGCAACCCTTCTGGTTGCACTATGCAATGGATCTAGCAACGTGGCCTATGCTGTTCTCCATGACCACTTGTTGCTCATAGTGGAAGAGGAGCAGAAGATTTTTGCTGTCAGAGCCATAATAAGCTCAGTAGCTTCTGCAGCACAAATCATGTAATCTACTGTTATTGTTGTTGATGGCTGGGCTCGTGCATACAGGTGAAGGGGGCTATAACGTGATCCTTTCAGGAGAGATGTGCCTCATTTGACACACTCACATGAAACGGGAGGCGTATCGAGATTTGTTCACTCTGGGACCTGGTTTCAAAAAGTAGCGTTTTCATGTGGATGAAACTGTGATACGATAAAATACTTTTGCAGATACTCCTATACCTGTCTCCTTGTGGACGGCTCCTTAGTGAGCAAAAATGATGCTTATGGAAACTGACTGTAAAAGAAGTGAAAGGTTTTGATTAGTAATGCACTGATTTAGAACATCTGGGTTGGTGCCAATACTGATGTTTAATATAACGATGTAGCTGATACTGATGCCTTTACTGATGTTTTTCATTAACTGTTATTGAATCCACCAACAGCACAGGTCTTGACAATATTCAGCTAATTAACAATGGCAAGGAAAAAAGCTATTATTGTAGGTAAACTTAGGCTTGGGCTTTCCTGTTGTCTACTTTCAAGTTAAAGGCTGTGACTTTGGAAGGATGCCATTTTGAGAAAGTCTGTTTCCTCTACAGAGGAGATGCACTGTTTTAAGAAAAAGTGCCAAGGCTAACAACTTTTATTCTGTATAAATTTTAGTGCATGTGGCTCACTTACTGAAGATGGGATGATAATGATGGCTGTGATGATAAATGTATGACTTGCCTCAAACAGCTGCTCAGTTCACAGTAGATTTATGTTGTCATACTAAATGCATATTTGCCCTTTTCTTCTGTTACTCTTCATTATATGTTTTTGAGATTTAAAAACTTTAGAAACGCGAAGAAAACACTTCTAAGAGATGTCTGACAACTTTGTCAAAGCCTGGCACCTGTTGATTCACACAGCTGAACACGAGGAAGTCTCAATAACTGCCCCTCCTCTTTTTTTAACGTTGCAGTGTTTTGGAGCTGAAACCTCAAAAACAACAGATTCTTGGAATAATCTCTTTTTTTTTAGACTTCTCCTTGTGAAAAAAGCCTACTGGGACCAGTCATATTCAACCCCACCTTACCACAGGAGTCAGACATCCTATGTATATTTTGGGGTGTTGGCCAGTTAAAGAAGCACCCAGTATCACACTGAGGTGATACTGGGTGCTGTTTACATGTGTTCCCTTTTTGTGTCGGAGTGTTCCCGTGTTGCAGGCTGTGGTTTTAACTTCTCTGTACGTAGCTCTAAGTAAAAAGATGGCAGGTTTAAGGCTGTGACTGAGGCTGGACTCAGTGTTTGTCTCCAGGTGTCTTCACTGAGGAAAATAAACATCACATGGGCTGTTTAACTGTTAAAGCGTCAAACCAACGTATCCCCAGGGCCCCAAGAGGAAATCAAGCACAAATGACACTGTTTTGTTCCCCTGACATCTGTCATTTCAGTCTGCCACCACACAAGAGGGGCACTTCTCAATGCTTCTTTTATCACTGCTAAAGCTCTTTTTTCTGCTGCTTTTTGGTCTGTGCTTTGGTTCAGTGGGTCTAAAACGTAAGCCAGTAATGCATCCCCTTTGAGGCATTTTTCAGCAAAGCATCTCTGAACCCAAAAAGCCTATATAAAGGGGTACATTGCTGTGCTACTCCATCAGTAGCCCTGTTTTAAATTGTTTAAGGCAGGGCCGTGATGCCTCGCAGTTACTAGGGTAGTTTACATACAGTGGAGACATTAGGCCATTTAACTGGTCCTTATCTGAGTATACCAGCACAGGGGGTGAACTGATTTATGACCGAGGTATGTTCGACCTCCTTCTAGTTGCCAGCTGACGAGAAAACAAGCAGCAGTTACTAGTTACATGTTGAAACATTTAAAAGCCTCACAGCTCTGCACATTTGTACCTTCTCTGCATTCTACTTTTAGAACAGATACGATACACCCTATTCAGGGAATATGCAGAAAATCTGACATTAAATGTAGTGCTTTTTACAGACCCTGTTCACACATTTTAAGACCCTATTGCATCTGAAATTCCTAACTTGTTACATTATCGACATAGCTGTGTATTTTCCCTGGTAATTGTAAGATAAAAATGTGACAACACCAAAAAGAAAACGCAGGTAGTATGTTATTGTAGTATACAAGAAAAAAAAGCTTTTTTGGAACATTTTATAATTAAACTGTGAGAAAAAAAAGACCTGGGTTTGATACCCAAAAAAAAAACAGTAAAAGGTCAAACTTTTTTACTCAAACAACTTAAACAACCTTAAGTAAAATGGCCTGAAAGTCATAAACGATCTAAAAGTAGCATGTTTGATTAAAATTAAGAATGGAAAACAATGGACTCTGATAAACTAACATACAACCTTTTGTAATGGATAGAAAAATTGAAAACTGCAAAATGTATACCTTTAAGTTTTACGTTCAAGACTTTTCAATACTTTTTAAAAGCCTTAATTTTCACTAAATTGATTTATTAGCAGTCAATACTGCTATCTCTCTAGCCCATGGGGATATTTGCTATGTCACACATTAATGCTGTTCAACATCTGGCTAGATGATGATAGTCACAAAAAGGTATGCGGGACGGATTAATCTGTGATATTGATTGCCTTTATGCCAAGTGAAAATGGGGGTAAAACTCACTCTTCTATAAAGTGTAGTTATCATACTCAATGTATGCAGAAATTCTGATGATAATTGCAGTAATTGCATTTAGAGCTTTAAAGTACTAACTTTCCTCTGTTCCCATTCATTCGTTATGGCTGTCCGTCACTACCTGATTCCTAAAAGTCATTCAGGATGATGTGATTGCAAACAACCTGTAAGGTGTTGCTTAACCCAAAGTAAAATCCAACAAATGTTTTTGAATGAAATGTGAATCAGTCTCTCGCTATATGCTACTAAAAATCATTTTTTTGTGAAAGCCAAACTTCTGGTCGTTTTCTTGTGAGCTGTTTTGTTTTTTACCCAGCATTTGATGATTTTAAAAATGTAATAAATAACAGTACTTCCCCCAGAACATACTAAGTGAAAGTAAAGTTGGGATTTTAAAAACTACTCAAAAAGTACAAGTACACAAAAAGTTACTTCCCACCCATTATTGCAGCCCATTTAGGTTGAATTCATCAAAATACAGTATTTTTTTTCATCTGTTTTTCTCTTGTCTTTTTATTTTTTTAGTTGTTTTGTTGCTACTTTTCAACAACAAACCCTTTTTTGTTTTACGTCTTGCATTGAAAATTGAAAATGGCTCTGCTGTCAGCAATCATAATCTTGTTGCATGACTATGAGGGGGATAAAAAACGTTCTCAGATGGGGTTTTTTTTCATTAATTAAACTTTTATTGTACTGTTTTTTTAAGGAAGTATTATAACCCACAATCTTTAAAAAAGGATCAGTTTAAAATTTCTCTCCCCCAGCTAAAAACAAGTATTATATCTGTGCTTTTACACAAATTGTTGTAATGTAGTTTTTTAAAAAGAAGTCTGACCGTTTATTCTGCAAATGCCAAACTGTTTTTACTGTCTTTAAAAGATGCCTGCATCACTAAACTCTGCTTTTCTGCTCCTCTCCTCTGCTCACAGAAAGAAGAAGGAAAAGTCCAAGGTCAGCTGAACCACACAGACTCGAGTCAGTACATCCGAGACCTCAAAGACCAGATAGCAGAGCTAAAAGACGAGGTGAGACTTTGAAAACAAGCGCTTAGGTCCACCAGTATTCACTTCATTTTGTTTTGCAAACCTTTTTTTTTTCCTTCTTTGGACAGATTCAGATTTTGTTTTTGTCATCACTTTGATCTCGCATTTCAAAACATTCACTCAGATATGGGTCTGACTTTGAGGCTAACAGATTAGTAGAAGTGTTAACTACACCCAATGACTTCCTGTGCAGAGATGAAACTGCACACATCTTGCAGACACATTTGCAGTTATCACCTATAGATGTTTAAACAGCAGCTTTACATGTTTATCACAGAAGCTGAGGTTAGATACAGCAGTTAAAGGTACATTTACCGCTCAAACTCTGACTAGTTCATAAAGAGTAAGTCAAATAGGATCAGTTATTAATTTAAGTTAAATCAGAAACATGATCTAAATCTTACTACCACATGACTTTACTTCTATTGATTACCTGCTTTTGGATTTGTTTTTGTTGCATGTTAGGCCTACAATAACTGCTTCAGGCTCTGCATGAGGAAATGGTCTTACTATAAGATGCAACATGTTGCAAACTCACTCAAACAAGTTAAGCTACAACTTTTTATGCTGCTTGCTACAAAGAAAAGCTCTCAAGTTTCTCACTTTCCTACATAAATCCACATTAAAAAAAGTCGAGTGTAACACTACAACTGCAGACCTTCTCCAGCGTATTTCGTAAAATTTGTATATGATTCATTCACTGCTAGAAATAACGTTATCTGAATAATAGAGGTTTTGTGCACATGTATTCCCATTCCCACCCTGGTGCTGGTGTATTCTACATGTGCATATCGGTTGAGCTGATATGCTGAGGAATGCAGTCTTAATGGCTACACATGCTCTGTACACAGAGATGAGTCAATGGCAGCACAAGACTGTAAGCTTCATTACAGAAAGGTTATTGATCAACAGCTCATCTGTGCCTGATTGTCAGAAATACTGATCACTAAACCAGCCAGTGTGTGTGTTGGATCATGAGTGTTGGTAGCCTTGTGGCTAACATTTTCCTCCTTAAGAAGCCAAAAAACATGCCAACAAGTAGTTGTATGGGTTAAAGTGCTGCCTAGAAAGTTGCCTCATTTCTTCTGTTCTCTGGCATCCTTTCTTTTTATCATGGTAGGCCATGCCTTTACTATGAAGTCTGTTAACATTACCAATAAAAAGGCTGATCCTGTAAAAGAGGAAAGAGGTTTACATATACAAACAGGCTACATTTGAATAGAACTGGTATTTTTGTTGCTTATACAAGAATGGTTATTATTTAGATTATGGATGTCATAGCTTTACTTTACAGTGGACTGTGTTTTTGCAGACTTCCATGGGGCCTTGACTCAACACGTGCACAAAACTTGCAGAAACCAGATTAATCTTTGCATCTTGCTAACACACAGATAAATGTGTTTGAGGCTTGATTTTGTGATTTTTAATCTCATCAGTGCACTGGAAGATCTGTTTATCTCCTGCCGTGTGGATTAGGTATACATGTAGTTACAGAGAAATCAGTCAACAACTCAAAAGCGTTTCATATAGGGTTAGGCTAGGGTATGGCTATTTAAAACAAGACTAATTCTGTAATACAATTTTACTGAACAAAAATGTTTTCAGGGTCTTTCTCCTTCAATTTCCTCCCCTTCTCCATCAGCACAGACTCACAACGTGTTCCTTTGAGCACAGATTTGATCTTAGGAAAAAAGGAAAGTCACACACTGCTAGATCAGGTGAATAAGGTGATCAAGCACTTGATGAGAATGAAGCCATTTTTCCACAATTGACTTTTTCCTCAAAGTTTTTCTACAACCTTGTTTGCAAAAGTGTTGATTTACCATTGACCCTTCTGGAACCCACTCCTCCAAAATCATACCCTTAATATGAAAGAAAGCAATCAACATAGCCTTGAATATGGACTTGCTTTGTCGTGCTTTCTTCATCCTTGGTGGCGAAGGTGTTTTCTAATGCACTGACTTATGTGTTGTCTCAGGATCATACTGGAAGATCCAAATTTTCTCCCATGTAATCACTCCTTCTAAAAAAAAAAAACAATGTGTTTCCTTCACAGTTTGTTCCAAAATGTCTCCACAAGTTTGCTTGCTTTCCTCCCCTTGACCAGGAGTCAGACATTTAGGGACAACTTTGGCACACAGTTTTGTCATGTTCAAATTTCATGCAAAATTTGCCGGACTGTCTCTTTATCAATGGTTGTCATTCTTATACTGAGCTGTCATTCATTTCGAACTATTTGTTAAATTTATTTACTTTTTTGCAGAACTTTTTAATGTGCATGGGTGCCCAGAACGTTCACTGTCTTGGACATCCTCTCTGCCTTCACAGAACCTTTTGTGCCATTCAAACGCACGTGCACATGCCGTGCAGGGTTCGCCATACACCTCAGTTCATGTTAATTTCAAGTTAATGTATTGCTCAACTTTTAAGCTAATCGTTTTCTGAAACCTTAGCAAAACCTGCACTTCAGTTAGTAGCTAGCCGTGAACTAAAGATGTCACATATTGGACACTGAAAGCAGTTGTGCGTGACTACCCAACCTTCAATGTATAGCACTTGTTGGGACCGTGAACCATGGGGTTTAATCCCCATAAGTGCATTCTCGTTACTCAATGGCCATACTTTGTATATTTACATCTGCCAAAGTTGTTAGCAAAGAACTGAATATGGTCTGATAGAAACTGCAGGGGATTTTGTTTGGTAGAAAGTTTCTTAAATGTTTATAAAACATGGTAAATATGTCCCTTTTGTAGCATAATCAAAACTAATTTCCTGTTTTCTTTTCAAATATTGCATGAAATATCCCAGGAGAGTTGCAACGACAGCTAATTTTAAAAATTTAGACGTGTTTATCTGCCCTAATTACAATTTATTGTTTTTCAAATGATGAAAAGCATCTTCATCTTCACCATCATAATCATTATTATTTACAATAAGAAGCACATATCTTTACTGCCTTTACTGAAACAAACTTGACCATTGGTGTTAGATTACTGATATAAGTGTAGAACCAGTCATATCCTCTCTTACTTTCTTTGCCTATGGGTCAGCTTTTCTGAAGTGCGACCTTCTATGACTCATAGAACCTCAAGTGCCTGCAGTGAGTAAACCTGAAAGCTGACAGTGGTTTATATTGTCCCACCATCCCCCTGACTAACTACATGCATCATATTGCTGGAAATGTTGACTTCTGCCTGTCATATATGTTGAATACATTAAAATTTCCTTTAAAGAATTTAACAACAGGAAGTGCTGACTTCAGACAGGTGCGGGTAAACGTAGGCTTATTGTGGTCAGGTGGTGCATATACTGAGCTCTGAACTGGCCTCTAAATGCATCTCTTCCTACATGTCTGTCTGTTGAATGGCAGGCTGACTCAGGTAAGTACAAGCAGATGCTCCTTTGTGACCCCAGTGTTTAACCCTTATCCTTGTGTAGCCCTCTCCCTGACTTTTGTCTGAATGTGAACATAAACAGCACTGGCAGCTTCCATACAGTTAAGCAAATGAATAGAGAATAGTTGACACATAGAAAAGGACAGAATTATTAACCCCCTAATGAAAATTTCACTTTTAAAAGTATTTCCCAAGTGCTGTTGAACAGGGCAAGGTTTTTAACACAGCTTTTCCAAACAGCCTAGTTTAACTATGCACACAGGAACAAAATTATATAAAAAAAAAAAAAAAAATTCCAGGGTCTTATTATTAGCCCCCACCCATGCTAATAGTCATTAGTGTATCCTTTTTGTTTTGGGTCATAATTGTGTTGGATGATGGTGACGACCCAGACCCAGTTTTGCTGCTGACTGAGCATCAACAGTTCTTTTTCTCAAGTCTAAACTGATTTCTTTTGTTTTTTCAGCATGCTGCTTTTTCCAGTGACAGCTCCAACCCTTATTTAAGTTTTTATACCATGTTATTTGGAAGATAACCCTCAGTTTTAACTTGATTTTACAAGCTTGAGCATTACAAAGTTAAAGCATGTCGTTGCAAAACAGTGGTTTGTGCTATGAGTCAACAAAATGGTGTATTAATAATTTTAAATCTGGTAGTTTTTGTTAAATAATTTTATTTCTGTGTGCAAAGTAAAATAAAATTAATATCCAAAATAGAAGAATATAGAATGTTTATAAAAGCTGTTTTAAAATTCCTTGCTCTGTTTAACAGCACTTGGGAAATACTTTAAAAAAATGAAATTTTGGTTGGGGGTTAATAATTTCGCCCTCATGGGTTGGCAGTAAGAAAAAAGGGAAAGTAGTACTAGAACACTTGGACAACCACATAAAGCTGAGGTTTGTGCTTCATGAAAATGGTTTCAGTTTTACAAGAGAGAGATTCTGTGATAAACAACCACACACACAATCCCTTTAGTCCTGAGAGCGCACTTTCAGGATTCTCCCCATGCAGTCCTCAAGGGAGCCCCATTAAGGGGAGGGAATAACACCAGAGTTGATCCTGATTCCTCTCTTAATCCTTATTTAAGGTATTTTTAGTAGCTAATAAATAAAATTTCCAAAGATATGCAGGAAGTAATTCTTTAAAGTATTGAGACGAGATGTTGGCTGACAGCTCTTACTCTGCTGTTTAAAGACTGATTTACAAGGTTGTGCAGCTTTTAAACCTGTGCATATGAGTAAAACAGGTTAAACCACAAACACACACAAATGCACTTTCCATTTAACCCTAACAACACATAGTCAGAGTGCAAAAATGACTGTTGAGAGTTGGTGGTAACTGTGCCACAGAATGTAAAATTATGGTTGCTCATAAACTTCTCTGTGATAATGAGAAAGACTGCATAACTTAAGAATAAAGCATTTGTAAACTAGGTCAGTAAATAATTTTTGTCATTATAATTATTAATATAAATAGGGGTTACATCAGTCTAGGGTGACTGGTCTTTTACTTTAAGTCCTCCTTTGCTCCATTTAGGGAAGAAGCTTTGTTTTTCACGGTGAAACTGGTATTAGAACATACATGTTATTACAGCACATGTTGAAAACAGAGGAGGCCTTCTGTTTAGTTTGCTATTGTAATGTCAAAATATCCTTATCAGATATGTATTTAATGAAAAGTAAATCCCACACTTGACTGAAAGTCACCAGTTTACAGTGGAACTTGTTCACCTAAAACACTAAAACTATCTTTATTGCTTTTATTGGTTTGAATGTTAACTTCTGAGACAGAATTCAGCAGCCCCAGCTAGTTTGGTGGCAATGTTTTTACTCTGTGCAGTGCAATAGTCTTTAAAACTTTTAGTCTTTAGGGCTGCATGGTGGTGCAGGGCTTAGCACTGTTGTCACACAGCGAGATGGTCTCTGGTTCTAATCCCGGCTGTACAGGTTCTTTCAGTGTGTAGTTTGCATGTTCTCCCCATCCATGCATGCATGGCTTCTCACCAAGTATTTAAGCTTCTTCCCACAGTCATACTCATTAGGTTAATTGGTGGCTCTGAATTGTCTGTAGGTGTGAGTGTGGGTCAGTATTTGTATACAGTCAGTTCAGAAAGTAGTCAGACCCCCTTCACTTTTTTCA
Organism: Cheilinus undulatus; assembly: GCF_018320785.1. Taxonomy (NCBI): domain Eukaryota; kingdom Metazoa; phylum Chordata; class Actinopteri; order Labriformes; family Labridae; genus Cheilinus; species Cheilinus undulatus. The sequence goes on from NC_054871.1 coordinate 37,844,665, forward strand.
GTTTTATGTTGCAGCCTGATGCTGTGTAAATCCATTTTTTCCTTCTCTCATCTATACTCAGTGCTTTTTAATGACAAAGTGAAAACAGAATTTTAGAAATGTTGGAAATATTTATTAAAAAGAAAAGAAAAATAGACTTTTGGCAGCAAACCTTGAAATTTAGCTCCTCCGACTTCTTTTGATCGTTGCTGAGAGTCCGTCAGTGGAATATTGAATTAATTGGCCTCTCTATAGAAGGCCTTACATGTGACAATACATATCAGAGCAAAAGCCAAGCCATGAGGTCAAAGTAACTGCCTGCAGAGCTCAGAGACAGGATTGTTGCAAGGCACAGATCTAGGGAAGGCTACAAAAAATACTGAGTGTAGATTATTAAAAGAAAAAAATGAATGTAAACAGCTTAAGCATCAGGCTGCAACATAACAAAAATGAATTAAGTGAAGTGGGTCTGAATATTTTCTGAATTAACAGGCAACCAGCCCAGGGTGTCCCCTGCCTCTCACTTCAAGACAGCTGGGATTAGCCCAAGCCCTCACGATTCAGAATGGAATGAGTAGTGTAGATAATGGTTGCATTCTGTTGTTCTTCTTCTGCTGTGTTGGCTGTTTCACCACCTTCGCCTCTACTCAGCCTCAACCAGACATGTGTATACTGCACCTCCCATCTGTAATGTGTTGATTTTTGAGGATGTGTACAGCCAGTGCAGAGGATGTTTGACAGCTGCGATACATCCGTATACATGTAGTTAACACTGAGTATAGCTCCGGCCTAAGAGTGCAGATAAGTCATTATGTGCTTCATGAATTAGACTTTGAGATGGAGCAGATATAAGAGAAATGATTAGGGGTGCACCGATTGCAATTTTCTGGCCGATCACTGATCACCGATCTTTAAAAAGCCTGACCTGCCGATTCTGATTTTGGCCAATACCGATTTTTTTAATAACTGACAGCATACACCGTCAATGTTCCTATCTTATTTTATTGAAAAACATTGAACAATACCTGTGAAACAATACAAACTTGTTGTTTTAACTGCACATGAGGTAGTTGTCTCAAATATAAATGAAAAGTTTAGAGCATTGCTGTCCAAACTACTAAATTATATCAGTTCCTTTAGTCTTTTATTTTTCACATTTTGGTAGGTAGAGGTACATATGAAACCGATCTTATCCACCGATCTTATCTAAGTATTGGCGGATCACCGATCCCCCAAAATTAAGGAAATCTGCGCCGATTCCGATTTTGGCCGATCAATCGATGCACCCCTAGAAATGATGCATAAATGTATGAGATATTAGCAGCTGTGATCCAGTCTTACTTAAGCAAGCTCTCAGCAGCACTGTCTGCAGCCCATGTCATTGACGAAACTTTCTTTTTTTCCAAAATGTAATAGTTCCAAGTTACACTATTAAGTTTGATTTCTTGTATATTTTCAAAGAAAATATTGTATTAAAATATCTTTGCACTGCTGTATGTAGTGTAGAATCAGGACACACATCATACCTTGTTCAACTGATGCCTGCATGTTAAATTTATAAAAGATATCTCATCCTGTCCTGTTAAAACATCACCAACTGCCAACCATATCGTGTCTGCCTGTTTTTCCTCCTGAAAAGTACGTTTGTGTTTGCATGCAGGGCTGAATAATCTCTGTGTTGCTCCTCATGCTTCTTGTGCTTCCTCCCACAGATTTGCTGCTTAAAAGGACAGAGGGGCTTGGCCAATCCACCCACTTTTGATGGGATCCACATCGTCAATCACTATACGGGGAATGATCGGTCTTACCAGTCTTCAGACGAAGATGGAGGCAAGGACCCCATCCTGCAGGACACCCAGCAGAGGAGCGGGGGTCGTATCAGGCTGCGGCCAAACCTCCCGGACACCGACAGCGAGGAGGACGAGGACGAGGACGACGAAGCCCTTCGACTCTCTGTGCCTCCGAGTAGCAAGTCCACTACTGTGTGATAAGAGTGATGGGACAGATGCGAGGTGTTCCCAAGCAGCCATTTCAGGGAAGGAGTCTGGAATTTCAGAAAGCAGATGCATCATCATTTCATATCCTGAGAATCACACTTATGGATTGAGTTTATATAGTTTGTTTGTAGTTTTCTTTTCCTCCTGAGGGCAGCAAACACCACTGACAGAGGCAAGATCATCAGCATGGACCTCAGCAGAAAAATCACTAATGTGGAGGAGAGTATCAATCTCTACTGGGTCACAACGACCAGGAAAGGAGGAGGAGGAGGAGGATCATGACTCCTCTGCCCCACTCCTCTCGTAGGTACAACACAGAGAGAGAGACTGTGCAATAAAACATTTTATGCTATATCACACACTTCATCCAACATGTTTTTATACTTTTAAAAGCATTTTATAAAGAACATCAAACATGTATTGATGCCGTTACTCCTAAGTGTCCATCATGCAGAGACACATTGTACTGTGTGCGTGTTAGTGTATATATATATATATATATATTGTCTTGATGAGCTCAATCAGAGGCTGCTTGCATCCGCCAGCGCTGACGTTTTGGCCTTAGCACACGCCGCATGCCTTTTACCAGGGCTGATGAAGCACGAGGTCAGTGTGACATCTGCATACTTGTAGATATGTAAATGTGTATCATGTTTGTTTGTTTGTTTTTTCAATTCCTTTTGAACTTGAAAATATGTATCTATTGCATATCTGATGTGTAGATTATATTGTATAATTCAGAAAGAAAAAAGGGACATGTAAGTTAGTTAAATATGGTCACACAAAGGACAAATCCTGTTTGTAGGAACAGTGAGATGACTCAGAGAAAGAAGAGAGAAGAAAATAACTGATATTTATCCTCATTTAAAAGCTTTGGCTTGCTTGCTCTCCAGAAAATTAAAAGAATATCCAATAAAAGGGTGAGTACGGCCAGGGGTAAAGAAAAAAGTAAGAAAATAAAGATTTTTGTTATAATCTGTAGTTTAAAAATGAAGCTAAATTTCAAGAATAAAGGAAGTATTGAGATAAAAGTAGAAAGTCAAGGATTAACTTTCAGCCTTCATGCCAGGTAAAGAAAAAAATTCAAGGCCCCAAGGCTCTTTACTTGTTTTTTCCCCCTTATGCATGGCCCCCTAATGGTGTGTTCAGACCAAAAGTGGAGCACATTTTTTGTGGTTGCTCTTGTTGGTTAACCAGAACTTGTCAATATTATACATTTTCAGAGAAGTTTGGAAACCCCCTGCCCTCTTTCGACAGTTTGCATTGATAAATCTGCTGACTCCAGCTGTTTAAGGCTAGCCACTGCACAGTTTCACGACCTGTCAGATAAATCAAGCTCAGCTATAATCTGCAATCTGGTTTTCGACAGCTACAGATTTTTTTTGGTCCAAAAAGTTACCAAAATCAGTCCATCATGATGCAGATTGATGCTAAACATACAAACAAACATGAACTCTTCATTTTAAAAATGGTGTTTGTGTTCACAACCACTGAGCCGCTCTGAGGACTTCACGATCCTAGAGTTGAGATGCACTGATTGTTAGATAGGGGCATTTCCAATACTAATGATGAAGATAACAATTTAGACGATTGCCAATGCTGATACTGACTACTTCATCACTTCTTTGATTCAAGACTCTGTCTCTATTCAGCAGTTAGGTAAACCATATGATCATAAACTGGTGGCAGAAAATTATAAACACTGGCTACTAACACCTGTTCATGACACATCATTTGTAGATGGTTGACGTTTGTCAAGGCTGGTATTGTCCAATAGGAAGCCGATGCTACAGTGCATTTGTATTATTTTAAAGATAAAGGGGTTTGTGATGCTTGGCATTAATGTTAGAGATGCACCAGTTGTGGACATCAGGGCTGACACTGATGTTGAAAATAATACAGCCCCCCAAAGATTGGGGGAAAAAAAACATGATTGATATTTATTAGAGATGGCGATATAATCAGTCTGATATCAGTATTAGCAGATATTAGCTTAAAAAGGCAATTATCTGTGTTCCTTTGTTCATCCTTATACATTAGAATATGTTAAAAGGACTTAAATTTGAGGTCTGAAATGCATATTTGGATATCTGTATTGATACTGGTATTGGCTAAAATTAATCCATAGTTATCAGCATATTGGATATTGGCTAAAAATCCACCATATGTTCATCCCTAATATTGATTTGAATTGTTTCAGTGATAAAAACCCAAGCAGATTAAGCTTACACATTTTTCTTAGCAAAATCTCTTGATATAAACAATTTAGTTAGTGATTAATCATAATTTAATCAGTTTATATCCAATTTTGACAACCTCTTAGAAGGCAATGCCTCATACCCCTTAGATCTCACATCTGACCTTGAAAACAGCGAGTTTGTCCAACAGGTGACTTTCTCTGTCCAATAGAGAAAACCTCTTCTCTGAATCAGCAGTTAGGTATAAAAGCAACAGGGCAGATATCGGTTGATACAGATGTTAACGATACAGTTTTTTAGAATTTGTGCACTGAATCCACTGAAAATATCGAACTAAAAATGACTAAACCTACTTCATTTTTACAGTTTTAATGGGACATGTCGCCCACCATGATGGACATATCCCATTAAACGCCAGATATTACACCTAATGGTCGGCTTAGACTACACAAATTCAGTCCGATTTTGGCCCGAGTGTATGAGTGTTGAAAACAACAAACGCTCTTGAAGCGTGACATAATCAACGTCCCGTCCGAGACGCCCCATGACTCCACAAGTCTAGCATGTCAGAATTTCTCTTATCTTTTTATCATCATTTACCAGAATGAATCCTTTGGGGCTCTTCTGTGTGCTTACAGTGAAACTTTATGTAGTAGCTAGGCTAATTGGGCTAATTTTCTTTACGCTACCACATTTTATACCTCAGATTCTACCTGAAGGATATTTGGTTCATATTGTCCTCTCCATACATCGAGACAAGTCCATAATTGTTATCCATACTCCACGATGACTATTTAAACTTAAATAGCCTGCAAAACAACCTCAGATAATTGTTTTTGTATTATCTATAACGATATCTAGCAATAGAGCCATTTGTTCCTGCTCGAGCAGTGTAATTTACAATCATATATCAGACCACATGCAGCCTTTATTTACTGAGGTGAAGGGGAAAAAAGTTCACAGTTTGAAACTTAATGACCAGGAGACACCGTCTTTTCTCTCTGTCTAACGTGAACACTTTAATAAGATGATAAAGGGAGATGATATCACATATTTGCAGACTGGTGAATTGAACTAACCACAGGAGTTGCAATACAAACAGCCTGCATGTCGGTGTCAGTTGAAGATGTGTTGTTTTTAAGTTATTTTGAGTAGAGCTGCTGTAAAGTGATCAGAAAAACAACACATTCTGCATCACTTGGTTTGCTTCTCTCTACATCCTGCAGCGCCGCTCCACCAGCTGTGCGCTCATGACCCTGATCGAACGAAAGCTTTCCTACCAAATAATGGACCAGTCGAATGAAGTCACCTGGCCCTAATTCTTTTGTTGTTTTGATTAAGACCCCCAGGTGGCAAAAGCGGATGCATATATGCATCCCTGATAAATCCACATCTGTTTTTGGTCTGACCACACCTATTCTGTTCAAATAAGTGTAGTAAAGAGGCCAGGTTTACTTCTTCACCATGATGCTTTTGGACTGAGTTCTCTGACATCCCAGCTTACCTCTATAAACAAGTCGGTTTATTCAGATCATAGATCATTCGTCATGCATCAGTTATACCTGTCATAAGTTTCATTTATCATTAATTTGCACATTAAATGGATGACAGCCCTGAAGAATAACAAACTGGGAGATGAATCTGATGAAAAACAACATGGTACACTTTACTGCAACAATCTGAAGAAAAGCCAGGAGCTGTCAAGTGTTACCAAAGTAAAAGCAGTGAATTGTGCTCGTCCACAGGCCAGTTTCACTCCATTTCATGTGCAAGGACCTGGATGTGCAAGAATTTCTCTGAATGTCTGTATTAAACACTAACTTCTGTATTCAGTTAAAGACGAGGTGAAAGTGAACGCAGCAGTGTTGGCAGTCCAGGAAACAGATATGAAAAGTCAGATTAAAAAAAAGTCCCTCTTATAAAAAAGAAATCCTGTGGTTGTTTACTGGGAGAGAAACACATTATGGCACTTTGTTTGAGTCTGCAGTGCAGTATACAGACACTCATGGCAACACTATGGAGCAGACGGCACACTCTGGAGACTACATGAGATTTGTGCGTGCGTGTGTGATGAGTTCACAATAAAACCATTTGATAAACTCCTTTACTCATGTCTTCACTCTTCAGTGTGATGTATTCTAGTCATGTGCAGTTAATCTAGTATCCAGCACATCCTCCTTTCCTTTAACTCCTTTGCATTTACGTGAAGAGAAGAGGGAGAGAACTACAGTGAGTTTGAAAAGCAAGAGAGCTAAAGAAGATGACAGAAAAGCAGCTGCTGATTCACAGGAAAGGTTACTCAGTGGAATGAAACCACTCAGCTTTTGAGGAGTCAGACCTGGAGCAATGCAAAATAACTTTCAGAATTTGTTACACAACTGTTGCTGCCTTTTAACCCTTTGATTTGCCCCTTGATCCATTGGTGCTTAAAATGATAATATCAGTACTGAAATACAGTTCCTATAAAACGCATTCAGACCCTTGGATGTTTTATCCTTTTATTGATTTTATAAATCAAAAACAAACTCTTTGATATCAAAGTGAAAACAGATTTCTACAAAGTAATGTTAATTTTAAAAATTAATTTAAAATAAGTCACTGCAAAAATCAGGATCACCTGAGTGCAGTGAAGTATCTGTAGGGATTATAGTATAAAGACATCTGTGTCTGGAAGGTCCAGTCACTGGTTAATCAGTATTCCTGACTACCATTTCCCCATGAATACAAAAGAACACTCCAAGCAACTCTGAAAAAAAGCTTCTGAAAAGTAAAAGCCAGAGGATGGATACAAAAAAAACTTCAAAGCACTGAACAGTTAAATCCATCATTATGAAATGGAAGGAATATGGCATGTCTGTAAATCTGACAACCAGGGTTTGTTTTCTAGCTACACAGTGACCCAAATCATACAGCAAAAGCTACACAGAAATGGTTTCAAAACAACAAGGTGAATTTTCTGGAGGGGCCGAGTCAAAGCCCAGACCTCAGTTCAAGTAGAGAATTTGTGGCTGGACTTGATAAAGGCTGTTCACACCTTCATGCAACCTGACAGAGCTTGAGCAGTTTTGCAAAGATAATGGAGTGAAATTGCAGCGTCCAGATGTGCAAGCCTGACTGATACCTATCCACACAGGCTCAGTGCGATGATTGCAGCCAAAGGTGCATCTACTAAATACTGACTTGAAGTGGGTGAATACTTATGCAGTCACTTATTCTATGGTTTTATTTAATTGACATTACTTTGTAGAATTCTGTTTTCACTTTGATATTAAGTTGTTTTTTTTTTTGTAAAAAGAACCAAATTATATAGACCATGATTGATTTATAAACCCAAAGAGGTGAATACTTTTCATTGGCACTGTATTTGTGATTATGATTGTTGCCATGATCAAGCAGCCATGATGATTCAGAGACCTCTAACCTGCTCCCCTCTGCCTTTGAACACGTGTGATGATGAGCCTCAGCTCTGCCTTCCTCTGTCAAGAGTCTTGCAAAGATTGAGAGCTTTCAGGAAGTGATTTCTCGCGGTTTTCAGAGCTCAGCCTCAACTCCTAATCATTTGAAGCAGAAAACCACATTTCAAAAGAGCACGTTTTAAAGGCACTCTTGAAGATCACGCAGGTTTGTGATAATGCCACATACTGATGAAGACGATTATTTATAATTCATTGAGAAACAAGACGGTAAAGGTACAGGAGCTCAGTGTGGTCTTTTATTTTCTACTGCAGTGATTGAAGATGCTCGCTGATAGATTGATAATGGGTCTTATGGCGCAGTAAAGGAAAGCAACAGATTAACAACATGGTGCATTTTGTGCGTGTTATAAGCTGTCATTCAAATAAGATATTTTTAGCCTTACTGTGGAAATTTAGATTGACATTTGAGCCAAAAAGTACCAAATACATGCTTTAAAAACAGTTTTCTGAATATATATTTAGAATTTAAAATACTTTTGACGAACCTTACTCTGGCCCAGGACGTGAAGTTTATCCTAAAGATGCTTTAAAAATGTTAACTGTGTCTGGATGTAGGAGGCTTGAATAACTTACGTGTTCTTTTACGTATGGATGTTGTGTTTTTTTCCTTAGCATTTTAATGTTATGTGTGTCATATCGTTCAAACGCGTGCATGCGCAGAAAGGGTATTAAACTTTATCACTTACTTTATTTTTACAATATTATTTTTTATTATTATTAATAGCAGTAGTATTTTCATTACTATTATTATTTAGTGCCTGTTGTATTTATCTCCTTTTCGTCGCATCATTTACGCACTGTCCTCTCCGCCGGTCTATCCGGACTCCAGGCCTGTCTGCTTCGGTTTTTATCGGTTCATGTCTCCATATCTTCGCCCACACAGGGTCCGGATGCCCCGGACTTGGTGTGTCTAATCGTGCCGGGCGTGTGGAGCTTTGATTTCCTGTCGTCTTGGACTGATAGGCTCCTTCTGGAGAGGCTTCAGTGATCTGTGGCTTTAAGATTGCGTTCTCACATTCAATTTGATAAATCCGGATCACAACAATCACAAAAAAAGTAAAGTATACAGACATAGGATATCTCGTTATCACTAAATATGGATGTGGATGTTTTTGAATTTAGACAAGATTTAGACAGTTTGATCAATAAAACTGATCTTTTAAATAATTCAACACCTATTCTGTCTTAAATATTAAAAGAAAAGGAGGCTTAGACCAAAAGCAGACAATGCAAGGACTTTATCATTAAATATAGATTTTTAAAAAATATATTTATCAAATTTGATGATGATGATTTTCTGAGTAATAGTCGGGGTCTTTACTGTAAGAGTTTTCGGCTTCATTGCGGTGGATAAAAGGCACCATGACGCATCCTTTGTTCTGTGCGTAGTGACGCTTACAAGGCGCACTGATCTGCGTCCTGCAGGGCGAACAGAAAACAAATTGTCTCTGTTTTGGGCTTCTTTCTTTTGAGTATAACGCCGGGGGTAATGTGAAACTCTCACCGCAGGCGCGAGGACGGCGAGTGTCTGTCGCATAATGACAGCCTCAGAGCCAGCAGAGCACCGAGTCAGGGCTTACCTGCACCCATCTCAGTCATGTGCAGACCCTTGGACAAGCAAACTGTTTTAAATTTAGGCAATTCTGACAAAGAAAGGATTTATTATGAATCATCGCCACAACCTGTCGATATGATGCAGCAACATCAGGCCTTTGGAAAACAGCAGTCACAGGTAGCGTCTGTAACATTCATGCTAGAATGGTCAAATGTGCGCATTTAGAGGCGTAAAGGAACTATTATTACGCATCAGGGGCCACCGTGAGTTCAGAGTTTCCCCCACCTTTTTATTTCACCACTACATGCTGTATATTTTCAGTAACTGACACCCTGGGGTGCGCTTCCGCGTTTCCTTTCTCTGTAAGATTGAGTAAGTCGCTGATAAGGCCTGTAACACTTCAGGGCTCTTTTGGGGGACACGAGCCGCAGTCCGATCCGGGAGGGGGGCAGGAGCTCCGGGCGATGGGCTCCACGCTGCAAAAAGTCCTGGTGGAAAAAATCACCAGACTGGGATTCTTTTTACCCCATAAATGCTTCCTCAAATGTTTTTAGTGTGTGGTAGGATGATAAGGACTAATGATTACACCTCAGTATTTTTAGCTGCATATGTGTCCTGTGTTGAGATAACAAATGATGGTCAATATATAAAATGTAGTAAAACTCAAACAACAATGAAACCCGTACAAAAACAAAAACAGAAGTCCTCGCCACCGACTACTGTGATTTATTATTCTCGTTCATCAAAACGTGGAGACAAACTCCCACACCCTGCTTATATTATACAAAAAATAAGCAACATATACAGTGCTTAACAAAAGTATCAGACCACCCTAACCAAAGTAAGGTTTATGCCACAGCTGCCCTAAATTAACAGCATTGGTAATTACCAAAATCATTTTTTATGTTTCTGCAATGGTTAATACACCAATATGTAGAAGCTCTTTAACCCAAATGATATTTTTAACGCTAAAATATAATTGTTATTGTTATCCATGGATTTTCAAATTTACTGATTCACAAAAAAACTGAAAAAATAGTAAAGCACATTAATATTTCTTGATTAATATGTCAAATTATAGTCATTTACTTGCATTCCTGAACAGAAAAATGAGTTTTAGTGGTTGAATGTTATGCTTGATTCATTTCTGACTTCTCAGAGAAACCCAGTGAGCCGGCTCAAATTTGGGTGAATTCAGTTTGAAATTCCTCATTCCTGTTCAAAATGATAAAACGTGGAGAGCTGACTGAAAATGAAAGAGTTCAATTAAAGCACTTCAAGATGCTGGATGGTCTCTGAGACAAATATGACAGGTGGTCTAATAGATTTGTTAAGCACTGTATATGTACACTGAGGTTGTCAGCGTCTTTTATAGTCTTCTAATCTCCATTATTTTCATGATTGTTTGGTATCAAAAAGTACAGAAACGTCATGATTTTTAGTCATATTTTTGAAGGAGAGATGGAGAGAAACTGTCTAAATTGCACAAACATGTTGGCAACATTTGAAAGAGTTGATGGAACTGGCAAAAAGCCGGGCTCCTGGACAGTTAAATCTATGTAAATGTTGGGAGCAGGGGCGTAAGCAGACTTGTTAAATATCCGGGGCTGAGCCTAAACAAAGGGGGACGCTTTCCCAGAAATGTTTTGCTCATTGGGGAGTTTTACATTATTTTTTACACAATTTGAAACAATAGTTTATAATTAAAATGGCGACAAATATATGCATCATTTGGGCAAACAACATGCAGTTCAACCTAATAAAATCCTCAGTGATTACATTTTTTTTAAATCTAACTACAATAAAAAATATCATTATCCACCACATTAAAGTTCAATAATTTTTACTTCTGCCTCCTAAAAATGTACATTTCCTTTTTAAGTTACACTGCATAGCTGGGGTAGGAATTTGGTGTTAAAGTTTTTAGCTGAAACAATACATTTAAAACAAAGAACATAAGAAAACATATGGGGTTACAGATACTGATTTATTCACTAAAATGCTGACAGTGGTGTGGTGGTGTAAAAGTGCTCTTTATACAGCAGTAAGTGTAAACGTGGTTAATTAAGTTTGGTTTTAGGAATCAAATTTCCATGTTGTTATCAAAAAGAGGCAAATTGTTTATCACTTTTTTTTAAACATTTATTTATCATATTATACAAAAGCAATAGTTTTAACCAACCCTGAAAGATTCAGAGCTTTAAAGAAAACATTCTGGGCTTGAGCCCCCTAAGCCACCCCTCGCTCTGCCCATGGTTGGGAGTGAATAATTTAGATGGATTCTGCCTGCTATTTCTGACATTTAACCAATAAATGACCCAATATGGATAAACAGCATGAGACCACTGAACAGTGCCTGTGTTTCTGAATTGTTATTTTTGTTAAAGATACTGCACTTTATCGCGTAACACCTTGCTCTCACAAAAATATGTGTATTCTAACTTATTGTATATTGCCACCATTCAATATGTTTTTTCATGACGTGTGCTGCTGACCTCTTGGCCTGGTCACCCTTGTGAAAGAGATCTTGATCTCAATGGGTTTTTATCTGGTTAAATAAATGTTAAATAAAAAAATATATATATTGTTCATCTAGGACTTCTATTTGTGTTGCTGTGGTTTTCAACAGTTTTTAAAAGAAATTCTTCTAAATGAAATGAAATAGATTGAATTATAATTCTCAATGTATACTAAGCTTTTAAACAGATAATCTTGTGCTCATAAAACATACTCCTGTAATCAGTCATTTACCGATGACGAGGCCTGACGTCGTTTTTTCTATTCGAGTCAGCATCAACTTTAACTCTGACTAAAAACTCCTCCAGGATATTTTTTTGCAGCGGAGGAGCCGCCGCAGTGACACCTGTCCGCGCAACACCTGGCAAACGGGACAGGCAGTGCTGCGCATGCTCCGTTGTCAGGTTGAAATCTCTTAAAGCACTTGGGGCAGCATCTCCACAACAGAGCAGTGGAGCTCAAATGTTTGCAGGGTTCAGTCAGCGCGCACAGCTCTCCTCCTCCTCCTCCTCAGTGATTTGTGTCTGTCACAGCTCTCAGAGATGCCTCGCTCCTTCATGGTGAAGAGTAAGAAGGCGCACAGCTACCATCAGCCGCGGAGTTTAGAGGATGACTACAGCAGGCTGGACTCCATGCTGGCGCACATATGCTCAGGTTTGTGCCGAATTCATTCTCTCTTTCATTTAAATGCTTTTAGTGCAGATGAAAAGATTGAAATGTTTTCTTTTTACTCTGTTAAGCTCTCTGAATTGTTTTGTGCAGAAATGGTGCACTAGAAATGCCTTTCAAGACATGAAACTAGTGCCTAAATATGTGCGCAAATTACGCGTTGGGTTTTTATCCAGAGAACATGATATTTGTAAATCGTTTGATTGGAGGAACTATAATTGTTTAAGGGATTATAAATCTAAAAGACTGGTTTTCTGCTTTAATAAAATTCAAATCTTGGACAGGCTTGATTCAAACAGGCCTGTAATTTCGTTGTAAATGCTTGGACTAACTCTAAGGAAGATTTTACGCAAACGAAAAGTAATTTCCATGGATACATTTAAACAACTTATTTTTAATTATGATCTTATTTCGACTGACCAATGCACCTTTTCTTTAAATTAATATTTAACTTAAGAAAATTTGAATGACTTAATATTGCTGCTATTCTAGTGATGGCACATCTAATAACTGTATGGATTTGAACTAAATGAGGGTGTAAATGTTCAGTCTCCCCTGACATTCGAGCAAAAATAAAATCATAAGTTTTGTTATTTTACTCTCATTATGCTGCCTGCTCTTGCTTCCCCTCAGAGGTGGATAAACTCCCGGATGACGCAGACATTTCAGCGGACAGATACGCCCTCTCTCCGGACTCTCACCTGGCTGATGCTGCTGATTTCTCCCCGAAGTCTCCGCTCAGCTGCGCCGACAGTCTGTGCGCTCCCTCCTCGGACTATGAGGACTTCTGGAGGCCTCCTTCTCCCTCTGCATCACCAGGTACACTGACAAATCACAGATGAGCAGGGATGAAGGATTGTGAAAGCTTTTGGATGCAAACATAAAGTGAAGATAAGCTTGATGCTCACGTGGAAAAATAATCTAACAATTACGCATGTTTTCTGTCCGGATTGTATTACAAGATATTTATATTTTACTACATGTGTGAGCCTGTTATTCCCTGAATAATCTCATGAGGGTTTGCGTGAGTCAATTTGAAATACTAGTAGACAAATCAGCCATCAAGGATTCCACCCTGGTAGCACAAATACAAGAAGACAAACAACCATTTCTCTTATTTGATTAATGACATAATACTTGTTTTTTACAAGAAATAAGCAGATGTTATTTTATATCTCTGTAAAGCTTTAGAGATATTTTCAAATCTATTTGAGAAAAAAAATAGAATGGTAAGTAAATTATGCTGAAATAACCAGTAGATCCTCTGTTCAATGCACTGAAAATTTCTCTAATTGTCTTCAATTCTGTTTTGCTCACTAACATTTGGCATCATTTGTTAATAAGTTTCACATATTAAATGATTTTATCAAATCACCAGTGACCTTATTATAATAATCTGATTAAGAGCATTTGTAACAATTTGTCCGCCTAGCAGACACAGCTGCCCATCTCTGGTTTATCTGACTGCAGTCAATCTACTTTTCCATGTTTACATCTAAACTAATGTGTTTTATTTAATTTCCCATCAGTATCGTTTTGTAATTCTCTAAGGAGACATTGCATGACTCCTCACGCCCCATTATTGCCCCGTTTTAACCATGTCACCACCCTCATTAAATTTTCATCCGTCTCCCCTGTCCAGTTGATTCAGAGAAATCCCTCTCCCCTGTGGTGGACGAGACTCAGCCCTTCACTGTTCCCTTCCGGCCGTACGCCTGGAGCAGCTACCCGGGGCCCGGGCTGAGGCCGTTGTTGCAGCAGAGCCTCCATCCAAGCATGGAAGTGGACAGGGGCCCTGGGCCCATTACATTTTACGCGGACAGGAGCACCCACCCGGCCCTGGACTCGTACCGGAGTCTGGGAGAGGATGCTTATGGAGACTACAGGAGACACACTGCTGCTGCTGCTGCTGCTCTGCTGTTCCCTGATGGAGGCCTGAAAGCTCACAGTGGGAAGGCCCCGTCTGATCTGCTCTGCTCCAGTCTGATCCTCAACGGGGCCTACAAGTGTGTCAAGTGCAGCAAGGTGAGGAGGGAGATGCAGAAAAAAAACAGTTAAATTAATTTGATGAAAACTATTGCAGGTTTAACCTTAGATAAAACAAACATATGTCAGGACAAACAAATCTGTTTAAGAATGAACCATATCAGAAGCCCTGCCTGTTTTTATTTAACTCCATTTCCCATGATAACAAAAGATTCAAGGTTCTCAACTGGTCAAGCCTCAGGGCTTGCTTAAAAGAGAAAGTGGGATCCAAATTTCCATCAACCATTTAAATATATGTAATGAAAATTGTAGCAGTTTGGGCCTTGGATGGATGAAAAGATATGACCAGGGAAAAAAGACAAAACATGTTCAAAAAGCAAATATTCACACATTGTTTCCTGTGACAACATGCAAATTTAGTTTTTACTCGACAGATATCCAGAAATAAGCACATTATCATAGGAAAGGCAGTTTTTTTTAACCCTGAGATGACAAGATTAAGTGAGTTAAGTGCTTGAGAAAATGACCAAAATGTACTTATCAGGCAAAATTAGTGCTGTTAATTTAATCTAATCACAATGTCAGGCTGTGCAATTACATAATCACATAAAAGGCTGCACTTATTTTTGTATAAAGTATTAATGGAAAGGTTCACAAACATACCTGCAGAAAGGCTTTTCAGTTTACAACAGTGCAGCTATTTCACAAAGTAAAAGCTTTTATTTTGGGAGAATATGAAGTTATTTTAAAAGCATACTGCAAAAACTTGAGGATTTGTATTTTTAAGTGCTACATAATATTTGCATGTTTGGAAGTGAGAAATACAAACTTTCAAACTATCATTGTTCTTAGGGATTCTCTTGATAACCAAACAACTAGATCCCATTCATGGCTTAGAACGTAACTGTAATATTGTAATTGCAGTCGCAAAGTATTACCAAATTATGCGGCAGGTAAAATAAAAGATGTGGATTTATGTCAGCTTAGGGCTTCCGTACAGTTGGGTCTTTTGTCTTTTTTTTTTCCAGGCCCACATTCACAACCTATCAAAAACAGGTCCGCGACCGACCAGTTGAGCACCACTGTTCTAGAGAGCCAGCGTTTTAATTAAAAAAAGGGTTCAATAATTTGAGCTCTTATATTAAATGATTCGTTGACAGTTTTATTGCCATTTTCAAAACTTAGAGGTCCTCCTTTTCTCCCCCGACAGGTGTTTTCTACTCCGCACGGTTTGGAGGTCCACGTCCGCAGATCGCACAGCGGCACCAGACCATTTGCGTGTGAAATCTGCGGCAAAACCTTCGGACACGCAGTCAGTTTGGAGCAACACAAAGCCGTGCACTCGCAGGTAACCATCCTTACTAAAACTTAAAAAAAAAACAACAACAACACAAGCAGCGACCCCGGATTTCACACCTCTACTCTGGGTTTGCATCTTCTCGCATTCCATACCTGCTTTTCTGTCACCTCTTATCTCTCCTCTGCTCACGTTTCAGGAAAGAAGCTTCGACTGCAAAATCTGCGGTAAAAGTTTCAAAAGGTCATCGACTTTGTCGACGCATCTCCTCATCCACTCCGACACCCGGCCGTACCCGTGCCAGTACTGCGGAAAGAGGTTTCACCAGAAGTCAGATATGAAGAAGCACACGTTCATCCACACAGGTAAAGAAGGAAATGGTTTTTTTTAAGTTTCAAAACCTGATCGAAGATAAACAGCTGCTTTCGATCATTGCGGGGAGGGAAATAATCCGTGCGTAAATTGTGCGTAAAAGTCCGAAATCAACTCGAACGATTGCGGAATTTAGCTGTTGTATAATATGAATAAAATGTTTTCTTTACTATTACTCCAGGTGAGAAGCCACATAAATGTCAAGTGTGTGGGAAAGCGTTCAGCCAGAGCTCCAACCTCATCACTCACAGCAGGAAACACACAGGATACAAACCTTTCGGCTGCGATCTGTGCGGGAAAGGCTTCCAGAGGAAAGTGGACCTGAGGAGGCACAAAGAGACACAGCATGGACTCAAATGAAGCGAAACAGACTTCTGAACAGATTCCAGTCATGATGTGACCTGACTTTAACGTCTTTAATGCATTTTAAAGAAACGATCTCGGACATTTGGCAAAGACAGAAGAGGCGTTACAAATCTGTCAGCATGAGGACGTTTTTTGGATTGAAGATGACCTTTGATCCATACTGTAAAACCAAGTGTTAAAGTGCATTTCAGATAGAAATATATGTATTACTATTTATTTATGGTGATAAATTAAACATATATGATCAGATTTAAACATTTTTCTTACAGACATTTTAAAGAGAAGATGTTAAAAACACTAAATATTTTCAAGATTACTCCAGAGGTGAAGATGAAACAAACACATCTGGGAAAAAGTCTGACTGCACATGATGACATAAATTCATCAAATCAACCAGGATCAGCCCCTTCAGTGGGGTTAAACCCCTCAAGTTCTTTGTGCTCTCACTTTAAAAACCCTGATCAGCTGCAAAGCTGCAAATCTGCGCCTCTCCTCAGAGCAGAGGCTTTGTTTTCAGTTTGAAGACATGCTGGCAAAACAGCCTCCTCACACTGTGTGATTTAATAAACAGCAGGCCTTACTCACAGAGATGTTATCTTCCACTCTAACATGTTGCACAGTTTACTGTCGTAATGAACTTTTAAAATATATTTTCTCATCAGTTTATTTCATCTTCTGGTTGGTTCATTGAAATTTTAAAAGATGCAATAAATTCCAAAATGAAATGATGTGAGATGATTTCTTTTCCAAATCAGAGGAATCTGCACTGACTTTATTCAGGTTGGAGTACTTTCATGATCATTTAACACATATTACAGGTGCATTTAAAAAATGAGAATATCACATAAAGTCCCGTTTCCCCTGTGATTTACTTCAAAGAATTAAACTTCTATAAACTGTAGATTCATCTCTTACAAAGTGAAGGTGGAGTCCAATTTGCAAAGGTTTCCTGAGTCTTCATTCCCTTACTCTGGTTCAGTACACACAACCACAATCATGGAGAAGACTGCTGATGTGAGAAATCAGGAGAGTTAGCCACAGAAGGTCAGGCCAGGCTGTTCTCAGAGGCTGCATCAAAGCATATTCACGGAAAGTAGCTTGGAGGGAAAAAGTGTGGTAAGAAAAGGCATACAAACAACAGAGTTGAGCTCAGCCTTCAGAGGATTGTCAAACAAAGCAGATTCATGAACTTAGGGGAGCTTCACAAGGAGTGGACTGAGGCTGGAGTCGGTGTGTCAAGAAGCACCACACACAGAAAGTACCAGGAATTGGGCTACAAGTGTCATGTTTCTAGTTTCAAGCCACTCTTGAACGACAGAAAATGGCATCTTTTTCTCACCTGGGCTAAGGAGGAAGAGAACTCAACCGTTGATCAGTAGTTCAAAGTTCTGTTTTCAGATGAAACTAATTTTTGCCATCAACCAGGAGATCTTAGAGCACTTCATGCTCCCATCTGCTGAGAGGCTTTATGGAGATTCTGATTTCCTTCTCCAGCAGGACTTTGCACCTGTCCACAATTAAGCCAAAATTACCAGAGACCCCTTGGCTGACCATGGTATTACTGTGTTTGATTGGCCAGCCAACAGGTCTGACCTGAATCCCACAGATAATCTCTGGGGAATGTCAAGATGAAGATGAGAGACACCAGACTCAACAATACAGACGAGCTGAAGGCTGCTATCAGAGCAACCTGGGCTTCATAACACCCCAGCAGTGCCACAGACTGATTGGCTCCATGCCACATTGATGTAGTAATATGTGTAAAAGGAGCTCCAACCATACTGAGTGCATAAATGAGCATCACTTTCCAGAAGATTAACATTTCTCAGTTATAAATCTTTTTTGGACTGGTGTTTTTGTGATATTCTACTATCTTGAGATAGTGGATTTATGTGACCTGTACGCCGTAATCATCAACATTGAAACAAAAAAAAAAGGATTTAAAATATCACTTTGCATGTCATGTGATTCTGATTTATTTAAGATAAACCTTAACTCCTAAGAATGTATCTTTTTCTGACACATTTCAAGCTGTGTAGCCTCTAAGCCAGTGGTCCACCACTGGTCTGGATTCAAAGTGGGTTGCATTGCCATTTATTATGGGTCTTTTTAATAGAAGGAGAGGTGGGTAAAGAAGTTTTAGATTTGGTTTTATGCTGCCATTTTAGCATAACCTGACATGCCAGACAGACTTTTTCACATTGTATCAATGGCATTGGATTTACAGCAAGTCCATCTGGACAACAGCCCATATATGGTGTCTAGGAATGGCAGAGCCTTTCTACAAAAACTGGGAGTGTGATTGGACGATTGTTCTGTCACATTTATTTCAGGCAGTTGGAGCACCAAAACACATGACACCATAGGTGTGCGCTGCCATGGAAGTGTAACTATATACAAGCTTGACAGGCAGCTGTTTTCTTATCAATACGTGACTCTTCACTTTCAGTGGAACCAGTTTGTAAATTAAACTCTTGCCAAAGCAAGAGCAAGAACATCATTTCCACCAAGAAAAGCTTTCAGAAAAGCTGTCTGAGTGACGCTAATTTATAAGCCTTACAATACACAGTTGTGCTTGCTTGTACTGAATGCTGTCAGTAATGGCTACCTCCAATGTGTTAACTAGAGCCACACATACAGAGTTGCACTATGGGCAGGGTTTACTTGTGCTGAAAGCCCTCTAATATCCGCTTCCACTGCTCTAAATACTCAGATATAGCTTTAGCATGGCCTCTGTTTAACCACAACTGGGCCACATTTCTGTATGGCAAAGAATAAAAACAACCCTATAAGCTTTTCATGTTGGGAAAGATGTTTTCACTCCTCTGCTGACCTGCTTTGGCATGACTATGTGATAGTTGAGAGGGGGTAAAGGTAACCTGTTAGCTCAGCCTTAGCCAGACCAACACATTTCTTCATCACAGTTAGCACTGAGAGCAACACAGAAAGCTTTCTGTGACAGAAAACGATGCTGTCACTCTTCTGATGCACTGCTTTGGCATGACAATGTGATAGTTACAGAGAAAGGGTTAGTTGTTGTATACAGCAAATGAGTTGTTGTGTCCCAGCTAATGACTCTAGCAGGCCTGCTAGTCATTAGCTGGGACTGAGCTGCAGCAGCACTTCTGTCTGAACCAGACAACGTGTCTAAATCCAAACAAGCGCAGAGAGCAACACTGAAAGCTTTCCATGATGAAAAAAAAGTTCTCGCTCTACTCCCGGTCTGTTTTGGCATGGCTTTCCGATCATGGCAGTGGGCTTGTCCAGTACTGTCCGGCATTAACTGTTAGCTTGGATGTTGCTTTGGGACCGCTGCAGATTAATCCTAACTGGACCGCTGTTCTTGTTAAAACCAAAGCAGAGAGCCACACCAGCAGCTTGTCTTGAGCAGAGGAGAGATTTAGATATCTCCCCTCTGCGCACTAATATCAAAGAATACAGAGAGCGTACATTCCCCTCTGTTCTCTAGCTGCAGCTGATTCGATGTGTGTGCTTGTCTGTGTTTAACCAATCAGATGGGGTAGGAGGAAAGCAGGGGGGAGGGGGGATGATGCTGCTTAGGGCTTTATTACACACAGAAGGAGACAGAAAGACAGAACATGTAGTTTTTTACATTTCAGTAACCACTGCCTATAACTTTGGCTAAAATAATAAACTAACAATCATGACAAATTCACTCTGCCAGAACACATCTCTGTCAGGCATTTCAAAAGGCATCCCAGATAGTTGTGGTCAGCCATATACTAGGATTTAACCTAGTCTTGTTCATCATGGCGATTGCCACTGATTGGTTTCACAAGGCAGCTTCAGTAACCAACAGGGTCACTCAGACTTCATCCAGTACTCCATACAGTCTGTGTTGTGATGTTTTGTTTTGCCTCAAGTCCAAACTGCCCATTTAAAAAAATGAACTGATAATAAGATTCAAATAACCATGTAGCAGCTCTTTAACTGCTTTCTGCTCTACCTTCTAAGATCTTAACTCTCCAATAGGCAAATTAAAGCTACAGACACAAACAAAGACGTGGGACATCTCAGCATCTAGCTGCTGTGATTGTAAATGCCCAGAGGCAACTGCAGCTCCTGTTTGTTTTGACCACTGCAGCAGAGTGTTTCAACCTTAAACAGTCTGAGCAGATTTAACCGTTAACCAAGTGTGTTTTTACCCTCATGGCTGTTATTCTAAAGAACAAAACAAAGCTGAATTTTGGCAGGAAGCTGGCAGACACATAGAGCAGCTGTGATCCTCAGAGGGATTGGGTTGGAGTTTCACAGATAGAGATTTGGATTTGCCAGGGAGGAGTGAAAACATGTCTAACCACGGGGGTGTTGTTGGTTCACAGGGCATCAGGTGCACAGTTTGAAAGCAGGTGACGATAAACCCTGTAAAACGGACAACGGCATTAAACATTCATCGAAATCAACATAAAATGGAAAGGACAGTGCAGCAGATTATTTAGGCCAGTCCAACAAAATTTAGACAAATGATCAGATTGGATCACACTGAAATTTGTTTTTTCAGAGGGCAAAAAAGGGATCAAATCAAGTAATCCAGTCCAAGTAGAGCAGTCAGTATTAATCCTAATTAATTAAGATCCATAATTAGTGCATGCATCTTTTAACAGAATTAATTACATGCTTTATTAGGTTGTTTTTGTAGTCTGCAGTCTCCCTGCAGCCACAGTGATGTAAAATAAGTCCGCCACTGCTCCTTAATGTCTCATTTCACTTAAGAAAAAACCTCAGACAGCAATTTGGACAAGTCAAAAGCCATCAGCGCCTTGTAATTTCAAACATTTACCTTTTTACTGCTCTCTTATTTCCCTACGAATCCATGACAAGTTCCTCTTGCCATGGTTAAGTTAATGTCACAATCTTTGATCCACCTTTTTGTTCTTTTTTTTTTTTTTTTTTTTTTTCAAATAAAAGTAGGTCTGTACACAAACAAGAAGTCTAATACCCTTAGTTTAAAACCGTAGAAAAATCCCCCAAAAACTGCTAAATAGAGGAATTTTAAAACATGGCAAAAGAAGAGATTAATCACATAAACTACAGAAATTCTAAGCTCAATATTTCTTACAAATTTTGATCATTTTACAAGCCTAACTCCATGTTTGAATGCTGATTAAACCTTAAGTTTGATTTGTTTATAACTTTTAAGTGGACTTTGATCAAAACAAAATCAGGATTCAACCCAACAGTGGTCCGGACCCCCCCCCCCTGGATCCAGCTACGAAATTAATCAAATAATACAACATTCAAAAAGGGCTGGTGATATCATAATAAATTTGTATGAATATATTTTGGACTAGAAAGCTGTAATGCTTATGTTACTGATAGATATGTTAAGCAAAAAAAGGCAGCCCAATAAAATATTACACAAAATTGTGTAAAACATGAATAAAAAAAATTACAGAATCTGTGAAAAATATCAATTTAAAAGGCAAAATATGAACTAAAATGTTTACACTGATTAAAAAGAATCACAAAACTTAGCTTGTTTTTAGTTGAATACCCACAGGTGAGAACAAAAATTATTAGCCCCACCATGAAAATATTTCAAAAAGTATTTCTCAAGTGCATTTCAACACAGCTTTTCCAAACATCTTAGTTTTATTTTGGATGCTTAAATTATTTTACTTTGCACACAGAAACAAAATTATTTCAATTATTAAATCAAAATTAACTAGGGTTGAAATTATTAGCCCCCTTTAGAGCTGACATTTTAGTTGAGTCATAGCACAAACACTGTTGTGCCATGATGAGCTTTAACTTTGCAATACTCAAAGCTTGTAAAATCAAGTTAAAACCAAGGGTTATCTTCCAGTCTACACACAGCATAAAAACTTCAGTTGAGCACAACAAAAGAAATCTGTTTCGACTTGAGAAAAAGTAATGCTGATGCTCACATAGCAGGAGAATGATCTACAAAGATATCACAGTCTTTCCAAGTGTCAAGAACTGGAGTAAGAAGTATCATCAACAAATACAAAAAGAGGCAGAGGCAAGAAGAGAAGGATGGCAAAGACTATGGAAAGAAAACCAGTGAGATGTGTCTAAAGACCCCAAAACAACTGCTAAGACACTAGTGCATGACTTAGCCAAGTCAGGCATTGTAGTCTCAAAGAAGACCATCACTAGAGCCCTGCATAGCACAGACTGAGAGGTTGAAGACCAAGAAAAAAAATCTATAACTTTAAGCCAGACTGACATATGCTAAAGACAACGTGGAGAAAGATTATGCATACTATAAGCACTTCCTTTGGTCAGATGAGAGCAAACTAGAGCTCTTTGGTCTTAGAGAGGCTGCTTATGTATAAGAAAGAAAAGAAAGACATTTATCCCAAAAGCCAGAGAATCTTTTGTTCTTGTGTTGATTGGGAGTCCCTTTCACTCAGGGGACTCAGAGTCTTTGGTAATCTTTAAGTCTGTATCTGGGCTTTGGTTGATCCCGTGCAGTTATTCTTTGGTAAACAGTGATAAAAGTGATCAGAATTACAAAATCATTGAGAGAAAAAGTGGATTACAGTACCCTGAAGAACCAAACCTCGATTTAAAAAACAACAGTAAAGAAACAAACACTGTATTTTTTTTAGAAGCGGTAATCAGTGGACAAAAAAATTAGACTCACCATAATACAAAATTGCTTCTATAAGACTATTTGTTAGTATAGTTAATGCCTTTTCTATCCTTGACCCAGACAACTTTTTCCTTCATCATCATCCTCATTTGATTCTTTCTGAGTACAATAAGAACAAAAGAGGAAAAGCAGGAACAATCAGTTAGTCGTCTCCCCTCAACATTGATTGAAATCACTGACTCACAAGGATTTTTTATGCCTCACTTCCTTCAAAATCGTACAACATCCCAGCCTGCGAAAACACTGAATATTTTAAACCCCCTATGAGCAGACTGGAGGAGAACACAGGAAAAGGCGAGCTCATTTTAAAGCACAACTTAATGGAGCCGTGCACCTTGGTGCAATGCTGCTCAGAGGGGGCCGTGTCGTTTATTCTCCCTGAATAAAAAATAAACCCTGTGTTCGTCACAGTCCAACATTTTTAAACTCCTGCTTTAGAGGTTCTCTTTACAGGAAATCTGCAGTTTATATAACAGAAAGTCAAAGCGTGACACATACAAAGCTGCTATCTAAAATGAAACACTCCCTGTTCAAATGGAGGGATGTTGAATGTGCTCACAGGGGAGTTTCCTCCTGTTGGATTGAAGCTGAATTTATCCATTAAGTGCTTTAAACACTCTGAGGCTGCCTCGAGCCAACAGCCGGACCTCGGCTCTGTGAATTAACAGGCAGACGGGTTACTTCAGGTGTGAAGAGGAACCTGTTCACCTGAACTTTTTTTGTCTTTGAAAGGTAATTTAATCTATGAATCTAACAAAAAATGTACAGGGAAAAAAATTGTAACATTCTTAAAAAATTCAACCCAAAAAGTGATCACAGAGGATCTATTTCAAATTCCATATATCTTCTAGATATTACAGACAATACAGAGAGAATATTGCCATTAAACATCTATGAGAATAATCTTTAAAGAAGAACAGAATCAAAACCGATGACCATGCCTGACTTGCCATTGCTTTTCTTCTTGACTTGACTCTCAGTCCATTGAGGTTGCCTGCAGGTAGAGAGGGGCGGAGCCAGGTAGTTTGATGTCTTTCATGGAAGCAGCCTGGGCCTGTGTTCATTCGCTTATGTATCTCTTAGGGATGCACTGATATCACTTTTTTTTTAGACCAACAAGTACACACACTCAACTCACATAAATGACTGAGCCCCTGAAAGACCCTGTAGGGACCCTCCCAAACTGATTTATAAAACAAAATCCTCCTTTTGGTTCTTCCATTCCAACTTATGTGCATGGAGCCAGTCTGTGGCACTGCCCAGGTTGCTCTGATAGCAGCCTTCAGCTCGTCTGTATTGTTGAGTCTGGTGTCTCTCATCTTCCGTTTGAGATTCTCTATGGTGTTCAGGTCAGACCAGTTGGCTGGCCAATCAAACAAGTGCTCAAATAAGTGCTCTAAAATCTCCTGGTAGAAGGCTGACAGCGTTGACTCTGGACTTGATAAAGCACAGTGGACAAACAGCAGTGGATGAATGGCACCCCGAACCATCGCTGACTGTGGAGACTGAAAACACTGGACTTCACCTTGGATTAACTGTCTCTCTGATCTTCCTCTGGACTCTGGTACTTTGATTCACTAATAAAAAACAAAATTTAGTTTAATCTGAAAACAGGACTTTGGACCACTGAGCAACAGCCCAGTTCTTTTTCTCCTTAGCCCAGGTGAGAAGCTTATAATGTCACCTGTGGTTCAGGAGTGGCTTGAGACTAAGAACACATCACTTGTAGCCTGTATCCTGGACCCGTCTGTGTGTGGTAGCTCTTGATTCACTGACTCAAGCCTCAGTACACTCCTTGTGATGTTCCCCTAAAATCCTGAATTAGCTTTTTTTGACAACCAGAGTGAGGTAATAAAGGCTCAGCAAACCTTTGCAAATTTGACTTTTCCACAATATAAGAAACAGGGATGACTTAAGAAAGCAAATCATTTGTAACTGATCTTTCTTCTTATACTGCAGAATTTCCAGTGAGAGACATATCTCATCAAATGCATGGAACTGCAATAAATTTTCAGATGAAATAAAGGGTAAGACAGTATTATCTATGGATACCGTTTATGCTGATGCTAAATCAGAATGATTTTTTGGTACATATCTGTCCAGCCCTACCTCAAGCACAATCTCAGAAAGACGTTTTCAAGCAAAAATCTTCAAACCAGCCATTAAGGCTGACCAGATTTCCTCCAAGGGCATGGGTGGATTTTTTAAAGCATTACCCCACTGCCCGGAGGCTTATCAAATATGAATAGAAGACGGCTCAATCGATTCGAGTGGGCGAGTAATCAGAGCAATGCAGTCTAAGGGCTGAAATCCAGGCCTCCATCTCGGACCATAAGTGCACACATTGGAGAAATACACACACATCTGTGCGCACAATCACACATGCATGCACTCACAGGTCTGATTAATTTTCTCTGACAGACATAGTTGTGCAATTAGAAAGTTCAGTGTCTAGGTTTTGTGGTTCAGGATGGCTTAATTATTAATTTGAAATTATACATGAATAATAAAAGAGAGTTTTTAGAGACACTTTGGTGCTTGATTTTGATTTTTTTCCACCTCTAATCCTCACAGAAGCTGAAACACAAGTCCTGAAATTTACATTATATTTTCTAAAGGTTAACTATAAGGACAACAAGAACCTGAACCACTGTGATGGGTGCCACCTTTGAAATTAGATGGTTTTCCTGCTGGTTATTCCACTGTCAACTGTTAGTGATATTAGGAAGTGGAAGCATCTAAGAACAACAACAATGAAGCATAGGACCACATAAAATCCCGGAGTGGAATCAACGACTGCTAAAGCGCATGGTGCATAAAAGTCACCAATGCTCTGCTGATCCATAGCTGAAGAGTTGTGAACTTCCACTGGATTTAAAGTCAGCCCAAAAACTGTGCAGCAGGAACGTCATGGAATGGGTTTTCATGGCTGAGCAGCTGCATGCAAGCCTCACATCACCAAGTCCAATGCAAAGCGTCAGATGACTGTGGACCAATGGAAATGTGTTCTGTGGACATGCTTCTCTGTTAGACCATCAGATGGGTGAGTCTGGGTTTGGCAGGTGCCAGGAGAATGTTACTAGCTTGGCTGCATTGTGCCAACTGTGAAGTTTGGTGGAGGAGGGATAATGGTATGGGTCTGTTTCAAAAGGTTTGGGCTAGGCCCCAATCTAAATGCTTCAGCATAATATGACATTTTTGGCAATGCTATGCTTCCAACTTTGTGGCAACAGTTTGGGGAAGGCCCTTTTTATTTCAGCACTCAGAATGTTGACCTCAAGCCCATCTCTTTTGTCCAACATCAGTGCCTGACCTTGTAAATGCTCTACAGCAGGCCATTCAATTAGCGGCCTGGGGGCCACATGTGGCCCAGAACCAGCCCCCAAGTGGCCCAGCCTGTGGTCATGCCAGAGATGCAGGGGGCAACCTGTTTTCACAAATTCCCACAGTATTTCAGACCGTGAACGTAACACTCTGGGGCTAGCAATGCTGACAGAAATAGCCCCAAGATACCAATTATGGAAGCATGTCCTTTTCAACTGTAGCTACAACAACTGTGCAAATTTAGTTTTTATGGAGAATTTTTTTTATTCTATTTACACAATTTCATTGTATTTTTTCATCCTATTTATCTTATTTTTATTCAAGTGAAAAAAAACATTTCTACTACCTCAGGTTAGGTTCAAATACAGCTTTGTTGTTGTGTTTTTATGCACTTTTTGATGTTCTTTTGTCATGTTACTACTATGAATAAAAAGTGCATATTTTTCATCAAATTGATCTGTATTGGTTTGAAATTTGACATTACCAGCTGCTTACTGGGTGCCAAACGTGCCTGGCCCAGCTACATTTCCTGATTTTAAAATTTGGCCCAGTTGAATTGAATAGCCCTGCTCTACAGAAGGAATGGGCACGAATTCCTACAAAAACACTCCAAAATCTTGTGGAAAGCCTTCCAAGAAGAGTGGAGGCTGCAATAGCTGCAAAACTCAATATTAGAGTACATGTAGGTGGTTGGAGACACTTTTTAACGGCTATTCTCCCCCATCAGGTCATTATCCTGCATATCAAGAAAATAATAGTATACTTTTAAGGAGGAGGCAACCAATTAATGGCCTGAACATCATAAGGGCCAATATTCAGCATTTTGTTGATTAACATTATCAGCGCTTTATTTCACAGATTGCTGATAAAATAAATAAATCAAAAAGTGAGTTACATTGGCTACACTACTAGTTGTGTCTTCCCACCTCTTTCTAATACAGTACAGGCACTACGGGATGAGATCTAATGAAAACATCAGTTAAATCTGGAGAAAAGTCAAAACATAAAGATAATGACACACAGTGGAAAAATGTCAACATCTAGATCAATGCGTTCTACTTTTCACAAGAGGAGAAAGTGAGGGCTCTATGGAGAGAGAACAAATGTGATTAGTCCCCTGAGGGCATGCAGAGCTGTTGTGTATATTGTAATAATAATGTGGTATTTGCTGTCCTGCTCTGTTCAGCAGATTTCACACAGGTTTGACGAGTTACACAGAGAGATTAGCAAAGACACATACTGCAAGCTTTGCAGAAAAAAAACACTGATTAATATGCTCAAAACAGGAAATGATTTGAGAGCTTCTTGAAAGAGAAGTACAAAAGTGTTTTCATTGGTTCATGGTATGCTGAGGAAACCTTCAGCTTCACAGAGACCCTTCCTGCTCACCTGTCCCCCTCCCCGGTGGCTGACACGCCAAGTGAAGCTGGGACAGATTAAGTGAGGCAGGGCTCATATAGGACACGGCTCTTTTGTTGTGGGAGGCTTATTCATTATTCACCTGATCTGAAAAACAGACTGCAAACCAACTGCACAGCTGTCATTGAGCAACAAGGCGTAGGCACAAATTATTCATGACTCTGCAAAGAAAAGGCAGCAGAACAGGAGGAAAATAATAACAAGAGACATCAGCAAGGCAGCTGACAGGCTGAACACGTGTGGGCAAAGATGGCCTGTTTGGGGCTGACAAGCTTACTGCTAGAGTGTCTGACACATCATACCAAATTTAAGGGCGTTTTCACACCTAGAGTTTGTTTGCCCTGCTCTGAATCATGGACCATTTTTTAACATTTATGTATTATTACTTTAAGCTTAACCTGAGTTCACATGGGGACATTTACCTACTTAACAACTTAACATGAAACAAGTGGGACATATATCCAACCAACTTTTTAGAGTAATTTGGAGTAGACTTCATGATTGAGTCACACCAGTAGCGTTTACATTGTAGTTTAAGAAAAACTGAGTAAGCAGCTGGAGATGTTTATGGTAGTGATGTTTCAAGGTGAACAATTTCACAGCCAGTTAAACTTAGAGTAAAACTGTGTGTAGTTGACTGGTCTACAGTCAAGAAAACACTCATATAACACTCAAAACGGATCACTTTTCAACCCAATTCCAAAAAAGTTGGGGTGATATGTAAAAATGTAAATGAAAACATAATGAATTTATTTGCAAATCTCACAGACTCATATTTTATTCACAATCAAACATAAACAACATATCATGAAAAAATATAGAATTTAATGGCAGCAATACATTTAAAAAAAGTTGGGACGGGCAACAAACGGCTGGAAAAACGAAGTAGTACTAATGAGAAACAGCTGGATGAGCATTTTGCAACTAATTTGGTTAATCTGCTACAGGTCAGTAACATGACTGGGTATAAAAAGAGCATTTTAGAGAGGCAGAGTCTCTCAGAAGTAAAGATGGGCAGAGGTTCACCAATCTGCCAAAAATTGGGCAAAAAATTTTAGAACAATTTCAGAATGTTTCTCAACTTCATATTGCAAAGACTTTGAATATTCCACCATCTACAGATAATAATATTAGAGAATCTGGACAGATCTCTGTGCATAAGGGACAAGGCTGAAGGTCAATATTGGATGCTCATGATCTTGGAAATCCCTGCGTTCTCTCAGGAACACTTCCAGAAATCATTCTGCTTACACAGTCCTCTGTGCCATCCACAAATGCAAGTCAAAGCTGTATCATGCAAAGAAGAAGCAATATGTGAACACAAACCAGAAATGCTACTGTCTTCTTTGGGCCAAAGCTCATTTAAAATGGACCGAGGTAAAATGGAAAACTGTTCTGTGGGCAAATAAATCCAAAATTTAAATTCATTTTGGAGATCACAGACACCATGCCCTGCATACTCAAGAGGAGAGGAACCATCCACCTTTTAAGTGCACAGTTCAAAAGCCTGTACTCTGATGGTGTGGCGGGGCAGCGTACACATCTGGAAAGGCACAATCAATGCTGAAAGTATATCGAGGGTTTAGAGCAACATATGCTCCCATCCAGACAACGTCTCTGTCAGGGAAGGGCTTGCATATTTCAGCAAGACAATGCTAAACCACTTACTGCATCCATCACAACAGCATGACTTCACAGTAGAGGGGTCTGGGTGCCGAACAGGCCTGCCTGAAGTCTAGACCTTTCACCAATAGAAAACATTTGGAGCATTAGAAAACGAAAAATCTTACACAGACAACTCAGGACTATTGAGCAGCTAGAATCTTATATCAGACAAAAAAAGGACAATATTCCTCTCCAAAACTCCGGTGACTAGTCTCCTGACTCCCAAAAACATTTACAGACTGTTGTCAGAAGAAGAGGAGATGCTACACAATTATAAACATGGTCCTGTCCCTACTTCATGGAGATGTGTTGCTGCCATCAAATTCAAAATAAGCTAATATTTTTTATGAAACAGTAAAATGCCTCAGTTTCAATATCTGGTGTGTTGTTTATGCTCTATTGTGAATAAAATATGGGCTAATGCAATTTGCAAATGATTCCATTTTGGTTTTGTTTACATTTTACATAGCCTCACAACTTTTTTGGAAATGGGGTTGTATTTAAGATCAACTATCCTGAGTGATATTTTAAAAGATTCTGCCCATCCCATGAATGTATGCAGTTGCCCGGACAGATGTAAAATATATCCCATACAACTGACGCCTTCTTTTAAAAAGTTTGTTATCCCAAAATTTGAAGAATTTGAGTCACAGTTTTTCCCATTGAGAGAGGTGTTTTTTTTGGTTGGCATTGATGCATTCAAATCAAAATGCCCACAGAATCCCAGAGCAGAGATTACTTTTCTATTTAATGATTTTAAATGAGGTTTAAAATATGGTATTCTTGTTACCTACACACCAAATTTTCCTTATGAAGAGTTAGCTCTATTCAGTGTAACCAGTATACCAGTATAAAATGCAGGGACGTGGGCTGTCAACAAAGCAGCCACTGGTATCACATGTTGCACAAGACCAGAAGCTACTGAAAATGTCCCCCTATTTATTGTGAATTGAAGCCTAGCGCTTCACTGCTTACAACATACTGGGATACCGTACATAGCAATGCAAATCAGACTGAGGTGGATGCCACTTTTTATTAGCTTTTCTCCCTTATTTGATCATAATCCTGCATTTAAAGGAAATAGAGGTATACTGTTAGGTAAATAAACCTTGTGGGGCGCAGGTTTGGTTAAAGACTCTTCAGTTTAAGACAATAAATGACCAGCGGAGTTGGGCAGAGTGACTTGTGGGCTGTGAGTCTGTACTTCACAACTATCACTGCAGGCTGAGTGCTCAACTACTGTGTTGTAGCTAGACTGAAAAATTCTACATGGTGATAACAGATGGCTAAAAAGAGCTACAAAGTAGCACAGATAATTTCTGTATTAATGAAATTGATCTGATAGTCAACAATAGAGTGATATGTTGTACAACAAACAAACAAACATATTCTTAAAAAGCTTTGAAATTTCGGAAATGTCATAAAATTGTCATACAATTTGAATTTATTACACAAAATAACTTCTATCACAGAAAACATAAAAAACATTAGTACAAATATATGCAGGGTTTCATAAGAAAGTGATAGAATTTTACAATGACTTGACTATATGTCAATGATACCGTTTGTCTCGAGACGTGGATAGTGTTGTTGTTTTCATTTTTCAGGCCTGTTTATTATGGCACGTCCCAAAGTGTTTGTGCGTGTTGTGTTGCGTGCGTACATACACCAGTGACAAAAGGAAGGCCAAATGAGAGCCGACATTTTGTCCGACTGTCTTGAAAGCTTTCCATTAGCCGGGCTCTGTTCTGAGGATCTGAGGCCCTGAACAGCATGAGTCCTTGGGGGACTGGTGGTGGTGGGTGGTGGACTAGTGAGTGTATGTGTGTGGGGCTAGCTGGGATGGGGAACCCACAAGCTTGATGACAGGGAGGGGGTTGACAGGGCTGTCGGCTCATTTAAAGACATGTTTATCTGGTTCATTAAGCATTACATATCACTGGACGATTCGGATGTGCGCTGTCACTCAGGAAGAAAAAAAGCTGCTCTGCTGCTGCTCACTTTGATGTGGAGTCTGTGTCACAGTCACCTTCTCTTTGTGTGTGATTACACATATCATTTTATAGTGTATAACTGTACAAAATGACCTGTGTTCACCCCTTTTACCCATTCTGCTCCTACACTGTGCTCTCACCTTGTTGGCCTGGATTCATCATTTAGCTGCAGTCATGTCTAGTAACATATGAATCCTTAAGGTGACATTAAAAGGATCCACTCGGGCTAAAAGGCTCGAAAACAAAAGATTCTCCTCTCTTCAGGGGAAAGAAAACACATGGAAAAGGAAATCTTGACAAGACAGAGAGCTTTATATCCTTTTAGCGTGCAGTTGATACTCTTGTTCACTTGTAAAAGGTTTTACATCACTTAGATATTGATGTGTGGAGTGTTAAGCTGTAAGATTCATGCACAAATCATTGCATTCATGTGGGAAAAAGACTTGACTGCAGTGAAAGACAGGGGGCTGGAGACTAAACCTAATTTTTTTAAAGATATCAATGAAAATATGTCAAAGATGCAACTACTACTTCAACTAAGTGCCTGTGAAATGTTACCACTCAGAGAGCATAAATTATTTGGCCATCTCTTCATTTAAGGAATAGTGATTTTGCATATGTATATGCCTTTACATACAGTAACCTACTGAGAAGTAGAGAGCGCATTTGTGCTGATGTCCACCATACTGTAATGCATAAAACATTTCTAAATATGTTTGTTCATTACCCATCAGGATTGTGGAGGAGGTTTTGAGCAGACCCTAATTGTCATCAGGCAAGAGACAGGGTTTACCCTGGACTGGTCACCAGTCAATCACAGGGCTGACATACCTAGAAGAACAAACGTTCATACTCACACTCAAGTTTAGAGTGATAAGTGACCTAATAAGCATGTCTTTGGACTATGGGAGGAAACCGGAGCACCCTGAAGGACCCACAAATGCACCAGGAGAACATACAAACTCCATGTTGGACTGGGGGCTCACACCTTTTGGTTGTGAGGTGGCAGGGCTAACCACAGCACCACTGTGCAGCCCTTGAAAAGTTTTGAACTTGATTTATTTTACAGTTTTGATCAAAATAAAATGAATTTCTGCAAAGCCATTTTCATCAATTAGATTATGAAATCTGTGTTTGCAAAGGTGCTCACTGCCTTGAGGATATTAGGTAGCAGACACATTTGTGCAGTAAAAGTTTTTTTTTAAAAAGTAACACATAGCTCAAGGTACTTTAAAAAAAATCTGATTTATCTTACTTATTTAATGTGACTTTTTAGGGCCTTTTACCTTTATTAATAGGGCTACTGAAGGAAGACAGAGAGTGGAGGAGAGTATAGAGTATCAAAACGTAGAGGCCAGGAGACAAAGCTGTGGCCCTGTAGCCTTGACATGTGGGCTGCTGCTCCATCCCGTGAAATAAATCTGACCCCAATGACCTAGACTCTTAAAAACAAAATTTAAAGTCACTCTCCCGTTAACATGATCTCGCCCTGATTTGATACTGCAGATAGCATGGGATAAGATTGACGGGGAGACAAGCTTGGTATATAGCTGTCATCTTAATCACACTACTTTTCTGTCTCTTTCTTGTGCAACAAGACGGGTCAGCTGGTCTGGGTAACACTCTGTTCCAATTTTTTATGAAAACAGGATTCCAATTTAACAAACATTAAATTTCTAGTTTTTCAGTTAAAGTTAAAGTAATTGTGCTGCTTCTACTGTCAGCTTACATCACAGACATCAATCTTCAACAGGTTTGCTAATTTGTTTGCCAGGTGAACTTAAATAAAGGGAAACTACTTAAGGAGGTTGTTCCACATTATTAAGCAAGTCACAGGTTTCATCCAATATGGGGAAAGGGAAAGATCTTTTTGTAGATGAAAAGTGTGAAATAGTGCAGTATCTTGCAAAAGGTAAAAACTCTGGATATTTCACAAAAAATAAAGAGAGATCATCATACTGTGAAAAGATTTGTGTGTGATTCAAAGTGCATGGGTTTGTTCCGATAAAGAGGTATTAAGGAAAGTTTCTGTAAGTCAAATTCATCGTGTTCAGAGAGCAGCTGTAAAAAATCCACCGATGAGTAGCGAACAGGTATTTGAAGTTGCTGGTTTCTCTGGAGTCCCAAAAACCTCTCAATACAGAATCCTTAAGAGGCTTTCTGATGTGCGTAAAGCTGTATTTCAGCCACCCTTAACCAATGCCCACAAGGAGGAATGACTGCATTAGGCTCAGAAATGTATGACTAAGATTCTAACAGTTTTATTCACTGGTTAATGCTGTGCTACACTGGATCTTCCAGATGGATGGAGTTCTGGATGGTTGGCGGATGGCCACCATGTCCTAACAAGGCTGCAACATCAGCAAGGAGGTGGTGGAGTAATGTTTTGGGCTGGAATCATAGGAAGTGAGTTGGTAGGCGTCTTTAAGGTGCCTGAAGTTGTTAAAAGGACCTCAGCAAAATATGTGGAGTTCCTAGCTGCCCATTTCCTGCCATGGTATAAAAAGAAGAACTGTACCTTCCAGAGTAAAATCATCTTCATGCAAGAGAACGCACCATCCTATGCTGCAAGAAAAAAAAACACTGAGGCCTTGGCAACTATGGGAATACAGAAGAAAAAAAATCATGGTGTGGCCACCATCATTCCCTGACTTCAATCCTACTGAGAACCTGTGGAGCATCCTTAAAAGAGGCTCTATGACGTTGGATGGCAGTTTATCTCAAAACAGCAGCTCTGGGAGGCAATTCTGGCAATCTCAAAGGAAATACAGGCAGAAACTATACACGGACTTACAAGTTCAAATGATGACAGTTACAACAGATTTCTGTTTTCAATCCTTTAGAAATTATTGAATGTTTTGAACCTCTCTTTTGCATATAAATTTGAAACACTGCATTCAGTTATTTTGCAAAAAAATGCCATTGCCATCATTGGCAAGTTTGTTGAGTAAAATCCTGATTGCAATATAACTGTTGAGGAA
The DNA here is from genome assembly GCF_018320785.1 of Cheilinus undulatus. Lineage (NCBI taxonomy): Eukaryota > Metazoa > Chordata > Actinopteri > Labriformes > Labridae > Cheilinus > Cheilinus undulatus. The sequence continues at coordinate 37,879,100 of NC_054871.1, forward strand.
TGAAAAATCATCTTGACCATATAAACTTTGGAACACAGTGTAGTAGCTTTAGGAAAATGCTAAAGTCAGTGGAGATCATCTAGAGATTTAAAGTTGTCTTAATACTTCATTTTAAAACTATGATACAATTCCAGTAAAAATTATATTCATGATATTTATACCTGTTTTGACACCATGACAATTAAAAATCAAGATCTAAGCACTCATTATTTTTGTCATTTTGTGTTTTTGATAACTACATACTTCTATAGTGTACCACATATGTTTACGAAGACTGATTCACAGATGCATTCTGTTCTGTTTTTGTGGTCAAACATGAGAGAAATTGATGGCATTAAGGGAGTCTTACACAATAGAAGTAATGAAAAAGCAGCCACATCTGTATCGGCCACCGACTAAATTGCTATTTTAAACATCAGTATCAGCCCTGGTTTTTACAATCGATGTGTCTGGGACCGGGTTTACATAGTGGGTTAAAAAAAATATTGTTATATAGATTTTCCTCTTAATAGAGCTGTTTTGATTGGAGTATCACACTTTTAAAGGGACTATGCATAACTCAATAAACCATGTAAGGTACAACCCTCATATGTGTAGTCAAAGTGTTAATAAAGTTATAAGATGTGTTTAACAGAGGAATGATTTGTACCTCTATCAAATAAACACACAAAACCTCTCTCCGCATATATTATCTATGCAAACAGTATATGATTTGTGATTGAGCATGGCAGCAAAAGATGTTACTTTGTGATACAGTCATCCCCTTAACCAGGCCTGATTGCAGCTATGAATCTTTCTAAAAAATTCATAAGATCCATTTCACAAATGACCAAGCCAAGCATGTGCCTGTATCCAAACAGCAGAGAGAGAGAGAGAGAGAAGGAGGCGAGGAAAGATCTATAAGAGGAGCCCGCAGCCAGAGGATGGAGTACAAAATGACAAAGATTTATTCTCAGCCATGATCAAATATTTATGCTGAGGCATTCAAGTAAAGTTACTTTTTGTGTTCTGATTTAATGAATGATTTGAAGCAGTGGCAGTGCTGGGAGGCACAGATGTTGGGTTTGCTGAAGCCTGCACTAATGCCCATTCAGGGGTCTGTGTGGTCATGTGTCAGACTGCAGCAGGATCAAAGCACAGTAATGCCATTGTGGGGATCGCAGCATAGACGAGTAGGATGGTAAGTACTTCCACAGCCCCAGAGGTCCACACTGGACAAGACTGGGGAAGATGGAGCCAGAAACTGGATGGAAAATAAATACTATATTAACATGTTATCTTTAGAGAAAATCCTGGAGGAAAAAGGTGAAACCTGGTGAGAATTTCTCCTGATTTCCCTCTATGTTTTCTATTAATTGGAGGTTTTTTCTCAAAGTAAAAGGTGAAACTCAACCTTGGAAGCACTGTATTAACCCAGTATCTCTACTTCTTTTTATCTCAAGCCAGTTTGTTGCCAATCAGTCCACTAGAGACGAGACACTTTCACAATAGATACCATACACGCTGGGATCCAAAATGATGAAGCCGCAGTCAAAGGAAATGGAGACTCTCTCATTCTCCCTCTGGCAACCTCTGAAACATTAATGACCCCAAGCTGAATCTGATCCGGCCTTCTTTACTGCTGTATTTGTGCTCACAACCACCATGGACTGATAAGTGAAGACAATCTGTGATAAGTATCAGAAATAAATGATTAGCTGTATAAAAAGCTAACTTTCACCCGACTTTACCCGCGCACATGTCTGTTCTTTTCAAATGTTCTGAAACTTTAAATGATAAAAAATGACCCTTAATGTAAACCTTAAAATTATAACAAACAAATGACAATGTCTGATTAGATTCCTGTTAAATGAAATTAGATGATCAGTCAGGTTTACTTCAATATAAGATATTAAATCATTCTTATCCTTTACAGATTTATACTGAGCATTGTGATACCATAAACCAGAAAATACTTGTCTAAAAATTGGAGCAGTATGGGATCAGGGGAGTAGTTTTGAACTGGGTGAAAAGTTATTTAAAAAACTGGCAGCAATTTGTTAAGATGGTAGAATACATCTCAGAGTGTTTGGATATTTTGTGCGGCATCCCCCAGGGGTCCTTGTTAAGACCACAATTAATCACACTCTACATCAATGATAAGTGTCCAATTTATTGAAATTCATTTTATTCGCTGATGACATGACAGGTTCTGGTGAGAATTTACTACACCTAGTCCAGTGTGTGTTCCGTTCAATATATGTAAAATGATGCTGTTATGATTATTTTGGCATCAGACAAACAGTGTAGGATAATAATTTGAATTTACATGTGCATCTCAAAAAATTAGAATATCAAGAATTCAATTTTCCTGTGATTTACCTCAGAAAGTTACATTTCCATGTAATGTAGATTCATCGCATACAGTGAAACATTTCCACTTTTTTGTTTTAATCTATATGTTAATGCAACAGTCTGCATTCTCAAAATATTAGAATATTGTGGAAAAGTCCAATTTGAAAAGGTTTCTTGAGTCTTCCGTCTCTTGCAATATCTCTTTCCACCACAAACAAATAGCATCACCATCGTGTCATTTGGAGGTCTTATTTCTTTAATCATGGGGGGCATTAAAAAGTCATTACTGGTGTTTTCATGGTGATTTAGGACGTTGTCTGGCAGTGTACAAAGGAAAAATGCCTCAAAGTTGAGGATTCTGCTCAGGGCTCAGCTCTCACTGTGTGCAGTCAATGGCCAAAATATTAAAAATACCAGATATCAGTCCAACCAGTCTGGAGCAGCATATCTGAGTCATTGTTGGCTGTCATATCCCCCTGTACACTGCACGACAAACCATGCAAAATCCATCTGAAAATTGGCACAACTTCCAAGCAAGTCGTGTGACTCAATATTCAAGTCTGAATCAGATGACATTTGCACTTAAAATGCCCAGCTTAAGAAGAGGTTCTTAATGATAATTGTGTTTGTTTACATCCAAGTAATTGAGAAGTGTTGCAGCATGGCAGTAGCCATTTAAGGGAGCTATAGTGGCTACTAGTGGTGGGCAACTGTTTTCAAATTTAGACAGAGCATTTGACTTGCCTTAATTGTTCGGAATTCCAGTGCCAACTCCTGGGGGTCTGACTTTCATCATTTAGCTGGCTTATCATGCACATCCCTGACAAATCCAAAGAAGGATTTTGATCAGAAAACTTAGAAAGGACGGAAAGTGCCAGTAGACGTCTGTGGCAGGTGAAATAGAAATTCTAACAGTCGAGTGAACTCTTAAACGGATAAAGGGAATTCAAGAAAAAAAAACGAAGCCTAAAAGCCTCCATCACTTCCAACAAGACATCGGTACCCCAAACACAGTGTGTCAGCATCTTTAAACACCGGAGAGAAGGGGAGATGACAGAATCGTTTTGACAGCCAGTTCACATGTAACATCTCCGATTCATCCACCTTGGGGAGTTGCTGGGCAGTTTTACCCCACTGCCGGGGGGAACCAAGCCCCCGTGTGTGATAGCAGAGTGGGCAGGGCTGAGTGTGTGCGCCGCGCCACACGCCAATTATTGATCAGAGTCAGACAGGGTGTCAGTCTCCACATCCCAGAGATACAGCCAGCAAGCAGCAGTTATCTGTGTCTATTAAGGCGTCCGCTCTGTGTGTATTGATTGGGAACAACTCGACACAGGGAATTGTCATCAAAATGCCGATTTACAAAAGGTTGAGCAGGCGACAGTGAGGTCTGTCTGATGCAGGAGGTATAGATTTGTTGATGCACTTCTCCCAGCGGCTCTACGTACCAGACAGGCACAGCAGCTCAGGCAGAACTGAGGCGTCCGGCTTGGGCCTTTGTCTCACCTTGGGAGCTTTCACCTCATAGCACATGTAGGATAAAGCAGCTTCATGCCATGTTGAAAGATGTGGAAAAGACTAGATTACATTACCGCAACAGCCTCTGCCAGAGCACAAAACAAATGATCACTAAACACGCTCACACTTGGACTGCACTCACACAGCCCCTCCCTGCAATTGTTTGCTGGAGGGGCAAAGCTTTTACAAAAAGGGGCCAAGGTCAAGATTTTCCCTTATGAGACCACCATACCCATTAGCTCCAAGATCACTGTTGTATCTCTTTTGCCCAGAGATATACTTCTTTACCTTTCTTCTTGATTTGCATGATGGAGAAGAAAAAGACAATTCAGAAAAACTATGCAAGATTAGCAAGAAGTAACTCACAGTTTAATACACCGCTGTGTTGAGAGAAAGAGCTGTGATTGGCTGTGGGAGCTAGCGGGCGATAATTAGGATCAGCTGGATGTCAGCTGATCACAGCAAATGACTACCATGTCCTGCATGATCTAACAGTGAGCTTCATAAAAGGGATTTAACATAATTATTACAACCTCCCTTACTCACTGAAATCACTGGAATCTAATGCCATTACTATTCCAAATACCTCGTACAATACAACTATAAACAAACTGTATTATCCCATTTGTATGTTTAAAACTACATTATTTTACATTTTAAATCAATTTTTTAAGTCCATATTTAAACATGAAGCAAGTTTTTCCTTTTTTATTTGCTAGAGTCTTTATTTGGAAATCAAACAATACAAAGAGTTGTGTTTGCTGACTTTAGATTTATTGTTTAAATTAGGGCTGCACTGTTACACCAGTGTGATCTAAAATCATGACTTTGAGGAAGGACACAGCTTCAAAGTGCTTATTCTGTCAAATACATTAAGAAACATGGAGGAGTGCATGTACAAAATGACTCATTGATGTACAATTGTCCAAGGTTAATGTGACAACAATTTCTATCCTTGTACAAGTAACCCAGTTATGGTTAGCAATTAACCTTAACAATTTACTTAAGAAACTGTTCTTGTCTATGCTTTTACTTGTATTTTGTAACGTCTTAAACTAAGTGCACTGCACTTCCTGTTTAGATAAATTACCTACTTTTATTTTTAGCATAACCACAAAAATGAACTTGCTTTAAATAAAACGTAAATGAAAAAGAAAAAAAGGGAATACTGAAAAGTGAAATGTTCAACATAAATAAATCACTTCTGGCATGTCCCCTGAGCTATTGGTAAGATATTTTTTTAAGTGAAATGAGAGATTCACAGGTGCTGTGGTGTTCTGTGGTCTTCTACCAGTATGAGAGCAGGGAGGCACTAAGATGAGGAGTATCCAGCTCCTGCCCTACAACTACAATAGCTCAAGGTGCACAGGATTTAAAAACATTTCAGTGTTTATTATTAGTTATTTAAAAATAACTAATTAATTGAATTTGAAGAACTTTTGCATTACAAAAAAGATGTAATGGTGATGAGCCGAGAACACAATAGTTTTAGGGTTTCATCAAACTCCTTACATGTGTTCATAAAGATGAGTTATCACATGTAATGCAGGGCAGGAGCCATACACATGAAATACTCCATTCAAGAAAATTAGTATTTCTTTGAGAAAGGCTGTCAGATATCTGCAGTCACTACAACATTCTCAGGCATAAAAGAAAGCTGGGAAAGGTTTGATGTGAAAAGTCCACCAATCTACTCTATTAAATAGCCTCATACACTGTGCAGGACACATGAAAATGAGCATTAAGACTTTTAAGGAATAGTATGTACATAAAAAAATCAGAAATTATCTGGTGGAAGTAGCATCTAATATAGAAATTGTTTAAGGTTGGAGGTACTTGAAGTATTCCAAAGTTTTTCTATGTACTGTAAGTTTACCCCTTAACTCTACTTACAAGTCTCAGAGAATCATTTCAACAGGAACTGTCTCTCAGCCCCCTCTGGATGTACAAGAATTAAACCAGGATTGCTTGAATGTTGAAAAACTTTACAATGTTTTTCTTCCATAAATTATTTCTTTCTATCAAAGTTTAAATTGTTTAATGTACTGCTCTAACTTTATTTCAAAAGGGGAACTAAAGATATGTTTGCTTTTGATTCATTCTTGAATTGATTTGAGATACTTCAGTTTAACATAAAAGTGGTAATCACAAAAGCAAATCTGAACTGCATAAAAATATCTTAAAATCAAATTCATGAGAAGAAAGCGGCAGTGAAGCTGGAGCCGCACCCAAGGGAGAGGCCCTTAAACATGGCAGTTTTCTTTGACAAGCTCAGCGGGGCCTGGGGAGGTTTTTGGGCAGACAGGAGAGCTTGCAGCAGTCTACAGAGGCCTCAGGGGGAAGCTGACTGGATAAATAGTTCACTTAGAACCTCTTGCTCTCTAAGAGGTCACCGAGGAAATATGGGATGGAAAGGGAAAATGGAGAGGCTTTATCTTGCTCTCATAGGACTGCTGCCTGTTTGTATACTAGACTGCCCCATAAATACTGCACTATCTGCTGCTTCAACACTGAAATGATAGTCTTTTTCATCCCTGCTTTTTTCAATCAAAGAGAAAACAGAATTCCCAGTAAAATAAAAGAGCATTTGAAAATGTAACAACCCACAAAACTCATAGAAAACTACATATTTTCTATATTCTATATTAATAAAATAATGTTTTTGTAGTCATCTAAATTAGCTAGAAGAGATATAAGACTGCCCTGCACACCTTGTTACACAACTGTGTTGTTGTAGCCCATCAAATTAAATATAAATGGACATGTGATATCAGTGACCTGAGATACACGTAAGCCACTGAACACTGCTGGTCGCTCCCCACATGCCTAGACAGTAAACAGACTGTCATTTAGTACCTTAGCCTGAACTGAAGATTGCTCAGGATATTAATTTATGGAAATCGATACTTTGATGGGGGGCTACTGAGTAAATGTTCCAGCTCCTTTAAGACAAATTGCCTATATAAGCTGCAGATAATGTGTCAGATCAGACAGTGAGGCATCTTATCTCCTGCTAACATGATACAGATACGACTATTCAATATCATAATGTGCCGTTTGAAAAGCAAACCATAGTGAATCTAAGAGATAGTTCTGGCAAAAGTTTAAACCAAGCTATCTGCTGTATAAGGCCTGCACAATATGGGAACAATTTGTGATGTGCAATAATTTTGTTATTCTCCCAAAACCAAAATAAGTTTTGAAAAGCAGTGTTTCTCTCAAGCTAATTTGGCAATAATCATTTTAAGGGTAGCTGATAGATTTAGCGTTGTGTTACTGCATCAAAAACAGCATGAAAGCAAGGCCAGAGTACCCTGACCTTAACCCAATGGACAGGAGATTTCAAACCTTTTTCCATGGAGCCCCCTCTACTTGTACAGTATCTAAGAAAAACAGACATCCCCCATGGACCCTTAAGGAAAATAAAAGAATTACTGTCAAACATTAACATCAGTTTTGGGTGTTGTCATTTCTAAAATCCTAAATAGGCCCACACATTTGTTCTTATTAACTGCTACATAAACTGTCAAGTCAATGCTTTATTATGATTTTAGTTGGTATTTGCGTATCAAATTTGGACAACATCATAGCAGACAAAGCTTTGCAGCCCCTGAGATCATAACAACCTCCTAGGAAACAAAATCAACACATTAAAAATGTATTTGCTGACTAAAAAATAATTACTATGTAAACTGATTTGTCTCAATTAAGACAATAAATTCAGACTTTCAAAGTGTTTGTTGCAAATACTCACATCGAGATGATGAAATTGAAATTCATCACACAGACCTAGCCTGTATGCACCAACATCATACTCTATGTTGACATTACAAGTAGCTATAGCATTTGTATTTACACTCCTACTTTTCTGCATTAGCAGGATGCATTTATTCTCATGCTGTGCTGCTTTATCGTTCACTACATGTCTGGAAAGTAAATAAAATGACCGTAAATAGCCATGAAGTTTAGGATTTTGCACACAAATGAATTAAGGTCAAAACATTAATAACAATAGGCCAATTCATGAACAAGTTTTTAATTTTTTAATTCATTAAATTTCCTTACCCTAATTTATATTGTCTGAGATTAAAACGCTTTAATTTGTTGAAGTCTGATCTTTTTATTTAATATAGGTTTGAATCTGTAGTTGAAATTATGGGGGATTAATTTGGAGAAGGTGAGATCACAAGTTTCTGAGAGCCAATTAGGATTAATCTGCAGAATTAAACAAGAAAATACTCTTTAAAAATACACTTTCAATGAATTTTGGCATCAAACTTTCATCAGGAAGTCAAATAAAGGAGCTCGGAAATAGCAGGTCGTGTTCTTCACCAATAGGGTCCTGCCTCTTGGGTCTGCAACACTCACACTGCAGGCCTTAATGTTTAATTCTGATCTCTTGCTAAGATATTATTTTTTGTGTATCTAATTTGGTTTCACATATGAAAGTGGTCTGAACTTGATCAAACATGTCAATGTGTGTTTTTACGCTATATGGACCATGCCTTTCAAATAAAGGCATTTTAACCATTCAAGAGAGAGAAGAATGTCTTGAAGATTTTGCCTTGTCCAAGTAATTGATATATTTAGTTTAAACAATTAAACTCTAAATCAAATCAATAGGATGTTTTTACTTCTTTTATTAGCTGTTTTTTGGTCATGCATGTCATCAACCAAGAGAAAAACTAAAGTGGATTAAGATTTAGGTTAGGGAAAAGCACAAATCTGTTCTCTGTATTTTCTGAGGTAAAAAGGAGATTTTAAAACAGGCCAAAAATGCTCATAGAGAGCTTTTGTTTACATTAAGGAGTTTTCATTAACTTTAAGTTCATTGAAAACAAAATCAGAACATTTCTGCCACCACTGTCTTTGTATTCATTAAGCCTAAATCCATCAATTCTCTTAAGACAAACAGTGCCCTCCTGAGTTAGAAAGTCATCACTACTTTTATTAAATCATCTCACAACTCTATTCTAAAAAATGGCTCATATAGCTGATCTATTTACACTGCCTATAAAAATCAGAAAAATATGTTTTACCACTTAACAAAAAACAAAAACTCTTTAACGTCAAAGTGAAAACCAATTTCTACAAAGTAATGTCAATCGAACAAAAATATGTAAAGTAAAAAGAAGTGACTGCATAAATATTCGTCTCTTTAAAGTGACTGGAGTTTGATTAAATCCATCATCAAGAGATGGAAGGAATATGGCACATGTGTAAATCTGCCTAGATACTGAGTGACCATGCAAGGAGACCAGTAAGGGGGCCACCAAGACACCTATGACTACTCTGAAGGAGTTACAAGCTTCAGCAGCTGAGATGGGAGAGACTCTGCATACAACAACTGTTACATGGGTTCTTCACCAGTCAAAGCTTTATGAGAGAGGGGAGAGTGGCAAAGAGAAAGCCACTGTTGAAGAAAACTCGCATTAAATCTCGAACAGAGTTCACCAAAAGACAGGTGAGAGACTCCGTGGTCAAGTGGAAGACAGTTCTTTGGTCTGAAGACACCAAAATGGTATCAGACAAGACACTGTTTGGCAGACACCTAACACTGCACATCACCACATCTACACCATCCTCACTATGAAGGATTGTGATTGGCAGCCTCACACTGTGGGATGCTTCTTGGCATCTGGCCCTGGAAGGCTGGCAAAGGTAGAGGGTAAAATGAATGCGACAGAATATAGGAAAATCATGGAGGACAATCCTGTTCAGTCTGCAAGGGAGCTATGGCCTGGAAGATTTTTTTACAGCAGGAAAATGACCCACAGGATGCAGTGAAAGTTACACAGAAATGGTATAAAGACAACAAGGTGAATGTTCTGGAGTGGCCAAGTCAAAGCCCAGACTTTAATCCAATTTGTGCCTGGACTTGAAAAGACTGCAGTGATTATTCTGCCTTATGTCAAAATTGAAGGGTTACTTTTTTATGTAAACAGTTCCAATAAAAAATAATGAGTCTGTAAGTTGGTTCTTAACCTTTGACAATATTATTTCTTTAATCTTAACAACAGCCAAACTTTCTGTGATGTCTACAACTTTAAAAGTCTTCCTCAGCAACCACAGATTTTTTCATTACTTTTGACAAGAAAGTTGAATTTCATCAATGTGATCTAATATAGTCAATGTAAGGACACAAAAGTTATACCATAAACATGTACTGATCCTTGATTTCCTGTGCAGCGAACACTGTCAAAACAAAACATCATCAGCCTGCAATTAGCGGAGACAAATCAGTGACATACACGCAGTGAGCAGCAGTCTTTTCTGTGTTTGCTTTGTGGCTTTTGTTTAAAGCTTTCATCACACAGCAATACAGAGAGCAAACCAGAGCGGCAGATGTCAGCTAAATCCGACCGTTCAAACACACTTCTCTCCCTATTCATGTAAAATCAGGACTCGAGCTGCTCCAGTACTGAGGCTGTCTGACGGGATCAGGAAATCAGTGATTGTACGTCTATTGTATTACACACACGCAGGCCAACGCTGGGGGGCAAAAGATGATCCCTGCCTTTGAAGCCTTTGTGTCAGCAGTATTTGTCATTTAGCAATCATGGAAAGGTATACTTAATCCTTTTGCTTCTCCATAGAAGAAGCCCTTTCATTTAATTATATAGAAAAGCTAGAGCCCCAAGCATGTGTCACAGGTGGATTTATTTGTCTTTATAATGTCAAATCACAATGAGGCTCAACCATTGCAGCTCACGTTGTGGATAGTAAACATAATGGTTTACCTGCAAGTTAAATTGAATTCTAAGAAAAACAGTAGATTGAGTAGTTCTGAGCCACTACAAACTACAAAACCAACATGGCAATATTACAATAATGTGTAATTAATATATTCTCAAAAACAGATGGTAAAAACTGAATGTTATAACTAAGGGGGAGCATACACATTTTTGCTGATTTAATCTTTTTAGCTTATGTCAACAGAAAAAAATAAACACTCATGTTAAATCATAGTTTAAGTGATCATAAAATACAAAATTGCATGTTATTATTGTAAGTCTCAGAAGTAAACAAACACACCCAGAAGTTCTAACTCATGCCACCTTTTTACCATTTATTTAGTAGAACTGGCATCCCAGTTTAATTGACGATGGATTAAGTGGCGATACTCCATTAACTTGCTTGCCAATTTTAAGAACTTATGAGTGTCTTCAGAGACATTAATGGTAGAAGGCAAGTTTGCTAGGCCACAATGTTCATTTACAGAGATAAATATGAGAAAAGAAAACTTAAGTGACATGGCAGGTGTCTGATCGAAACAAAATGCACGGCAATGGCTCATTAATTGTAGTTTGTTACCCCCAGACACTTTCTGAGAAATGATAATATGTCTAAAAGACAAGTGTCTGCATTGAAATTTGCTTTTATAAATTCAAAATATTAAGGTAAATATTTGTGTCTATGTTATGGTTGTACCATGGTTTTGGTGGGCCCCAGAAGATTTTCAGGTCTCCAATTGTGCCGTAGTACACCAAAGTTTAGGAAAGGCTGTTCTAGAAAAAAGGAGAGGTCTTACATTAGCTAAAGGGTAAAATAATTACATTAGAAATATAATATAATTATATAAGAAATTTACTTTCAGTATCATTCCACATACAATAAGATAATGCATTTAAACTGCTATTTAATACACACATTTTAGTAGTATATCCCTTCCTGCAGGTTCTGTAGTTAGGTTAACACTTGTAGGTTTGTTCTGGGGAAGTCGACACATTCAGTGAACTTTTAACGACAGAGTTGTCCCTGGTTACTTTGAGTTCCACCAAATCGTTGCTAACTGCACTTTTTATGTAACAGAAATATAAGTGTTATTCTACTGGATCCTTCTAGACACTTCCACGTTTTCTGTGACCACACTAGTGCTCTGGTTTAATCCTATTACATGTAGAGCACAAAGAGAGATAAGAGGTTTATGTGAGAGAGCCTTCTAGACTGAGTCTTTCTCCCCTGAGACTTCATAAAAGCTACATCCTGATCATTTTGATACTGGACACTGGCACTGTCTTTTTCTGAAGCTGCCACAGCCTCTACTGAAAATAGACCTATTGAGGATTGTCTGTGATAGCTGAGGAGAGACGAATGATGAATGAAGAACAGATCAGTGACATAATCCAAGGATGGGTAAGTCAGCAGTATTCTTTGACTATATAGGGGAGACAGCCATTCTCATATCACTCCTTATTCCTGACCTTTTTAAATTCAAGGAAGTTTTGTAAAGCAAAACAAGAGAAAAAAAAAACAATCATTTACTTGTGATAGACTCTGACAACAAAGTGAAGAACAGCTGACAAACAGACTGCTTTACTGCAACTGGTGACCAATAGTAGGAAAAACCAACATTAAGTGTCCAAGTGGGTGTTGGCACTCGGTCTTGGCATTGATCCTACAAGTCTCTGTAGTCTATACTGGAGACAGACTAATGTTATTCCCTCATTTGGTGTTTTGACGACTGTGGCAGAGAGGGCTGTCTCACACCTTTGTCCAGAATCTCCCCTGGGTGTTTGACTGGGTTGAGATCTGATGACTGTGAAGGCCATAGTCTATGATACATCAGCAACCAGAACATCACTGGGGTTGTCAATTGGGAACCTCCCTTTTCCAGTTTTCTGTCCAGTTGGCCTCATGATTCTTTGAGGAGGCTGGGCAGTGAGCTCTAACATCCCTGAGCCACTCCCTTCCATGTTAGCTCCCGCTGCCCACCATACTGTCTATAAGTAGTATTTACCCCTTTGGATGGTTTACCCTCTTATTGATTTTATAAATCAATCATGGTCAATGTAATTTGGCTTTCTTGACAACATAAAATTACAAAAAGCGTCTTGAATATTCAAGTGAAAGCAGTTTTTTTTTTTTTTTTTTTTTACAAAGAAATGTCCATTAAATAAAATACGTAATGTGTGAGTGCATAAATGTCAGTATTTAATAGATGCACCTTTGGCTGCAATCACAGGCAGTAAAGGGTTAAAACATACAGGCTCTGTATGCTAGCTCCAGTCAGTGACGATGCTTATACTAATTTCCCTACCACTGGTCCTTTACCACTCATACAAGCCAAATGCAATTATTCCTTGTGTCAACATTACACAAGAAAACGTCAAAGAGAACTCTCTCGTTAGGAGTAAAGGGAGGTAGGGGGATTCATTATATTTATATGACTTGTAACCTGTGGCACTGCATGACGTAATAACAGCATCTGAACTTCCCACCTTGGGTATATGATGTCTGAGGGAAATGGCTGTGGACAACATCCTTCATGTTCACTGAAGCAAACTGACATCAACACTTGCCTGTATTTTAAAAGCTAATTCTGCTCACCTCTGGTGCTAACTTAAACTTTTACTGCATCTTTTTCGTATTTAGAGAAATACACCAGAAGATGATTTAAAGCTGGAAGACTATCAGAAGTTCAAGGATTTTGGATCTGCTTGTCTGAATGATGGTGACAGTGCACGACTACTGACATTTCTTCAGGATGAGAAAAACCAGGTATTCTTCCTAAATCCGACAGGGACATCTGCTACATCCAGACAAGTAGGCGTCATATCTCACAGATGTAAAATGACAGTAGACTGACAGTGTTAATCTGTCATTCAGCACTTAAAGCACATTCACAGTAACACCACAGTCTCCAGAGCACCAACAGCCACTTTCCTGCTACTACCAAACTATGCTCAACATTAACATGCAGCCTGCACTCTGTGCCTGCTTCAGCCTCTTGACCTGGAGGTGTAGGGAGAAAACAAGCAGATATTCAGTCAGATTTCTCGCTCCACTGATAACCCTCCTCAATACAGCAGCTCCTCTAAGTGCCCTTGGTTGTCCCCTCTCTCCATGCATCATGCAGTCCTGTGTAACATACTTTTAGAAGCATGTGTCATCTCGTACTTTTTCTAAGGCCAGGACAATCTCGTGGGGCTCAAATGATTGATTAACAAATGAGAAATCCATGAATTTAAACATACGTGAAGCAGACCAGACCAAGTGGCATTGATTTTAGTTCGAACAGATTGTGGGCCTTAGTGTCTTTAATGTTCAACTAAAAAGGAGGAAAACTTGAAATAGTCATCAGCATGTTCTGTGAGTCTCTTGAATTATCTCAAATAAAGTAAATTCAGGGCTGCAGTCAAAAAGCTTCCTAAGTACAAAGAGTTGCTCCTACTTTTGGAATTATAAAAAAAACTCTTACAACCATCTTAAGACAGTTAAGAGACTCCAAGGGGAAGTGTTGGGGGGCCTCATATCAGAGTCTGCTTTGGGCCTCACGCTGGCCAGGGCGGCTATGGAAACAGACAAAATATGTTATAAAGACAATTCAGTCCACTTTGACTTTCTTACAAAGTGAGGCATACGTGGTGAGTCCCTTTAAAGTGCTTTACTCCACAGGTACATCTAAGTACTAGAAGTTCTTCAAATGCTGATACAGGCTACTGTCGAATGGGCCTGTGTTTCCAAACATTTTGTAAGCTTAGTATTTTTAACCCTTGTGCCCTCCTCAAATTTACTACCCACTTTTCAACTTCGAGGCAAAAATGTACATGTACTGAAAAATTGCCATTAAATCACCATACATCAATATTTTTTTCTACTTTTTTTCATAAATCTCTTTAACAACTTCAGACCTGCTCAAAACTACCAAACATTCCAGTATTTTCAAGATTTTAACCCTTTAAATGCCAGTTTGAATATTTGAAATTTTTCCATTTTTTCTGCCAAAAAAAAAAAAAAAAACCCCACAAAAAAAGTGAATTATTTTCCATAAAATTAATAGTAAAAAGATGGGGCTTTGATGTTGATGAGAGTCTTGGAGGGGTCAAAGACTAGCAACAAAATTGATTTGATTGCATTTGTATTTTTCTTTTGTAGCGCCAGCTTTAACATTTACTACCCTCCTTTTCATCTTTGAGGCAAAAATGTTGATGTACAGAAAAATTGCCATTAAATCACCATATATCAATATATTTTTCTACTTTTTTTTTTTTTCATAAATCTCTTAAACAATTTCAGGCCTGCTCAAAACTACCAAACATTCAATTATTTTCAAGATTTTAACCCTTTAAATGCCACTTTGATTATTTTAATTTTTTCCATTTTTTCTGCAAAAAAACACAAAAAGTGAATTATTTTTCATATAATAAATAGTAGAAAGATGGGGCTACATCACACAACTCATTAAGATCAAAGTTTCTGTCTTTCTTCAGTTAGTCTTAGATAGTTCCTACTTTGCTCCAGGACTCCTTACTTGACATTTTTATGCTAAGCAAGGAGTCCTATGAGAGGATTCTCTGAATACTGATGAATATGAGCTCAGGTTTTTAGAAAGATTCATGTAGCATGAAGACCTTTTTTTCATGACCAAAATTTGTAGTTATATTAAAAAAAAAAAGAAAACACTGACTGGCCTTGGGTGCTGGTTGGCCCAACAGTTAGTTTGTGTTTCGTTTTTGCAGAGACTGCCTACAGACAATTGAAAATGTATGTTGGTAGGGTTGAACTACAACCCTCAGCTCCTATCTTGTAGGTCGTTCCTAAGAGCCTTTTCCTAGTCCCCTACATCCGATGTTCCACCTCAATAAAGCATAAAACACCCCAGAACAAATCTTTTAATTATTAAAAGTACGAAATCATGGGAGTTTCAGCAGTCACAAGGCAATGTGAAAAATAGAATTTTGAGAGAAATGAAGAAGCAAACAATACAAAGCAACAAATGTGCTTCAGCAGCAGCCATGTAGTCCATGGTAGCAACATATTGAAATGGAAGGCCCTGCTCTACTTCTCTATTTGCTACTGAAACTAGATTTTTCTCTTGCTCTTAGGGGCTTGTCAAGTCCATGGGCTGTGTTCTCAGTGCACCTCTTGTTAACGAAATACTTAAAAAAGGGAAAACTTCTGATCATTCCCAAGCTGCCATCACACAACTCACAAAGGTAAGTTCTAAATCTACAAAATAATCAGAGCCATGATTTTTGTGCATCAGCTTTCATTTCTGTTCTATTGTTTAGATTTGCAGCCCAGATGAACTCCTGTACAGCATGCTAGAAACAATTGAAGACATCAATCCAGGTGCCATTTCTGAGACAATCTTAGTCCTCATTCCACACCTCCAAACAGGTAAAACGACACGCAGATAGTGCACCGCTGAAACACTTTGTATGACATAGAAAACTCTTGCATAATGAATAAGAGTTGATCAGCCTGTATAATGTTTTGGTGTCTTATGACAGTGTCAAGAAAAGGCCAGAATTCAAATATCCTGTTGTTTGTAAAATGTTATTACATTGACTCATAATTACTAATACCCTCATTAAATCCATAAAGTGTGAGATATTCAGTAGTAGACTAATACAGTAACGATGCTTTACTGCTACTTACATACGTTGAGTATTATTGTTCGGGGGAACTTGTTTTTTTACACAAAATGTAAAGATTAATATTCTTTTGATTTCACTATATTCATACATTCTTCCATTACTCTCTACTTTTGTTCAGAATCAGCTGACTTCTTTTCTAAAATCCAATTCAAATGACAACTCTTGTGTCTGTGTAGTTCTGCGTTTAGCTGACTGTCATGATTGCAGTATTTTAGATTGTGTGCCATTTGTTTAATTCCTAAAGAAAAATAGACAGCCTGATATAAATTATATGGATAAAAATTTAATGATTTAAAATATGGTGACAAATAATGTTGATACAAAAGTTTTTGAGATGAAGGGGAAAACACCTTTTCGCACATTTTAGCAAAAATATGATGATGCATATGAACTCTCAAAATTACATTCTCAGATAAACTGATATAATGGAACCACCATCGGGTAAGGCTTATGTTTAATTGTATCTTACTTTGTATAAATAAGATTTAAAAGTCTGCCAGTCTAAGTCTTTTGTGCAGCACCTGGTGTTGTTAAAAAATGTTTGCAGAAATCCAAATATTAAAAATGGACATTTATACCTAGAAATTCCATGAGGGTAAAATTTACCCAACAAGAAATCATTAATTTTCCAAGTTTTATTTCACACAAGCAGATAAACAACATATAATGCCATGGAAACACTGTCTCTGTTGCTGCACTACTTAGTCATAGATCAACCTTCAACATAGAAACTAACGGCAATAACAGACATCCATGATTGTGAAATGTCAATAGATATGCTCACTGCATTGAGTGAAGAAGAATCTGATGTTAGGGAAGTAACTGAAAGCACTAAAATTCAAGGACTTGGTCAACCTCAAAACAATTCTAATCATGCATAAAGCAAATCAAAATCAGCTACCACAGGGTATCCAAAAGTTGTTTCAAAAAAGAAAAAAACAAGCACAATCTCAGAGGAATATGCTTTTTCCAAAAACAGCTGGTAAGTACAAACGCAAAAACACACTGTATATCAGTTAAAGGAGTTAATCCGTGGAAAAACTGCAGCGAAGGAATGAAAACCTGCAGATCACTTAATAAGTTCAAATAAGTTTATATCAACCTTGTCCTGAATGGATACAAGAGAGAAATGATACATAAATTTAGAACATAAAGC
Source organism: Cheilinus undulatus (assembly GCF_018320785.1). Taxonomy (NCBI): domain Eukaryota; kingdom Metazoa; phylum Chordata; class Actinopteri; order Labriformes; family Labridae; genus Cheilinus; species Cheilinus undulatus. The sequence continues at coordinate 37,896,491 of NC_054871.1, forward strand.
AATGTGCCTTTTTTGTGACGTACTTTCTTTCCTTCTGTTTTGTTCTCCTACACATTGCTCCGACAGATTAAATTATTAAAAACACAACAATGAAGGGGTAGGACTAGATAAGTTATATTAACTTCATCCTACATCCTTTCGAACAAGGTATGATTATCTATGTTGTTATAGAGTTGTCTCTTTAATTATTTATTTATTTTTTCTGACTAAACGCTTTGTATATTTTATTTTGTTTTTTTCTTTTAACCTGTTCGAATAAACAAATAAATGAAATTAAATGAAGTTTCAGGACACAGCAATCAGTCCTAAGATATTTTTGGACGTGGCAGATAATCATCTGACAGTGATGTAGTTCTCTTTCTGTGGTTAATGAGTTGTTCATAGTCTGTGGTGAATTAATTGCTATTGATTGGTATTATTTGTGAAAATCAATGCACTCTAATAATTGTTAAATTTTACCCACTGACTATTTTAGGTATATAAAGATCCATAGATGCTCTAGTGTTAAGATTTAGCAATGTTACGCTCTCAGTCACGACACAGCTGCTTGTTTCACGGTGATGCACTGCAACATGTACTGCATACAATGCTGTGATTCAACTATGACTATTAGCTGTGCTTGGTAAAAAATATTATGCTACTTGAATAATATCAAAGCACTGTTTTGCATTGTTAAGAAACTTTTCATATCTGTGCAAATAAAAAAGCAAATATAGCAATTCCAAAGTATCTGAAAAAAAGATTAAATCATTCTTATACTAACAGACTGATAAAAATAACCAAGTAATCTAATGCAGTGTTTCCCAAACTATTTTTATGATGACCCACCGTTTAGGAGGTACAAATCATCATGACCCAACAACTTTGCTTATCCTTCTGCTCCATCCTGAGCTGATGGCTGGTGCTAGCTTGGATAACATTAACTCTGGATGCACTCTGGTCCTGACTTGGTGTTTTCTCTTTTACAAGCCTGGGAGAAGCCACATCACCTCCGTCACATAGGCTTTCTTCAAATGCTTGGCCACTTCTGCTCTGGGACATTGAGTTACTTTTTTAAAAAGTCAAGCATTTTTGACTGTGACTCTACCACCTTCCAGTGGAGAGGATGAGTGTTATAGGTTAGAAGTGTGGAGGCCCCCATGTGGCTTTAATGTGTACTGCTGACATTAATGCCTTTAAATACTGTAGCAAAGAAATTCTAAAAAACTCATCTGGTGACCCAAAAAGTCTCCCATGACCCAACCATGGGCCCCTACCCCAGCTTTGGGAATGAGTGGTCTAATGAATGTGTGATAGTCAAAAAAAAAATCCCTTGCCAGCACATTTAAACTTAATGAGCACCTCTCAAATATCTAAATATAAAAGTACACATTAAAATCTATATAGATGCATAATTAAAGCAGGTACTTGTGTAACATGATATAAGATGTAGCTGTGGATAGCTAATAAACTGACAACAGAAAGTTAAGGATTCAGATAAGTGGACTCTGCATCCATCAAGTAAATGCAATTGTTAAAAGAAGTGGTCTTGGGCTCCCTCTAGTGAAATTTTAAGTAAACTACAACTATCTATTTCTTTCATAGTGCTTTTGCGGCTGGAGGAGGGAAAGGCAGCAGGTTTGGGCCAGACTCTCTCTGCCCTACAGAAGCAGCTGTCCCGGCTGCCTGTGCCTTACACCCATCAGCAGGAGGAGGCTGACGATTACGGTTTGTGTCGCTGCTGCAATGCCTTGGCTGCGTTTGCAAAGCCATTCATGGAGGAGATGAAGAGGAAGAATGGAAACTGCATAGCAGCCTCAGAGGACGAAGAGCTGAAGGCTGAGCTTCTTAAATTGTAAGTTTCTTGTGTCTATGTTTGGGTGGGTAGATTTTCAGTCTTTGTTCATTATAACCTGTTTTGGAGCGGCTTTTTCTGTATTTTTAAAAGTTTAAGTAAAGATTGGCTGGCAAGTTGTATATTTGAGCTTTTTAAGATCTATCTTGTGACTATCTACAGCTGCATGTGGAGTTTAAGAGAACCTTTGCTTGAGGCTGAACTGAACAGAGACAGAAAAACATCGCTTTGGCTCTTTGCAACAGAGATCATGGTAAGAACATGCTATCCGTCAGTCAGAAGGAAGGAAATTCAGTGAGTAATTATTTTCAGTGTGGTATTATTTAAGCATTGTCTTTTCTGAATCATAAAACCTTCAGGTCATACTACCAGCTATCCAAGAGTCTCTGTCAGAGCTCCTGTTCTTCAACTCTGTGAAGAAAATCACCCAGACGGACAACAATCAGAACAGAGATTCAAAAGCTTGTCTGGCGTATCTCCTGTTTGTCCAGCTCCTCAGCATGGACACCTTTCCAGCAGTATACAGGTGAAATGACCGCAACAAATATAATCAGACTGAAGATCCACATTCACACATGGAGAGAAAAAATAGTGCACATCATTACAATGTTACAATGTCCAATGTTGATCTGAAGCATACTGTTTCCTGTTTTTTTTTTCAGTCCTGTGTTTATTCTTCAGTGTAACATGGAATACATCAATCAGCTGCTCAGCAGGTACACAGTCAGTACAAGAGCTGAATAGAGGGGTCTTCTTAAATGAGCATTAATTTTAATCACCAATATTGTTTCCTTGACAGCAAAAAAGAATCGCACTTGCTTAAAGGACTGGTAAGAAAGCATCAATACAACTGCAGGAAAAGTCTTAACTAGATTAAATATATAAAAAATAAACAAGGGTGACTCTGGGGTTTACATTTGTTTTTCTTTCAGGCACTGTATCAAAAAAGCTTGGAGAGTGTGCAAGATAATACCCTTGCAGTGAGTCTACTGGAGCTGAGGAGCTTCAATAGTGTCCCACAGGTGAGACTAGCAGGTTGTCAGTTTGATGTATTTCTGCTGCATTAAGGATTTTACATTACATATCACAAAACTAGAACTACTTCCTGTTGTATGTCTCTGTGAGCTATACAGTTGCCAAACAGTGACAGTATAGTGGTGGGTAAAGAAAAAGGGCTGGGGTGGTTTTTGACCTTGTGCCTCTAAAATGTATTCAATTCTTCCATGAGTTAAGAAAGTCAATTTAAGCGTTCTTGGGGTATCATGTTAAGAAGCAAGGGATAGCCATGAGGCTCAATGACCTTGAGCTTTGACCTCTAAAATCTAATTATTTCATCCTTGAGTCAGAGTGAACATTTGTACAAAGTTTGTAAAAAGTCCCTGAAAGTATTCTTGAGAAACAGTATCATGTTCATAAGAACGGCCAGGGTGTTAGGTCTGGACAACATGAAAACATTATGCCTCTGGTTCTGAGACTTCTACCTTTAATAGCCCGACCAAAGTAATAGGCTATATTATTCAGGAGATGATCTCCGTAAGTTAAAGTACTTCAATAGTTCAAAAAAATTTGTAATTGCAAAAGGACAAATTGTGCATCTGTTACACTACTAGCTCTACATTTGTTTATTCTCCTCATACTGTACAACAATCATGCTATCCACATTAGTGTTGTGCCTTAAAAGCTAGATTAAGAATTATATTGCTACGAATCACAAAACAACTATATCATCTATAGAGATCATGGAATAGAACCAAGCCATTTTCAAGCTTTTGAGGTTTCTGACTTAAGACTAGTTGACAAAAGTAAAACAGTAGAGTACTATACAATAATGTTAAGTTAAATATTTTGAATGTATTTTTAATAAACTGCAAAGAAAAAACTTTTGCTTGCATTTCTGAACTTGTAACACTTCTAAAGTTGTTTTGACAAAAAAAAAATCAGAAAAAACTTCAGATGCCTGCTGGTGTTGTGATCTACAGATGTAATTTAACTACTAATTGTCAGTTATTGATTTTGGTGTTCTGATATTTACAGAACCTACGTCAAGTATTGATTGAATGTCCAATGAAACATTTGGTGAGTATTATGATTGATAAGAAAACGATATATACTGTGAAACACATGAGTTTGTTTAATTCTATGTGATTGCTACTTCACCAGAGAGAATCCGGACTGAAGGTTTTCCAGCTTTTCATCGATAAATTAGATCCTGAGGCAAAGCACAAGTTTTTCAGGTAAGAAATTCATCAGAGAAAAGTGGATGCACACAAAATGTACCACATGTGCTAAATTCTATGCATATTTTTGAAATGATCATCAGTAAATATGCCTTAAATTTACATGACATCCTCTAAAATGATGCAGTGTCAAATGTGAACATCTACATGTTGATATCTCTGCTTTTTTTTTAATGCTTTATGACTGAAGTTGAGGTTATTATGATCATTATTATGTTGTTATTCATTAGTATTAGCCTTAGTACACTTTTGCTGTGTGTTTCCAACCATACTCTAACCTTGTGGTTCCCAAAGTGGGGGTCATGCAACATAGAGAGGCGGTCCCGAGATGCCTTCCAGACCAAAAAAGCAAAGCCATTATAAAATTATTTCCAAATGTGTATTTTACCCATTATTGTAAACATATATGCAAATAATTATTTCAGCTTAAAATAAAAGCCATTATGTAAGATTCATGCTGAAGGGTTAGTACTGTTTAAAAAAATCCTTAAATCAAAGTCTGCACATGACTATTTTTGAATGTACAGGACTCCATGTAACCATCCTTTTACCTTCTTTAGGGACAGTGGGGATCCCCAGTCTTTGGCACTGTTATTTTGGGGGTCATGGACTAAAAAGATTGGGAATCCTTGCTCTAACTCATACATTTTCCTACCTTTTTTATTATCAGTATAGTTTTGTTGTGCTACAGTGATAGTATTACTTTTTTTCCATCCATGACAAAGACTTAAGTATTTCATCATTTTAATTGTGTTGTGGTACAATTTTAGTATTTCTTCATGCCTTAACTAAAATCTTGTAAAATAAATCATAATAATAATCTTAATTTCTTTTGCAGGTGCATGTTAAAAACCAGCAACCATGCAGGAGTAGAAAGCCACATCATAAAAAACATCAGGACTCAAGTGGAATTTTCAATGCAGGTGAAATTAAACACACCAGATTAAAACTATGTACTTGTAGGAAATAGACCATCTTGCCTTTGCTTTTGACCTTTTTACTTAAAGACCCTGATGTTACTGATCCAATGATTTTGTTTGATGATATTTAACTCTGATTAATTCTATTGTAGCCTGGAAATGCCAATAAATGGTTTCTTGGAGAGGAGTTTCTCTCGCTGTTGAAACTGGTATTTTGTTTGCCACAAGGTGCTGAGACAGATTTACTTCACAATATGGACAGGTGAGTTGCACAAACAAGTCTTGCTCATTTTTCACTTTAATCCTAAACTTGGAATAATCTCCAAACATCATATACAGTTGCAAGAAAAAGTATGTGAATCCTTTGGGATTTCTTGGATTTCTGCATAAATTGGTCAGAAAATGTGTTCTGATCTTCATCTAAGTCACAACAATAGACAAACACAGTCTGCTTAAACTAATACCGCACAAAAAATAATATTTTTCATGTTTTTATTGAAAAAACCATGTAAACCATCACAGTGCAGGGTGGAAAAAGTATGTGAACCTTTGGATTTAATAACTGGTTGACCCTCCTTTGGCAGCAATAACCTTAACCAAACGTTTCCTGTACTTGCAGATCAGACCTGCACAACAGTCAGGAGGAATTTTGGACCATTCCTCTTTACAAAACTGTTTTAGTGCAGCAATATTATTGGAATGTCTGGCGTAAATCGCTCTCTTGAGGTCATGCCACAGCATCTCAATCAGGTTGAGGTCAGGACTCTGACTGGGCCACTCCAGAAGGCATATTTTCTTCTGTTGAAGCCATTCTCTTGTTGATTTACTTCTGTGCTTTGGGTCGTTGTCCTGTTGCATCACCCATCCTCTGTTGAGCTTCAGCTGGCGGACAGATGGTCTTAAGTTTTCCTGCAAAATGTCTTGATAAACTTGGGAATTCATTTTTCCGTCAATGACAGCAATCTGTCCAGGCCCTGAGGCAGCGAGGCAGCCCCAAACCATGATGGCCCCTCCACCATATTTCACAGTTGGGATGAGGTTTTGATGTTTGTGTGCTGTGCCATTTTTTTCTCCACACATAGCATTGTGTGTTCTTTCCAAACATCTCAATTTTGGTTTCATCCGTCCACAGAATATTTTGCCAGTAGTGCTGTGGATCATCCAGGTGCTCTTTTGCAAACTTCAAACGTGCAGCAATGTTTTTTTTCTGGACAACAGCGGCTTCCTCTGTGGTGTCCTCCCATGAACTCCATTCTTGTTTTATGTTTTTACGTATTGTAGATTTGTCAACACAAATGTTAGCATGTGCCAGAGATTTCTGTAGTCTTTAGCTGACACACTAGGATTCTTGTTCACCACATTGAGCATTCTGTGTTGTGCTCTTGCAGTCATCTTTACAGGATGACCACGCCTAGGGAGAGAAGCAACAGTGCTGAACTTTCTCCATTTGTAGACAGTCTGTCTTACCGTGGACACATGAACATCAAGGCTTTTAGAGATACTTTTGTAACCCTTTCCAGGTTCATGCAAGTCAACAAATCTTGATCGTAGGTCTTCTGAGAGCTCTTTTGTGCCAGGCATGGTTTGCATCAGGCAAGGCTTCTTGAGAACAGCAAACTCCAAACTGGTGTGTGTTTTTTATAGGGCAGGGCAGCTTTAACCAACACATCCAATCTCATCACATTGATTTGACTTCAGGTTGGCTGACTCCTGGCTCCAATAAGCTGTTGGAGAAGTCATTAGCCTAGGGATTCACATACCTTTTCCACCCTGCACTGTGAATGTTTACATGTTTTGTTCAATAAAAACATGAAAACATCATTTTTGTGCAGTATTAGTTTAAGCAGACTGTGTCTGTCTATTGTTGTGACTTAGATGAAGATCAGAACACATTTTATGACCAATTCATGCAGAAATCCAAGAAATCCCAAAGGATTCACATACTTTTTCTTGCAACTGTATATATATTCTGCCATTTCAGAGACAATGAAGGCTGGGAAAGTAGTCACAGTCTGATTTTATGAGACACAAATTGTCCATTTCTCAAATCTTACATATAGGTCATATTATTAACTGTTATGTAAAAGAAAGGAAAAACTTAACATTTATCTCAAGGATATTTTGGTCTTAAGTGATGGTAAAATATACCTAAAGCATCAGCTAAATAACATTAAATATGGTGCTTAATATGTGTTGACTCATTTATCATTAATACACTGCAAGGTTGAATTGCAGGTCTTTACACTATTTTTTAAATCCTTATTTTGCACTGATAATATCTTACTTTATTGAGATGAATATCTCCAATGATGGGCTGAATTATATGGCTAGTTATGAAGGCTATTTGATACTGCACTATCTATAATTCTGGTCTCTCTGTTGTTATTCTCCTTTTATTTCCAATAAGGTAAAAACCTCATTGTCTAAGCCATTCCCCAACCTTGCAAATTCAACTATCCTACAGTGATTCATAGACAAACAGTGTTTAAAAATGACAACTGGGACACTTTATCTAGACTGAGCCATTAAGCAATGTCATGTGTCTTTATTTCCAGGATAATGGAGAGTTTGAATCTTCTACGCTATCTACTTATCAGAGACAAAGATCTGAAGAGCACAGTAGGTCATGGTTTTTCAACGCTCTCACTGGTCAGTCAGCTTGGTTTACACATAAAGCTCATAATGTTCTCCTCCTGCCTTCAGACAGATGTGTGGGAAGAGACTTGCAGGATCAAAGACGAATACCTAAAAATGCTGCGTGTGTGTATCAGCATATCAAGGGGATATTATTCTGCTGAACTGAAGGCACTGAGAGAAGACCAGAAGCTAAAAGCTAAAGGTAATCATAAGCTGCTTTTCTATGTAACAATAACTTTAATGCAGCCCTGCACATATGGTGGCACACTGGTATTATATTTGTTATACTATCTCTATTTCTCTTTCCCAGAAGCCCGAGATGCTGCCAGATCAAGCAGATTAGTCAAAAGCATAACAGTGAAACATGAGAAAATCTCCGATATATCCCCAGAGGGCCAGCACCAAGTACAAAAACTCATTTCTCATAAATCATACTTTTGATTTTAGTATTTTCAGGACCAGTGAGCTAACTTTTGTCATGTGTCACAGGTGCTGCAGAGTGCTTTAGTGACATTCGACCTGATGGAGAGCCTTATAGTCCGAATCGAAGAGATCACCGAGGAAAAACTCAAGACTCCCAGCAAAACAACTTTCTCAGATCTATAAAGCAGCTGTTCGACTGTTCAGAAATCGTATAATCCTGAATAAATACTCATTACAACTGTGTTTTATGTGCAAATAGTACTTCTTGGCTTTCTCTGTGTACTAATGAATGAACACTTTCTTGAAATGTAACAACAAAAGCCCATGGTTTGCAGATGTGGAACTAAATGACACACTGATACACCAATGCATTAGTTTAACATTGGTATCAGGTGGTGATGGCAAATAATGTGTCAGGAACCAATGCCGGTAGCTGATGCTTTTTGTTTTGTATCAATTTAACACTGACATCTAGTACACCCAACTGGTGGTGTTGATTCAGAGAAGAGGTCTTTTATAATCAATCTAAAGGTCATCTGTTTAACAAAATGTGATCTGCTTTTATGGCCAAACTCTAGAGGAAATGTTGGCATTGTGGGAGTCCTGCACCAAAACAAGCAGTGAAAAGACTATGAAGAGTAGTGCTATCACACAATAATACAATTTAATCTAATTGATTACAGGTTTTGTAATCAATCGTGATTAATCGTATATATCAATGACAAGGACTGTATTACAGGTATAATTACTTCATAAAGTTGGTCATATATCTTTATCTTTCCATAAATTATCTTTGTTTATGTTATGTACTCTGTTTCTCTCATTATTAAGAGTAAATTCACAACTTAGTTTAATTTAATCAGGTTACTTCTCTGTAATGCCCTCCCCTCCAACCCCCAAACATGCACGACAAAAGCACACTTTATTTCTGGGCTGCTAGCCTCACTCCTCTGTCTCCCTCCCTCTCTCTCCCCATCAATGTTTTTTTTGTCTCAAAAGTAACATTTCCTCCCCACATGAATTGGTTTTAGTAGTATGCACACACTTGGGAACACCTCTTGCAAACGAAATAACAGATCAATCTGATAAAACGTGCTCCTGAACAGCATCAGAACTTTTCACAAACTTTTGAAACAAGAGTACATTCATTTTAAAACATGAAAGATGTCACATATAGATGTATTCAACATCTGGACGTCAGCAGGTCTCTGTATGTGAGTGAGTCTGTGTGAGCGCTCAGTAGAGGCACACAGGCAGGGGAGAAGGGTCGAGCAGGGTGTTTTATGATTCAGTCCTGGATTGTTCTAAACTCTTTTATAGTTAAAACAACAAAAATCAAAAGGCAACAAAAGATTCAGTGTTTTCATCAAGTTTACAAAGTTCCAGTGGATGGTTGTATGAAAAGTGGTATGTGATGTTAACTGTCATTCATTTGCATTACATTTTTTGATGTGTTACTTCATGTGAATATTAATTAATGAATAGAAAAAAGCATTGGTATTGACAATTAGCTAACTTGTTTTATTGAGCATCTGTATCAGTTCTGGATTCAGTGTACATCTCTATTATCAAGAGCTCATTATCTTGAATTTTCAGTAATCAATTATAAAATGGTCTTTGAATATGATATGTGATTTTTCTCTATCTCATGCAGTAATTTCTTTTTTATTGGGCAGCTGTGTCCTGACTGGTTTAAATCCAATGGATTCCATTTTTTTTGTTATTGCTGTAGTGCACCTAAACTTCTCTTTTCACTTATCAACTAAAATGTATGCGGTTTTAAACTTAAAAAAGGATGCCCATGCTTGTATGTCACATCAGACACTTAGTTATTACTCCAAACATTGTTTTATTTAGTCTGATCGATAAACTACTAAATAAAAACATTTAAAATATCATGAGTGAATTTCTCTATGGCAGTGTTATCAAGGAAAACAGAACAAACTTTGCTAAAATAGATATATTAACCTGAAACATCAAATTAAACAGTCCTGTTTGTGAAAACATACTGGATCACCTGCTGAGCTTTACAGCATGTCTCTTAACATCTCCCACACAGGACTGCTTTCAATGATGTGAGCACGAGCCAGAGACATGCGGTTGCGGATACTGTCAACATGGGGCTTACTGGTGGCCTGAAGATAAATTAGTCTTTGATTACTTGCAGAATCAAAAAAGAACAATAGTATGTCTAGTTTACCATCCAGGAATACCATATATGAATTCAAGTGCACTGCCTCTATCTTTACCTTGGCAATTGTCAACATTCCTCTGACAATCTCAGCATTGTTTCGGACAGGTAGGATCCTCAGATTGCTTCCAAAGAACCTGAAAGAGAAAATACTTCCTTAGTTTTAAGAATTGTAAGATATGATGTGACTAATATGCATCAGCATGGGGATTCATAGAAGAAGAACACATACAGTGGCCATTAATCTACCTGTGCTGAATGGCTGACAATATTTCCATCTCTCTTTTTCCGTTAAAGGGGGCGTACAGAAGCAGGAAGCTATTCCGATGTACTTGCACAAACTTATTTATTCTCTCAATGAGCCCGGATTGCTCAACAGGTCCGGAGACATCTCGAGGGTCAACCAACAGAAATGCAGTACCTGCAGTACACAAGTTAGAAATTTCACACGTTGTACTCAGTGACACATTTTGCTCCAATAAGCACAACATTGCATTATCTGTGAGGGCTGGCATCAACATTCTTTACAGCAGAGTTAATTTTGCCAGCTTTATTAAACTTAGTCTTAGTCTTTAGATTAAAATGTTCTTTAGTATAAGTCACATTTTAATATTTTTTAACCTTTATGGTTTTAGTTAATGAAAACTAAACATTTTTTCCAGTTTAAGTAAAAACAAAAAAGCCCTAACATTTTTGTCTTTGGTCACAATGTTTATTCTCTTTGAAATAATCAACTAAACAAACCAAATATCTTAGTCCAGTTTTCCTCATGGGGAAAAATTAGTCTACTAACACTATTAGTTTAAGTCCTGACCAAATCAATACTGCATTACAGATAATAAAGATGATAAATCTCATATGGATAAAGTTATGTGTACAAGTTACATTAATAACTATTAGAGGTCATCTTTGTGTTCTGTTATCAAGGATTAAACAGCAGCTTATTGAAGTGCAAATGTATGCATAGTGTATTCAGAAAGTATTCAGAGCCCACTCACTTTTTATTTGTATTGTTGCAGCCTGATGCTACTCTCATTTAAATTCATTTTTATTCTTGTTAATCTGCACTCAGTACACCATAGACAAAGTGAAAACTTTATTCTTTTTTGCAGATTTATTAAAAACAAAAAAAACCCTGAAATATCCCATTGACATTATGATTCAGACCCTTTTCAAAACACTTGAAACTCAGTCCAAGGGCCTCCAATTTCTCTGGCTCATTGCGGACATGTTTCTACACAGTGACTGGAGTCCACCTGTGGTAAATATGATAGATATGATAGAATGTAATTTGGATATTGTTATATTATGGATAAAGAATTAACTTATATATAGTGTTTTTTCCTCTGAGTTATGAGGTGAATTAAATAGTACATGTGTAAATCAAACAGCTGGTTTACCTGACAGAGGAAAAATGAAGGCTCCGGACTCCACACCGACTGAAAACCTAATTCTGTGCTGCTGTGCAGTTAGCATCCTATTAACATCATGGTTCTGGAAAGAAGAGATTAAAAATAAAGGCATATTATCAACATACTGTAGCTACAGAAAGCAACATCAACTTAAAATGGGTAATAACTGAACGATTTTTACACTCTCTAAAGTATATTTTTGCGTTCTGGCAGGGTAAATGTGACATTTAGCTAGTTAGCTTATCAACTGATAACAAAGGTATCAAATTCAAAATGTTGGACAGTTTGGCGCCTACCTGGAGTGATGCGCTGGCTATAATCGTCGTTTTCCACTGGGGAGTGGTTTCTTTGTTTGTTTCCATTACCTATGATAACTGAAATGAGACAGAATTGTTCACCTTGGAAAAAAATAACACTGGAAGTGTTAATTTTCAACTCTGGTCGTCGTTTATCCCGGCGGTTAGTCTGCGCGAGACAGCCACCAGCCTTTTGCTTCAGAATGCAGCACGAGCTTACAGTCTGCGAGGACGAGAACAAACCACCAGAGCTCGCTGCGGTACCACCTGACGACATTTCCTGGTATTTTACTGAAAATGACAACAGATAATAAAAGAGAAGTGCTGCATTGCCCTGTCAGTGCCATTATTTTTCGGTGACGAAGGTGCATCTTCCCCTAGTTTATTTAATTTTGAACTTTTTTTAGTATTTGTCGTATGTTGCCCCTTTACTTATAACTTTATTGACTTTCTAGCGCTAGTTTTCCCTGATACACAGGTTTAAGTGATTAGGCTGCTCTTATCAACAAAAACACTTGTAACGTACTCAATGTCGTGTCACATGCCATGATAACAGGTAGTCTGTATTGCACTATTTAGTTTTGCAAGTCTCAAATTTGAAGAAAAAAAATCACTGCACTACTGCCAGGTACTACTAGTTCAGTTCAAATATCAAAATATATGAAACACAAAGCAGGCAATTGATTTATCCGTACATATTGTTAAAAAACATGCACTATTAACCAAAGCTAGACCAGTTTGTTACTGAAGTATGAATAAAAGGGTTTTACTATTTTATCAACTCATTTGAGTAACAGAGTCCTAATTGACCTATGCAAGTTTCCATAAAAAGAAAGTGACCTACCACAGACATAGGAAAGCTATTCCTATCTGTGCTTTCCTATTTTCACTTATCAAATCTTGAAAACATGATTGAAGAACAACTGATTTTCTTCCAGAAACACAAATCTTTATTTGCAATGTGACATAAAATGCAAGCCAGCAGGCTGATATTTTTCTTTAAGAAACTTCAGTCAACCATATCATCTGGACATGATCATGAGAAAGACATGTTTTTTCTTACTCTTATCTTTTTTAGAGATTTGAAGCAACATCAATTCAACAAACATACAAAAATATCAGCATGCAGAACAGCCCATTTGTGTCAAGAAAAAATCCAATGGGCACAATGGGAATGCAAAAAGCTGCTGCAAAGCCCAGAGTGTTGCAGAGTGCAAATAACAGATAAATTATAATAAATTAAGACAAACTTGATGTAAAGACTTGAGTGTTCATGGAGAAGGCGACGTCCGGCAGGCTCTCCTCTGTGCTGTCAGTGATGTGTTTCCAGTTCGACGATGGTCCACTCCCCCTGTGGCGATGCAGCATCTTCTGGGGAGAAGCTGGTCACTGTGATGCTAGTGGAGGAGTCATCCATGGGCGAGATGAGCTCCGCCCAGCGTTTGAAGGTCTCCTTCTCTGGGGACAGGAATGCCTGTGAGTCCAGGCAGTCACGTGAGAGGGACAGTGTCTGTTTGATAAGGTACTGGGCCAGGTTGAGCTCCTCAGGCACGGGGTTTATAACGCCCAGATTGGACTCATGATCTGAGAGAAGTTGCCTGAGCAGGCTCCAGTCCCGCTCAGCAAACTCACTGCTTTTATCAGGGTCCCCATTTAGCTTTTCTTCCTCTGCTTTCAGTCTAACATTCCTGTCCTTGTCCGAGCTGTGCTCAAAGGCTTCTCCCACATCCATCTCATAAATGGGAGAGAGGGCTTTTGATGGTCGGCGGTCATGTTTGCTGCTTTGATCCAATCTGTCACAACCATTGTCCCCTAAAAGCAATTGACAATACTGCTAAATGACAAACTGAAATACTCCTCCAAAGTTGTTTTTCTTTTTAATTCAGAGAGTAGTCTAGCCTACTACAAGAAATCACTGATAACTGATGTCTACCCTTAATGCAACTGTGTCCTTAAAGATAATCCATATTAAAGTGAGGTGAGGAGAGCCAACAGGGTTGGCAAAAACATTCTTCAATACATTCGTTTAGTTAAATCCATGTTAAAACTCACCATTTACTTCACATATGGGTATCGAGGTTGTACAGTTGCCTTAGAGGTAGTGCACAGAGGACTGCTTTTCTGTTTGCATCTCTTTATCCACGTGTTCAAACAAAGTTAGCCATGCATTGCCAGCACCAGGGAATTTTGCATTTGTCAGAAAGTACCAGTGATATGTTTTGAGATTTCCGTGCAGGTCTTAAGGATAAGACGTAATGAACAGACTCTGATGTGGTCACAAAAAAATAAAACGCAAGCAACAG